>NC_134676.1:23986432-24288050 GCF_030463565.1 Pelecanus crispus | reverse complement strand
GTTATTTATAATTTAAGTTTTTTCCATGTTCCTACCATTAGTTTGAATTCTAAGACATAAATATAGTGCCTCTGCCATAAATTAACAATGACATTCTGAATATTAAGTAATATTCAAGTAATAACATTCAAACCAAGTAAAAAAGTGTGAAGGCAGTTACCTCTTGCTATTTTATAGACTAATAATTCAGCTTTTACCAATTAAAACACAAACCATAAAGCTAGCTAGTATATCTTAGCAAAGAATCAGGTTATTGGAAAAGAAAACAAGAGAAAGCTTTAAAAATGAATGACAAAAATCCATAAAGCCACATTAAATGCATGCATACACATTTTACATTGAGTATTTTGCATAACTAACATTTTCACTTATTTATTAAATATGAAATCCATTTACCAATTTTATGAGAAATATTCAATGACTACTGTGCCCAGTCCCTCTCATAAATTCAAAGCAAATGTAGACCAACTCCTGTTTTCTATCTTGGGCTGTTTATTTCCCTGGAAGTAAATGAATCAAGAAGCAAGAGGACTGTGGGAGAGCAGAATGAGCTTAGAAAACATACTCTGTCCAAACACCTGTGATTATTCTATAATTATCGATACTTACAATTACAAGCTAATTGGCTAGCTTAAGTGTTGGGATGCATACTAAAACAGGAGTAATCTCACATTTCACAATGTAGAAGTCATTTGACTGTGAAAGCCATGAAAGAATTTTGATAGTCAGTTTGCAAGCAGGATTTTTTTAAGTAACCAAGTAAATTATTTGTTTGCTTTTTCTTTCTTCCCCTAAATTATAACACACTAAGTACCAAACATGCAGGACATCATATAACAGCTTTTCAAAATTATTTCTAGCAAAACCTATTCTCCTACTTTAAAACCACGTTATTTCAAACTTCAATTAAGGGTGATGAAATAAAAATAATATACAGAAAAAATAAAAATAATATACAGATAAAATAAAAATAATATACGGTATTTGAAAAGCATGTCCTTGTTTTTCAGGGTACAAACTAGCTCTGTGAATAAATGAAACATTGGCTTCTTTAACTGTCCTCCCCTTCAGCATGCCTGTTCTGACTGCAATCCATATAGTCTTCATGACTTATACCAAGAAATGAAGCTGCATGGTCTCCCTGTGAGATCATGTCATGGGTCTAAATGCACAGTTTGCATACATTCTACACCATAAAATGTCTTCCCTTACTTTTAAAGGTAGGTTTTCTTGGTATATTGATGGCATACATATTATAGTTACAGTAATTTTCATACATTTTCCTTCAAGATGGGGATTTGTAATCACTTTTGTTCATATTTACATGTAGATAAACTGCATCTTAACAGTGAATTTAACTTGTGGACAACTTCTCTCCTTGCCATGACAGTGCAGACAATGAAAACTCAAACAGCAACCCGAAGTATTTAACTTTCTGTGGCATGTGCACCAATAATCTATGCTAAAAATTAATTTGAAAAAGTATTCAGACTATTCTGACTCTATGAATTTTGTTATTAATTTTTGATCTATTTTCCATTTCTCTTCCACTGTCTTTGCACTAAATCTCTTGTCATCATGATGGTCTCAAACTCTATCATCATCAGCACCCTCTTCTGTTGTTTCTACGTTTTATCACTGAACATTTCTAAAAATCATGTTGCAAGTTTATGTTTTCTTTACATTTGTCAGCTCAAATACTGATCAAATACTGTATTTCAGCTGTCAGCAACTCTTGCTAAATTATCATCATAAGAGCCTTCACCCTTTTGTATCGTATTTCTGGAACGGCATCACCTCCCTCTAGTTTCATCCTTCCCTACAACTCCTCCCTAACTACTTACATCCTTTCAGGCTCCATTTGTTCAGACTACTACTGTACAAAATATGTAGAGGCAAAAGTTATTGATATTTATAGGTAGGCTTAATATAATAGGTCAAGATGACTGGATAAGTATAAAATAGCATTAAAAAGGATCTCATACCGATGCTTGTCTCTAATGTGAATGCTACTTGGCATGCTGCTCAGTTCTCTTTAGATGCTTATTTCTTGACTTGCATGGTTGCTATATTTTGTTAAAAAAATAATATTAATTTAATACTAAAGATAATTTAACAAAAACTTTGCAGTTTTGTTATACACTGCTGTCTGCAAGCCTTTCAGTGCTTAAAGCTTTAATGTTTTAAGCCAATTTTAGTGGAACACCGTAAGATAACAGTAATACAAATACTTTCTTAAAAATAAATTCATGAATTGGCTCTTCTTGTCTTAAGACAGGGTCAGAGAGACAGCAAAGGTCAGAGGGAATTCACAAGATCGGCATGCCAGGACCTCACCACACCCCTGTGTAAGACAAGGCTGTGTGTTTCTACACAAAGCATTTAGTTATGTGCAATTCTAGCTGTCTGGCAACATGCTTCCCTTAATTCCTCAAGAGAAACTGGTGCATGACCTATCTTGGAGCCATGCCATTGTCTTCGAACAAACTCATATTCAGCTTTAGTTAATGTCAACTCCAAAAATTCCTTCTTCCCATCTGAGCAGACAAAAGAAATATTAATTCCTCCAGAGAATGAAAAATGCAAAGCACAAGACCGTATCTTGAGAAAGCTGGCAGTTTTTCTGAACTGACAGTTTTCTGATGCTGACAGTACTTAACCAGTTTTTAGGAAGCTGACCAAGGTTTTACAGGATGAGCTGTCTGAAAAGCCTTCATATATGCTCAACAGAAAATTAAAAATAAATTTTCACAAAGAAAAGTTACTTAAAAGGTTATCAAGAAAGAAGCTATTTAAAATTAAAAAAATACATTTGCGAACTTGTCGTGGTTTAACACCAGCCAGCAACTGAGCACGATGCAGCAGCTCACTTACCCTCTCCCCCTGGTTGGGATGGGGGAGAGAATTGGAAGGGCAAAAGTAAGAAAACTCGTGGGTTGAGATAAGAACAGTTTAATAATAGAAATAAAATGAAATAAAATAAAATAAAATAAAATAAAATAAAATAAAATAAAATAAAATAAAATAAAATAAAAAATATGGTGAAAAGGAAAACAACAAAAAGAGGAACAAAACCCAGGAAAAACAAGTGATGCAACCGCTCACCACCCACCAACCAATGCCCAGCCAGTCCCCGAGCAGTGATCACTGCCCCCTGGCCAACTCCCCGCAGCTTATATACTGAGCATGACGTCTTACGGTATGGAAAATCCCTTTGGCCAGTTTGGATCAGCTGTCCTGGCTGTGCCTCCTCCCAGGTTCTTGTGCACCTGGCAGAGCATGGGAACCTGAAATAGTCCTCGACTAGTGTCAGCAGTACTTAGTAACAACTAAAACATCAGTGTGTTATCAGCATTAGTCTCATCCTAAATCCAAAACACAGCTCTATGCCAGGTACTAGGAAGAAAATTAACTCTATCTCAGCCAAAATCAGGACAGAACTGTAAAAAGTCCTTCCTTTAATCCTTCATTAAGTGCGTAATGGTGGTTATCTCTGACTTTTTCTGATGCCACTTCAAACATCCATCTTTACCTACTCATCTAAGATATTCACCAGAAGTCTCCTGACTTTACTCTGCTGTTTGCTCATCTCTTGCTTCTTTGAGAAGGTATGGTTAATCTGGCTCTGATCTAATAAAAATAAGATCACCTTTTCTTGTTTAATTACTCTCAGCTTTAGTGCTTTCATGCTTCCTCTTTTGTCCTTCATCAAATTCAAATTTCAGTTTTAGTTTTCACTTTTAGGGGTCTCCAAAACTCTGCCTTCCCCAAAAAATGTTGCCTCACTTTTTGTAATTATGCTATGGAAGTACCATATTCCTCCAGAAATCTTAGCAGTTTTCTACCCAATAAGTGCTCTACGATCAAACTGAACTTGTGTTCATGTCCAAATTTTGGAATGGCGTGGATCTATCTGTATCACTGGTACAGTCATATGAAACAGAAACCATGGGCATGTTAGCAGAAACAATGTACATGTTCGTCCTACTTCATTCTCTATTAACTCATTGATAGTGATGAAGCCAGCTGATATCTCTACAACCTATTGGCAGCCAAAAATTCTTTGCTATGCTTACAGGAAATGGGATTTGTATAAGGCATTGAATCAAAGGACTGAACACCAGGCAAACTTAACTTTCAAGGTAAGATGTGTTTACACCAGCAGAGTTGAGACTCTTTAGGGGTTACTTCAGTACAAACTGCTCTCCTATGCAGTGCATTTCAGCGCTAAGTGGATCAGGGGAGTGTGCTGGGGAAGCATCTCTTACATAACCTTTACTAAACATAATTAGTTCACAGCTAATTAGGAATATAACCAATTCTACTGGTCATTGCTCAGTGGCCACAACCTATTTTTTTGCCATTCTATTTGGCATAGCTGGCAAGGATCATTCCCCACTTCCACTAAAATACACAGAAAGATACTTGCTAATTCTTGCCAGTGATGATGACAGAATGCATCTTTGCTTTCACTTGTTCACAGAGACCCTTCATAACCTGAACTAGTCTCAGCAGAATCTAGTCTCAGCAGAATCTTACATGAAAAATAAAAAATTAAGACCAAGACATATTTTATGCTTTAAACAGATTCTGTGATGGAAGACTACCACTTAAAGAAGCTAGTAATTCAAACTTGACTTAGAGTTTAACCAGGATTATGTATTGTTCTTAATTGTCTTTAGGGGGCAAATAATAAATATTTATGTAATCTTATTTGATAAATACATAAAATCCTTTTAGAATGCCTAAGTTAAAATTGTAATGGAAGACACCATTGTCATCAAATTGTAGGGTATCTCATAAGAACAGGCATACTAAGAGTAGGCTAAAGGTCTTCCTACCCTATCATTCTTTCTCTGACAAAGCTGAAGAACGAGGAATTGGTGAATGACAAGGAAAGCACAGAAGAACAGGGCAAGCATATTGCAATACTTTCCTGGTATTCTCTTTCTGCTCCCAGGGACTTATCATTCAAGGATCTCCACAGGCAAGTGTGGTATGTTTGAGTTTCATACACTTTACTCCATTCTTCTTTTAATAATCTGCCATTATTTGAACCCATGCTCTGGGTTAATGATAATTTTATGTAATGTCCTCTAGTTCTTTTATTATGAGACAGTGAATAACAGCAGTGCATTCACTTCTGCCATGCCTCTCATAATTTTAATTACCTCTATCATCCTCCCTCTTTAGTCATCCCTCATTTTGGCTGAAGCATTCTAGTCTATTTACATATTCCTCAACAGGAAGTAATTTATAACTGAGATTCTTATTTATCTTCTCTGTACCCTTCCAGTTTACTACCTCCTTTTGTGATGAAAGGAAAACAATGTAAACACTGCTGAAGACCACTCAGTACCATGACAGTCTTCTGCAACTGCCTGCACTTGGCGTTCATTTTTATTACCCCAAATATTTCAGTACTGTAAGCAAATGTTTCACCTCCATTTCTAGTAACAAATATGCTGGATAGTACAAACTGTACCATATACATATCTAGGACCAGACTGCTAATGTCCCTCCAGTAAGAAAAAATGAATCATTTATTTCTATCCTTTGTTTGGTATCATTTAACCAGTTATTAATGGATGAGAGGACTTTCCCTCTTATCCTGAACACAGCTATATTTTTTCAGGCATCTTCAGAAAAGAATCTTAAATTTTTTGGAATTTATAAGGTGCAGGGTGAAAAGCACGATACTTCTAACTCCCCTACAAGTTCATTTGGGTCCTTCTGGTACAGCTGTGGGACCATGGCTGTGTAAGAGGTCCAAAATGTTCTTACTTTGTCTTACCAGCCAGTACGAACACTTGGTTCCCTAAGCAGAACTAAAGACGCTAATCTAACATCCATTCAGGGACATGTCAAGAAATATAAGAGGAAAGGCTACAGTATGCTTTTTTGCCATGGCCATTCTATCACAATCCTTGGTGTTGCATAATTATAGCTATCAATATTCCTAGTAGAGCAGTCTTATAATATCATGGTTAAATAGAAACAAGCAATCCTGATGACATACAGATTAGCTAGAATTTGATTCCCATTGCATTGAAATGCACTGATGAACCAATAGAGATGACTGAGCAGCCACCATTTCTGAGAGGTGCATCACTCTCCTACACAGGCTAGCTCTGGATGCAGTCTTCAGGACTGGGAAAAAGCCACGAAATATCTTTTTGCAATGGAACCGTGGCTCTGAAGAAGTCTCTAAAGAACAGCCTCTGCAAAACAGCTTAAAAGATAAACAAGGCTATTGATACTTACACAATGTTTTGTACTAGCTTTGTCAGCAAAACAGCAGGGACAGAAAGTGGCAGTGCTAAGACAGCTGAAGCTTAAGACATCTCTGTGGCACTGACCTTTGTACCTTAAAGTTCCCCTTCCATTTTATTTCATTTTTCTTTCAGACTCACTTCTGCTTGGTGAGGTGCAGAAGTGAAGGTTTAAAGGCTAGTTGGAGCACAACTGCTCTGTGGGACCCAAGTGGGACCTTGGAATCAAGAAATCAGTTTTGTGTTTCTTACCAGTGACATGTTGGAGCTGAAAGGATTTGTGGGCAGGGGAAATGGGTGCACGTGTTAGGGTCCAAGTGCTGACAGATCAGCAGAATACCAAACTTGCCATCAGTGCAGCTGACCTAAGACACTCAACCAGCAGTCCTTGGATTCTGTGTTTTCTGTCTTGGTGTACCACAGGCATAACAAATGCTCAGAGACACTTCCCAGTAATGTGTCTTCTGCCTTTCTGCCCTGAGGCAGAAAATTCACTGACTGTGAAGACTGTTGACTGTAAATGCATCTTGTGAGAAATGCATGTGTGCAAATTAGCTTTTTTGTGATTCCGCAAGCTATACTGAAATCTGATGGATCCTAGCTAAAAAATTGAAGCCTTCTGGTGAAGAAGCATTGTATGGTCCCACAACTGAAGTCTTGAGTGGTATGACAAAGGAACAAAGAACTTAAAACAAAGAAATGAGGAAGAAAGGAAATTAACTGAAAGAAAGAAGTCCAATAAGGAAGAATGGAATAGTAGGACTTGGGAAAAATAGCTCAATTATGGATTATTCTGACAGACTTCTTATACTGCAGCATTACTCTTTGTTGCTAAAATCAATGCTACACCTTCTATTTTCAGAAACACCTACCTTGTTTCTCAGTAGATCACAGCATCAGAAACTTGAAAATCAGTATCACTTTTTTCTTCTTTTTAAACAGAGAAGTATGAACTCAAAACCTAGTTGATGTAATTTTATAGCTGTAACTTTTCACAGCTGTTAACATCCTTCCTTTATTGCCTATCTCACTGAAATCACAATGAGTCTTGAATCAAGAAAGTAGATTTTAAAGTGTTGTACCCCCATTTTAAAGACAGAGATACAAAAATGTATCAACAGGTATTATTAAAAGCTTTCACAACATTGTTTTTTTTTAAATATGGAGGAAATTGA
Organism: Pelecanus crispus; assembly: GCF_030463565.1. NCBI lineage: Eukaryota > Metazoa > Chordata > Aves > Pelecaniformes > Pelecanidae > Pelecanus > Pelecanus crispus. The sequence continues at coordinate 24,280,603 of NC_134676.1, read as the reverse complement.
GCACCCTTTTCTTTAGAGAATGATTACAGAAAAGGACATGGCAGATGTGACCTACTGAGGTGGTAGGAATTTCCACTGGTTATTAGCAGGTGTTGAAAACACTGTATCTTGCAATCCTTGACTGATGCAGAAGTCAATAGCTTTTTATTAAGTGAACTTTCTGTGACTGTACGGTGTTTATAGAATGCAACTCCAATTTAATGGCATGCAAAGGCTACACTTATGATGTTATTAAACTAGAAATATATGATAACTGGATCCAGTCAAGGATATTTGCTATTTAACTATCCTATTCAAACTACACTATTTATTTATTTTCAAATCTATTTCAGGGAACCATTATTTGAGATGTTATTTCTACTGTGCAATTACATTTTTTAAAAGTTACCAATACTCAAAACAATAACTAATGTAATATCTTTTTTTATCTCATATAAAACAGAAGCCATTTTAGAGGAATATTTAAAATTAGCTTGTTAACTTTGACATTTATTAAAAATCTGAATGGTAAAAGAAGATTGGTTTTCATTCTTAAATAGCATTTCTATTTTATCATTAACCTATCCTTGACCAAATAGAACATACCATATACAGAGCAATGCCGTATGCAATGTTTATGAAACAAATGGGAATTCTGTTAATGATTTTAATTGGAAAAAAATACAGTACAGTATAAGGACAAACTACTCTAGAGCAATTTTCATCTTGAAAGCACAGAAGTACTACAGTGCTGAGGTTTCTCACTTCTTGTATAAAAACTCAAAAGCTTCGGATATTTGAGGGGTTTTTTAGTTAAAAGATAATTTTACATTCCTCATGGAAATTCTCATATGAAAGAAGACTCACATATTGATTACAAAATGTTTGGCTCAGTGAATCAGTTCAGGAAAAAAAATAAGGAAAAGACACTTGATTTTATCTAGCATTCCTGAAATGTTCAGAAAGTCTAAATTAGTTCAAACTGATAAATCTTCTATATAATCTAGGCTTCTCAACAGCCATCTTTCTCTCCCTGCATCCCAATCTAATTGTGAAGTCTGATTTTATCAGGTCTAGCATCTCGAATGAGTGCTTTACTGTTCAAAGTTTACCATTTTTGTCTGTAATATTAAAATGATATTGTGGAAGAGGTTTTGTCATATGGAAAACTGGAATCGTGAAGTTTGGAAAGAGCTGCTAGATTCTCAGTGACCACTGAACCTGCTGGATATGAACTAGACAAAAGAGCATATGCATTTCTAACAGGGCCACAGAATTTCTTCTTTGACAATGCAGTACTGTCTTACAAAGAGGCAGTTACTCTCAGATTCAAAACAGCACGTTTTCATCGCTTTCTAAGCACTGTAATCATACCCTTTTTCACTCTAGTCACTCTACTCATGTATCCACTCTGTTCTTCTTCCCATTCTTTATATTTTGCCTTCTGCAATTCTGCAACAGGAGGCTGTTACCCTCCTAATTAAAAAAAAATTAATCTAAGTAGCCTCCTTTCCCCTACCACTCTTAGTAGGGCGGTTAGCATTTGTGAGGGCATCTATTACGGTGTCAGAAGTCTTTTGCTGCCACTATGCTCAGTCTTTTACACCTGTGAAGTCCCTGGGAGCCTCCTGAGTCAGGGAACATAAGCAAATTTAAGAAAACCAAATATGAAAATTTAGATGCTGCCAAGCACAGTTTAGATGTAAGCTCAAAAAAGCAGTCCAGGAAGAAAATATTACACACTTGCATTCTGAACTGACAGAAATCCTGCAGTAGCTTTTATTCAAATAAAAGGTCAGAAAAGAGACATGGCAGCAACACTTGTACTTAAGAAGGCAAAGACAAAGTTTCAGACAGCTACGTGGTCAGGTTTCCTATTAACTAGATCTAATCATGTTCCCATTCAGTGTGTAACTTTTAGGTTATCCTTTGGAGATACATAAATCCAGCATTCTGAATTACCTTTGTGGAACAACATGCCCAATTTTTAGTTAGCAAAATACTGAAGCTGTATGACCTCTCCAGACCTTCCTTTTATTTCTAATTATTTATGTTTCGTACAAAGCTCAGCATGGTAACTGTTCATATTTATGAAAGACATAATTCATGTGACACTATGGAACATATATGAACTATGTAACATACATGAAGTAATGTATTACAATAAACCAATAAGCTCAGCATCAACATCCACACTACATCAACTGCTGTTAAAGTAATATTCATCTTTGGTTTTTCTGCCAACAGCTTCCCCTCTGAGTAATACCAAAGATGATCTAGCAGTCCTCAAACTTTGCAAGTCTGCTCATTTTTGATAGCTAGTAGCACTTCTTGTTATTTTCAGTATCAAATCATGACCATGTGTGACACAGTTTTATAAGTGGAGGACCAGATTTTATCAAATTTGACCTGTAGAAAGGCCTGGGTAGACTCACAAAAGGAATATAAAAAGGATGTCCTGTTCTATTTTTTCCAAAGGCTTTTAGAAGCAAATGATATTGTTCTTACAAACAGGAAAAATATATCTGCTAGCAAGACTCAGCACTACAGAAAGTAACTATGTAAGTAACCATAGATGACGCCTGGTGAAGAAAGTCTGTTAGACTGAAAACAGGGAAACAGGGGTAAACAGTGAATCCCATATTTCAGTGGTCTAACTTAAATGCTTTTCAGTTAACAAACAGTTAATAACCATGAAAATGCTTAAGTGTTAAAGTAGGAACAAAAGGACTAAGCTTTCTTCATATAATAAGCAGAAAACAAAGCTAAACCATCCATACCCTTTACTCAATTTCGTATGTATAAAACAAGCAATACAGAAAAATATATATGATATTATTCCAATGTTTTTATTTGACTTCTTTCATAAAAGACTGATGCAGATTTTTTTTTTTTTGGAGAGATCTTTACTGACCACACTCAAAACTAGTAACTTTTTTCCCAGAGTAATTTTATTTATCCCGCTATGCAGACACAAATTTTTCCAAACAGGAAACTACATACAATTATCCTGTTAATGTGCACAAAATTAAAGATTTATAAATAAATAAAAAGGTACACACACAAATTGTCTTTTTACAATTTGCAGTTTATCTTTAGATTCAGAGCACTGTGTATGAGTCACCCAGGAGAATTTAACTCAGCTCTACTTTAATAATCGTCCATCTCTGATTTCTCATGGCATGTATTAGACAGAGACTTATTTTCAAATATTGTACTCAAGACCTAAGTGAAGTTTAGGGAAAAATTAAAAAACTTACCTTCAAAAACTCTGAAGGCTTTCTTGCAGCTTGGTAGAGGCCATTTTGCAGAATTTGATTTTTGAAAATTTTCTTTTAACTTCAAATATTCCGTAGGGAAAAAGGATTTGGTAGAGTTGTTCAGTTCTACAATAATTAATGGGAAAGAAGGTATACATCAATGCTGTAAAAACAGAAATAATTTGCATATGTTTATACTACAAAATAAAAATGCCTTATCTACTGTGTAATTCTTTTTCTGATTACAACATGTCTTAAATTGTTTTAAAATCATATAAACCCTAGAATTTCCAGATATAGCAAGAACAAGTCTTAAACATGCTGTTTTGATTCTGTTCCTCTAAAAAAAAGCATTCAGGAAAGATGATGTCAAATTCTAGCAAAATGAAGTACATAATAAATCAGGCTATTTAACTTACAAAACTATGAATGAAAATGACATCTATCAAACTGACTGTGGTATTAATTCTCATTTCATACTGGTTTTTGTTTAACAGCATCACTCAGTAACAGTAATGCAAGGTGAGGGGAATAGTATGAAAACTTTTTTTGAGATTTTTTAAATGTTGTGGATTAACAGGAATTAAGAACGCATTTGTAGAATGATTCATGACACATTGCAAGAGTTGACATAACTTATTAATCTCAAGAAATCACATCAGCTTCTCAGGATATAATTTGGGGAAATAGCTACATGGACTGCAACTCAAAACTGTCAGAACTAACCTATCCATAGCAATATAACAATGCAAAAAAAATGAAAAATAACCATATTTTCCTACCACAGAAAAGAAGTGATCTGCTGATAATGGACAGTTGCCAAGATAGTAGTTAACAGGGAAAACCTCAACACCCACCCTATCCCCATTTTGGCCCTTCAAACCACCATGGCTCCAGATAAATTCTAATAATAGCAGCTGCTACCATAATTCCTTCTGTACCTTAAAAGAAAGAGAAGGCCCTTCACAGATCTTTGAAAAGGCTTATGTATTATCACTTTACCTGGTTCACTGCAATTGTACATACTTTTTCAATAATCAATATTTTATGAAAGGATCAAATCTTTTTCTCTGGCAAATTTAAAAAAGCTAAGGTTTTTGCGAGCAGGCTCCAGAAAGAAGAAAAAATTCTAAATGCCCTTGGGATGCAGTATTTTTTTCTGTGTGAGAGGAAGGCATTAGCAGATTTGAAGCAAAATATATGCTGGTCTTATTCTAAAAATTATCCTATATTTCACCATGTCAGAATGCAGGTAGAATGAGGCTGCACAACACACACAAAGAACAGAAATCTCCAAATCCTTCTATCTCATTATGTGAGAACAGCATTACTGCACCCATAAACCTCTGTCAGGGAAGGGAAAGAGGCCATTTTCCCTCCTAAATGTGAAAGGAACAAGCTGTGCATTTTTCACTAGCAGTTTTCAATTTTTATATAACAGCTTTATATGCTACTGAACATATGTGGATTAAGTACTATTCAGATTTAGAGAAATAGCCCCTGATGAGACTGCTTGCTTCTCACAGCATCAACAGAGAATATTCTAGTTTCCTTCGACAGGCCATAAAAATCGACTCTGTTCTTTCGACTTTATTGTCCAAATTTAAACACTGAAACTTCTGGTGAGGCATCAAATTCCTGGTTTTCAGAAAAGGCAGTGGCGACGACTCTGACTGGCTTTTAGAAGGTTGCTTGGTCAGGCTTTTAATGAAAGATCCTTTCAGGCTGGCCAGGCCACCCCTTGTCCTGTATGTCCCTGCCACGTGCCCGGACCTCCCGTGCACAGCCACTGCGCCGAATCCCCGTTTCTCCGAAGTGGTGGATTTATTGTACGTGAGTGCCAGGTCTGGCCCTTCTTGGAAACACTTAACATAAATGAAACTTTATATGAATGGGAGCGTAGAAGCCAGTCCCTGGCTCAGTCTTCCCCTGACAGGAGAGGCATTTAAAAGACAGAGTTACTTGAAGTGGGTGGCTGCAATCAGATCAAAAGCTGTTGTCTTTAGGTGTACCCTGGGCACCTATCATCTGACCAGATGTGAGGTTATCCTGATGGGAGAAGGGCTTTTAAGAAAGCCTTTAAGAAAGATGGGAACGCACGGCAGACACCATCAGAGCAACCTGTCTGGACTGGAACTCACTCTCAGGGGAACCAGTGGAAAAGGCTCACTCGACCAAGGCAACAGGCCAGAGTCAGTATCCTTGTGGGTCACACCCTGCTTCGTAGCTCTGGGTTAAGGACTCTTTTTCTTCATAGCTGCTGGATAATTGACCTGTTAGCCTTGTGGCTGGAAAGCTGCCTGGCTGAAAAAGACCTGGGGGTGTTGGTTGACAGCCCGCTGAACATGAGCCAGCAGTGTGCCCAGGTGGCCAAGAAGGCCAACAGCATCCTGGCTTGTGTCAGGAGTGGTGTGGCCAGCAGGAGCAGGGAGGTGATTGTCCCCTTGTACTCAGCACTGGTGAGGCCGCACCTGGAATACTGTGTCCAGTTTTGGGCCCCTCACTACAAGAAAGACATTGAGGTGCTGGAGCATGTTCAGAGAAGGGCAACGAAGCTGGTGAAGGGTCTGGAGCACAGGTCTTATGAGGAGCGGCTGAGGGAACTGGGGTTGTTTAGCCTAGAGAAGAGGAGGCTGAGGGGAGACCTTATCGCTCTCTACAACTACCTGAAAGGAGGTTGTAGAGAGGTGGGTGTTGGTCTCTTCTCCCATGTAGCTAGCAATAGGACAAGAGGAAATGGGCTTAAGCTGCACCAGGGGAGGTTTAGGCTGGAAATTAGGAGAAATTTCTTTACGGAAAGGGTGGTCAAGCATTGGAACAGGCTGCCCAGAGAGGTGGTGGAGTCACCATCCCTGGAAGTGTTCAAAAAATGGGTAGATGTGGCACTGTGGGACATGGTTTAGTCTAGTCTACCCTTGACTGGTTTAGAGTAGACTTGGTAATGTTAGGTTAATGGTTGGACTGGATGATCTTAAAGGTCTTTTCCAACCTAAACAATTCTATGATTCTATGATTCTATGATTCATCTTTTTTTGACATGTTACATGCATCCTTCTGGTGCAGTTCTGTTCAGTTTGCAAAACTGTACAAGCTAAAAAGTGAAATTCTGAATATATCCTTAAATGTTTCTTTTTGAGATATCCTTGTAAAATAAAAAGCAGTTATACAAAAGAAAAGCTGCAGGAAGTATCCAGAACAAATTAGCGAGGGAAATAAGATATCCCAGCTGTACCATTAGAGAAATATGTAAAGAATGCTAGCAACTTTGCCTTGCTGGCTGCACAAACCCATAGCAGCAGTGACTTTAGCATAACTTTTAAAGTGCTTAATAAATCTCCTGAGTGAAAAAAATATTTACTACCCCTTACACTGGTCTGGCACCATCCATCTTCCTTAATATGTTGATTTTACTAATTTCTCTAAGGATATGGTATTATCATCAATATTTCTTGGTTGATTTAAAAGCTGCTCAATATGTTATGCACTGGGAAATTAAAAAGTATTTTTCTTAATATATGTATAATAAAACAAGGTAAATTTAAGGTATCTATTTTCAAATATATTGCCAAGTCAAGCATGTATTGCTATATACTGACTAGCAATATACAAATAACTGCTGTTAGGCCATATGAAATTGTTTCATCTGAAGCTGTTAATACTAAACGCATTTCATATACTGTTATGGCTCTCTATTTGCAGCAGACTATTTACATATTTATGACACTGTATTTACACTTCAGCCACACAAATCCTTTTCCTCAAAAAACCTACATATCTTTTTAATATTTTCACAGAGTGGGTTAGGTTGGAAGGGATGTCTTGAGATCAACTAGTCCAACCCACCCTGCTCAAGCAGGGTCAGCTACAGCAGGTTGCCCAGGAGCGTGTCCAGTTGGGTTTTGAGTGTCTCCACAGATGGACACTCCACAGCCTCTCTGGGTAACCTGTTTGGCCACCCTCAGAGGAAAAAAGTGTTTTCTTGTGTTCAGATGGAACTTCATGTGTTGCAGTTTGTGCCCACTGCCTCTTGTCCTGTCAGTGGGCACCACTCAGAAGAGTCCGGCTCCCTCTTCTTCACTCCCTCCCATCAGGTATTTTTACACATTCTATATCAAGTACTCAAAGGCTACAAATGATCCTGGTAATATCTCACTTAAATGACAGTACTTTAAATGTGTTGAAAAGTTTTGCAAATACATTTTAGCAAGCATCTATATTCTCTCTTTTGCTCTCCCAGTAGTATTTTACTGCAGTGAATCTGTTAAATAGCTTTTTAAAAATGTAAATAGCCCTAAGTAATTCTCTATTGGTGAAACACACTTCATCTGTACATCAAATCCAAAGTAGCATCAAACATTAAGCAAATGAAATGAGAACAGCTTGAAACCTCTATACACCAGACAGGCAGGGTGCTGAGAGTGCTCAGGCTGCTGCTTTGCATCCATTTTCTCTGCTGCAGTGCTGACATAGTTGGTCCCTATCCCTAGCCACCAGCAACTCCCCAGTGAACCAACCTGGGGCAGTTTGTCTGTTTGAGAAATGTCTTCTTCCCACCCAAATGAGTTCTTATTTAGCCCAGTCAGTTCCTCAAACTGGTCTGCCATCAAATTATACAAAATTCTGCCTGTGCAAAGGAAGAGTGTGTGCACAACCAGAAATAGAAGCTGGGCAGCTCTGCTATCAATGTGAAATCATACTTTAATCTGCATCCCCAACCTGTCATCATCACAGCACTCTCCCAGTTTAAAGAGGATCGCTGCAAGATGTCTGCAGCATGCAATAATAAACAAACACTCCTGCATGGCTGAGTCATTTCCATTACTTTGTGACCTGTCTATGCAGAGTTTTAAGTGCTGTAAAGGGCCTAGTTCCAGATATCATAGTGCAATTTTATCAATGGTGCTTGAATTCACCTTTTTAAGCTCCAGGCATGAAAGACTGACTCAGGCTGTTCCAGTATCCCATCTACAGCACTATTTACCCTCTTCTATCCCTGTACCCGTTCTGACATCAGATACCCCTTACCCAGCATGTTTTCCTACTGCTAAAAGTCAGGAACACTAGAGATGAGGGTGTAAGCGGCCAGGAAGGGAGAGTTTAAAAACAAGATTAGTTAGGAGGATTCTATAGTTCTGCCAGCCTTTATTTTCACTGGTAGCTAAATTAAAGCCACAAAACCAAGAAAGAGCATTTTTTTGTGTGTCATTGTTAGTAATTTTAAAAATACTTTTCTGGTAGGATATTTTGAGAAAATGTTTATTATGTTTGGATTTTGTGATTATTTAGCAAAAGGAAACCAAAGAAATCCAAAATATCAGAACCTCACTTCAAAAATCTAAAGTTTTAAAATATGCATCCAAAATAGTTTCTTGACACTGAAGAAAGCCTGTGTAGAATAGTCCTAGGAAGACTTAAATGCAAAGAAAACCTCACAGTGGATTAACATTACCAAATTTTGCTCTGCATGCATTTTGGATGTGGCCCATCGTGTATTATTATTTACTTTTTTCTTTCTTCTTTTTAGGACTATATTTGGTTAACAGGGTTTTACTATACTTTTAACTACATATTTATTCAGGCCAGAAATACAGGAAGGAAAGCTACCAATATTATTCTGTGTTGTGAAAACTTTCATTTTTATACCTGCTTGGAAAATGACTCTGGCAATTGTAGTGCGACACAGTGGACACGGTGTGCTGGCTGGATTGTCTTTGGCAAGCATCCTTAAGCAAGGTTCACAAAAGATGTGGTGGCATGGATAGCACATGTAAGGATTGAAATACACATCTAGGCACACTGCACAGATATAGCTTTCTTTATCTCCTCTGAGTTCATGCTCATCATCTGTATGCAGGTTATCATCTGCAGCCTGCAAGAAGAAAAATAAAAAGAAAACATCTTTTCACAGCTCAGCTCATAACTATTTTGGATAAACCAATCATCAGGAAGGTGACTTTTAATAATGCTTAAGAAGTTGGTACACACTGGTGATATTCTTAATTTTTAATACAGGCACTTTTGACAAGATGATGAAAGACACTGATAAGACAGGAATGTCACAAGAAGCACTCTGCGGGAAAGGAGAACAAAAATTGTACAAGACAGTAAAGCAAGGAAATAACAAAACCAAAAGGGCTGAGTAAAACTGTACTATGATCAGATTTCTTCTTTTAAAATGAATTTTAACAATTTATTTGTAACTTTATACCAAAATACCTGGTTACTTTGCCAAAAAAGGCAAAACAAAACAAAAATCTCTAAAAATAACCTGTGGATTATTCTGCTTTTGAAAAGTAATTTGTGAAGGGCATGTTTCAGCAAGAATAATGACTCACAGTTTGAAACAAGCCAAAACTTTATTACTACAGTGCAAAATCTAAACCTTAGAGTAGGAAGTCTAGGAATGCTTAACATCTTTGGTAACTGCTCCGAATTTCCTTGCATTGATATATTTGTAGGGGGACATAGTTGGACTTCCCAAATGGTGTACATGCCATGTGAATGTAACAACTTGGGTATATTGCCAGCTTTCTGCTTTGCTCTTCTAAGATGGCTAAACCTTTCCATGTAATCTGAAGATCTTATACTAATGGCATCCAAGGTTTTTGGCTTAAAGAAAAGCGGGTTTTTTCGATCTCTATGGGAGCCACACAAGAGACATTGGCTTTGTTCTAGCTCCTATGTCCATCCTCTCTCTTTCACAGCTAACAGTACCCAACACAGCCTAATATCCAAGAGACCCACCAGGAAAGAACCAAGACAGAAGATGTGTCAGACATTGCTCAGTGTCAAAACTCATGCCCCTTGTTCTAAACTCCTAATCTTTGCCTAATGATCTCAGTTTAAGTGTCTTAATTCTAAGCTGCCTGGTAGTATCAGTGACTTCTTGCAAGCTCCAGCATCCATACTTACCCTCATGCCCCTTGCTCAACCACTGCTATGTACCTACCTCTTTGCTAGTCCTGCAATGCCAGTCCTGCAAGTCCTTCCGGACACCCATTATTGACATTAAGCACACCTGTTGATGCATTTTTACCCAATAAATACTACTCTGTGCTAGAGCAGCTGCTTGATTTGCATCTTATTTGCATACCCACTAGCTGTATATTACACAGGCCACTTCTGACACTCATAGGCCATGGCAGACAACCACTGCCTCATATTGGTATACCAAATGTTGATGACAATTGTTATTTTGTGCCTACTGTAGAGATGGGAGCCTCTAGATCTGTTTCAGAGATGTACAGCTTGTACAGCTTTGCATGTAGAGCTTGCTGGTTTGGATTTCTGTTTTCTCTCATTATAGTCAGTCCTGTTCTACCTGGGACATTGAACACTGCAAATAATGAATAAGCCCTAACAGTATGGGTACTGTGGAATGCATTTAAAAATACAGAGCAGAAGTATTTACCCAGAATTTATCAGTTCTGGATAAACACTTGTCCTGCCAGTCCAGCTCAGCCTTCACATCACACTTTCCAGAATACCAGGTGCCAAGAGGGCTTATAAATTCCGGCCTGCTGTGACACAAATGCATGGAGACAGTTTGGGTTTAGCACTGTCCAAACATAAGCTCTTGTGCAACCCTAAGTGTCAGTAACCCTGTGGCTCTTGTAACACTTACCTCAGCACTTACTACTCCAGCTTGATTTTCTCCATGCCAGACTTGACATGGACCCAGAAAACTTTAGTGTGTACTGAAATTTCCTGCAGAGGCAACTAGGCAGTACTGACAAGCAGCCAGTGTAGGTCTGGCTGAGACTGGCTTCTAGCTTCTCTAGCATCTATAGAAGCTAATCCCAGACAGTAACAACTGGGACTACTGCTTCTAGCTCCATGCTGAAGAAAAGTGTTAGAGCAGCACTGTATTACAACTAATCAATAACACTGTTTAACCCAGACTGGCTCAACAGTTACAGCACAGACAACCCACACCAGAACAGAATGGCAAAAAGTAATTGAGAGTTGATTACAGCTAATTTTAGAATGAAGAAAGCCTCATAATACTGTTTCTTTGACAAAAAGTGGAAAATAATTTGGCACAGAAAGTGAGGAAAGTAGTCTGAGTTTAATATATGACAGAGATGACTTCAGCAGAAAATTAGGAAACACTAATACATTGTGACAATAACAACCCCCTCCAACCCAGCCATGTGGACTTGGCAGTGCTAAGTTAATGGTTGGACTCAATGACCTTAAGGTCTTTTCCAACCTAAATGATTCTATGATTGTATGTAAGGACAAAATTGTAATTAAAAGCTAGCACAAAACCAAAAGAAGGGCGGGGGGTGGGCAAGCAAGCTTTTGCTGGCTGGCTTGACAGGCACTCATCGGAAAGGAAATATACAATGTGTATAGAGGAGCCACCTGTCTCACTGGCTACAAGTTGAACATCTTGCATGAGCCAATTAAGTAAATGAGGGAGCTAGAGGCAAAATGGCTGAAGGACTCAAGGGTAATGGCTGGTTCTGAGATAGGTATGTAATTATGGTAAGATGCATAGACAGAGAATCTCAGACCCAATTGCAATTAGAAAGAAGATCAAAATTATTGTAATGTGCAAACTAGACTATTTAAGAGTAAAGTGCTTAGTGGATCAGAGGAAGAGGTGTCTTTTCTACAGCTTTGCGCCCCTTCTCAAAAGACCTATCTAGGCACAAGGCATCATTTACTACCGCAAAGCTAAAATCAGAGCAACTTCCTTATGCAAGAAGCTAATGCACAATAATTTAAACAGGCATTATTTTTCATTTGCAATTAAGCAGTGCCTATATGTTCCAACTAGAGCCAGAGCTTTTGTGTTTAAGAGCTTTGCAAGCATAAACCAGGATGTTGTTCTTCCAGAATTATAGTACAAACAAAATTGAGAAAGGCCATGTAGACATCAAGGACAGTGATGGGAGAAAAAGATTACCAAATACTAACAGGAAAACCTTGAAAGCAAAACTATTACTTCTAAGAAATGAAAGAATGGTAAGAGCCTTCAAAAGTTTCCATCTTCCCAGGTCACTTGGGAACTGCTAATACTGTCTGTGTCACCTGACGGTAACCCCTGATATTTCACTGGTTGGACAGCAGAAGGATGTTAACAAAAAACAAGAGAGGAACAGAAGATCAACTTCTGCTTGAAAAGCCTATAAAGAATGTTAACTAACAAGGAGTCTAACATAGTTAGACATGTTAACATGTCCCACATTCAGAAAGAATACATGCACCAATGAATGAATAACCTGGTCTTTAAAGTAAGGTTGACCTGTAATCACGTGAAAGACCTAGAACTAGTGGATGTAGACACTAACAAGAAAAGATTCTATACGTATGCCACTAGTAAAAGGAGGTTCAGAGTAAAATCTGGGAGTATGACCAGAACAGTGATAAAATTAAATAAAGTACATATAACATTTGCCTCAAGATGCCAAACTGAGAAAAAAACCTTGCAAAACCCTTCATTTTAAACCGACCAATTTAGAATGCTTTGTAAGCTTAAAAATGTCAACAGTGAAAGGGAATGATGACCAAGAAAAAAATCAGTTCTATACTTCACATGATTATCTCACAAGAATAACTGCCTGAAATAAAACTTGGAAAAAATACATAAACCTGTATTTCACATAAATATTAACCCAGCAAAGATTAATGATCAAAGGTGGAATTTTTTAAAAGGCCTTGAAGTTAAGTAAACATTAGAGAAAGTTTTCCATATATTTCACTTTTTAAACAGAAGAATGAAAGCCTAAAGATACCTGTGTATGCTTTGTCAATGCAAACACAACTCCAAGTTAATTAGTAGTTGACTTACTATTAGTGCATAATAATTGTGCCAATAAATTGCCCTGAAATGACAGCAGAAGAAGAATCTAAATGCCTCACAGGGCTACATTCTTCTACCAACCAAGAGTTAAAATAGAAGAATGCCATGGACTCTCTTTCCCCATCTAAATGAAATTAGTGTGAAAGCAGACTCAGGGATAAGCCATTCAGCACGGACATGCCATTTTCAGGGGAGTGCTTTGCAGCACTGTGGTACTAAGAATGAGACATAATCTGTATAGTCTGGGATGGGATGTGCTAAGCAGCACAGTGCTGTGCAGTATGGAGGACTAGAGAAACACCTAGCAGCATGAGATGCTGGCCTGAGTAGTAATGTACACTGTGAAATGGCTGTGTATAAAAAGCACAAGACAGGGCAGAAAATTATGTAAGAGTGATGCAGAGCCCTGTGGGATGGAGACCTGGGAAACAAGACGTGCATTATTAGTGCGTGGCCCACCAAATACATCCGAAAGTTCTCTTAAAATGAGAAAGGGTATTCATCCTTGCCATAAAACTGGAGATCCCATTCCAGACTGCACTTGTAACATAACAGTGACTACATGCTCCACGGGACAATGATAACCTTTTTCAGTAATTCCTTACTAAAAGATACTGACATATGTGGTGATTGGAATACATATTCCGTTAGATGTTACATTGACTGGTTAGGAGGGGAAAATCTCTTTCTGTCCTTGTATGCTTAATGTAAAGGTGGATAAAACTGTAGTCTCTTTGCAGAGGCAACTCCTCCAGTGTTCTCTTACATGAACAGTATCTCAAACAGTACCTCAGAAGGGGAACAGTGGTGTGGGAGGCTCAAGAAGCCACATTTTCACCCTTACAAACCAGGAGGAAGACCTCATTTGCTGCACATTTGCACACCTCACATTTTGGAAGAGCACAGTATGCATATTCTCCTTTGTTCTCTTGGAAGCTGCCTCTCGGTAATCTGTTCCATGCTACTTGTAAGCTGTGCATAAATAAATCTACAATAATTTGCAGCTCTAAAATAGACCTTAAGCCTTCGGTTATACTATATAATTAGAAACGTACAACCAAGGTCTGAAAAAGTTTGAAAGAATGAATATAGATCCTGTTTTGTACAGAAGTGGATCATAAAGAAATAAATACTTCTTGGTTGCTGCTGGAAAAAAATAATCACTGGGTTTATCCTGATTTCCAAAAGAAATGCAGCTCATGGGAGTGCCATGTCTATCGACTTGCCTGGTCGTCCCACAACAGCGTTTGAACCTGTTAGTCAATTGTAACCAAATCTGACAGAAGGGTTGTGACCTCAGGTATATTGGCTGCCTGAAAATGTCATAAAAATTGACAGCTAGATTGAGTAGAGAGACTGAAATGAGTGCCATTGCTATGGGAGAGTCTACAAGTGCTCTGTTGCTTTGAACAGTTTATGTAGCCTAATTTCTGCAGACTACTTTGATGACTTTTATGGAGTTTCAAAAGCAAACTCAGAAAACAAATTCAAGTCCAATTTTAAAATGTAGGAAAAACCCTACCAAAAATTTTTACTAGCTAAACTAGCAGAAGTTCTTCCAAATCAGGCCATAAGGTCCACTGGGGTTTGTATGCCTTTGAGCACTCTGTTTGGGTTGACTGGTATCATGAATGAGAAAGGGCATCTCTTCAGGTGTCTGGCAAACCTAAGCGTGAAACATATAAATCATAATAGGGCAGAGGTGCCAGTGCCCATGGCTTAAATATCTGTACAAATCAATAATTCAGTCTAAAGTCCCTGCAGTCTAATTTCTCCCCATACATTTCAGAAAAATCCAAAGGCGAGCCAAAAACTTCAAAGCAGAGCAAATCAGCCTAAGCAGCTCTCTGGAGCTACTCTACTGCCATGTCTTCCATTCAGACCCTCTCTGCTGCATTTGGGTTGGATACATTGCTCAAGGGGAAACAAATAAAGGACACTTTCTTCATTCTGCTTCTAGAGAATTTTTATTTAAAGCTAACAGTGTATTTTTCTTTTTTAAAAATTCTGTATCATTTACAAATAGCTTTAGGCAGTGGAGTTGTTCATCTTGTATGCTTTGCAGACAAAGTCTTCTAAGGCAACTACTGATAAGACACATACTTTTTGTATATGGGACTCTAAAGAGACAACAATAAATGAATAGAATAAGCAATGAAAGTAAAAATAAGAATATTCTCAACAAGTATTTGCACTCTAACCTCTAGTTAGCCTCTTTCATATTCCAGAGAAAATAAATTACCTATCTTCCTGCTTCTCACAGAAGATACGCTTCTTAACACTCTAATTCCCTTTCCTCTACTTGAGTTATCAAAGGTTGTTCTGAGGTCATGTTTATTCATGAGGGCTACTGCTTTTCAGATCTGAAAAGACTTTTTGACCCTCCAAACTTTGTTTTTTCCACAGTCTAGCAGTTTACCTAATCAAACAGGCTTTATTTTATTTGTTTAATCAAATATATGTACACATATGTAATGTAATGATGGCTACAATAATATTAGTACAATCTTTTCTTAATCCTGAATGATCTCATAGTGAACAATATAGGCAAGTTAAATTTCTTATCTAGTTAAAGTTTACTGAATTATTATGCATAAGCTATAGTTGAGAATATTACGTATCTGGTATTTAATATTTACTGTACCCAAATATTACACATGCTACAAACAAAGCCAGATCAATAACTCTATGAGTTTATCATACTCCTGCCTAAGATAATTACCCAGTCTATTATTTTAGAATCTGAGCACTTTATGAGTGCAACTCACCACAACTTGTCTGGTTAGCTGAATTTCTTTTCTCTAGTATGCATTAAAATTTCTTGTACTTGCCGACTGTGACTTTGTACTATTGCCAACCTACTCAGCTATGATAAACTTGTGAAGCCCTGCACAGTGCTGTTTGGACTTGACTAGGTGACTGCCTTTGCACAAATCACTAGTGAGTCGTTAGAAGGTCCAAGACTGCTGGCCACAAATTAAAAAGCATGTGGAAAAATTGGATAGCGTACAGAAAAGATACCAGAGATAACAGTGAGCCAATAGCCTGAAGATGAGATGCTCATAGAGAGCAAAGGATGCTTGTTAGTTATGAACCTTAATGTGTAAGCTGGCACTAGTACTGTTTTCTTTTGTTCAGGCGCAGTAAGACATAGTTCAGAGGCAGGATCAAAGGTGCTGACAAGGCTGTGCACAGTCAACAAATCTTGGAGAATTGCTCTGACTTCACTACTCTTCTCGAGAGTTAAAAGACATTATGTTGTGCACCCTCAAATAGAATCACAGAATCATAGAATCATAGAATGCTTTGGGTTGGAAGGGACCTTTAGAGGTCATCTAGCCCAACCCCCCTGCAGGGAGCAGGGACAGCTTTAACTAGACCAGGTTGCTCAGAGCCCCATCCAACCTGACCATGAATGTTTCTAGGGATGAGGCCTCCACTGGCTCTCTGGGCAACCTGTTCCAGTGCTTCACCACCCTCATTGTAAAAAATTTCTTCCTTATATCCAGTCTAAATCCATCCTCCTTTAGTTTAAAACCATTACTCCTTGTCCTGTCACAACAGGCCTTGCTAAAAAGATTGTCCCCATTTTTCCTATAGGCTCCCTTTAAGTACTGAAAATAGAAATACTGAAATAGAAGTAAGTCTTCTCATATGCTGGCCTGGAAAATTTAGCTGGAAGCTATTGTTGGAGCATAAAGAAGGAAATAGGAAATGAGACAATTTTTTTGGTCCCAGATGGGGACCACTTGGGATAATTGGGAACTAGGAGCTGAGCAACCAACATGCACGGACACAGGGCCTTGCTTCAGTGCTTACAAACACTACCTGGAGCTGTACTGGTAACTATTCCTTATGACTAGTAAGCAAAAAGTCAAGTGTCCAGAGCCAAGGAATTGTGCATTTCACTTAACGCACATGATGTTGCCCCTTTGATGAGGCCATTCACATCATCAGCAGAGCAGAGGCCTCACCAATGGAAGATATAGGGAAATGAAAAACCTGCCAATCCTATGGAGCTTTGTATGGCCAAAAAATTCTTCAAGTATTGAATGACAGGACACCTTCATAACCACAGGGTAAATATAAATATAGAAAACCATTGGAAGAACATAGCTTGTGCTTGCCCAAAAGGAATTTCTTCTCTTGATGCCTACATAGACTGCTTTTAAAGGCCCTCTTGAAATTCTGTACATGTTGTTACTGAGATCTCTTCTAGTATAACATACCCAAATTTGAACATCTACAGTTTAAAATTGACACTGAAAACCAGAGAAGACACAAGAAAAACATATAAAAGCCTAAAATACATCCTACAACAGAAGGCAAAGGAATTCAATCAACTTCATTTTTTAAAATCTACCATAAAAAGGAATAATAAGATGCCACATCTTACAGATGCAATTAACACTTCAAACTGAAAATAAGGAACAAATTTGAAGTGAAAACAGTAACAATTTAAATGGATTATCCATGTGGTAAACTCTCCACCACCTACAGGCTACATATGTGGACTGTTTTTTTCCAAAATAGCTAATCTCATGGCCTCTAAGTTACTCGAGTAGATATGACACTGTGTGCAAAGCCTACAGGAGGCTATTTATCAGTGTATAACTATTACAGCCCAGCTGCAGAAAGACGTTAACTAAGAGACAGTACTAACACTGAAATGGCTGGATTAATTCAGTACTCCAGAGAATATAAAGCCCATCCTCATACATGGGCACTGGAGTCTAAGCAGGTTCAGCCTCCATTTTTCTTCTCTGGAGAAGCAGATGTATTAAAAAAATATCAAGGCAGTCTGACAATATCCGACTTTCATAGACCTAAAACTATTACAAATAAACAGTAAAAAACCTGGAATGAATCTGAAGTTTTACAGGGTATGTTTATTTAATCTGATTGTTCAAGGAACCATGTCCTTTTTACACACTTCATTAATTACCAACTTAATTAAAGAACATTATTTATTTTTTAAACTTCTAGTCAGAGATTCATCGAGAGTTACAGAACTGTAATAACCATAGTAGCCTGTTAATGACAAACATTATTTAGTTTTAGTTAAACGCATTGTTAATATGATTTCTTTTAAGTGAGAGGACAATTTGATGACATAACTAGAGTACTGTCCTGGTTTCGGCTGGGATAGAGTTAATTTTCTTCCTAGTAGCAGGCATAGTGCTGTGTTTTGGATTTAGTAGGAGAAGAATGCTCATAACACACTGATGTTTTAGTTGTTGCTAAGTACTGCTTATGCTCGTCAAGGACTTTTTCAGCTTCCCATGCTCTGCCAGATGCACAAGAAGCTGGGAGGGGGCACAGCCAGAATAGTTGATCCAAACTGACCAAAGGGCTATTCCATACCATGTGACGTCATGCTCAGTATATAAACTGGGGGGAGTTGGCTGGGGAGCCGTGATCGCTGCTCAGGAACTGTCTGGGTATCGGTGGGCGGGTGGTGAGCAACTGCATTGTGCATCACCTGCTTTGTATATTAATATTACTATTATTATTATATTGTTATTATTACTACTACTATTTTACTATATTTTATTTCAATTATTAAACTGTTCTTCTCTCAACCCAGGAGTGTTTCTCACTCTTACTCTTCCGATTCTCTCCCCCATCCCACTGGGGCAGGGGCAATGAGTGAGCGGCTGCGTGGTGCTTAGTTGCTAGCTGGGGCTAAACCATGACAAGTACCTTAAGAAAAATAAATTTATAAAATGCCTTGTGTCGTGGTTTAGCCCCAGCCAGCAATTCAGTACCACGCAGCCGCTCGCTCACTCCCCCTACCCCGATGGGATGGGGGAGAGAATCGGAGGAGTAAGAGTGAGAAACACTCCTGGGTTGAGATAAGAACAGTTTAATAATTGAAATAAAGTAAAATAGTAATGCTAATAGTAACAGTATAATAATGATAATAATAATAATGATACACGAAGCAAGTGATGCACAATGCAATTGCTCACCACCCGCCGACCGATACCCAGACAGTTCCCGAGCAGCGATCGCTGCTCCCCGGCCACCCCCCCCAGTTTATATACTGAGCATGACGTCATATGGTATGGAATAGCCCTTTGGTCAGTTTGGATCAACTATTCTGGCTGTGCCCCCTCCCAGTTTCTTGTGCGCCTGGCAGAGCATGGGAAGCTGAAAAAGTCCTTGACTAGCATAAGCAGTACTCAGCAACAACTAAAAACATCAGCATGTTATCAACATTCTTCTCCTACTAAATCCAAAACACAGCACTATGCCTGCTGCTAGGAAGAAAATTAACTCTATCCCAGCCGAAACCAGGACAGTATCCACCCCTTATTCTATACCATCTACGTCATGCACAGGCCCTCCCCTTTCCAATGTGTTCCAATTAATCACCACCGCTTTCCCTATCTTGATATACACACAGATATCATTCCCTTCGTCTATGGCCCATCCCTCTAAAATGTCCATTGAGTTCATTTAGCCCATGACTTTGGGTTCCATCTGTTATCACAGTCTTTCAGAGCAGGAGAGGTGGTGTGCAGTGTTGGACTGTTGCATGCTGAAGTCAGTTCTCATTCCAACATGGTTTCATCAAAGTTCATTTTCATTAAGCTGGGCAATTCTTACTGCAATACCATTGATGCGGCATATAGCAATCATAATATATAGTATTATATACTTAATATTAACCTACTATATTATTATATTAACATGCAGTTAAGAGATAACATATAGTTAAGAGATAACATACAGTATTATAAAGCAATTAATATTATACAATTCAGTTCATTCGCTATTTTCACCCGAAATCAAATTCCCTTGAGGTACACATTGGGCTTCCCCATCCTTTTGCATCACCCACCAAGTGCACCCAGGTCCTTGAGCAAAAGCAATCCCACGAATGGGTTTGCCTTTGCCAGAGGGGGAAGTAACCCAGACTGTCTTCCCCAGCATATTTTTCATGTGCACTACAGGAACTTTATCTCCTTCTACAGTACGTAAAAGTTTTGATTGGGCAGGGCCAGCTCGATTGGCAGATCCCCTGGTGTTGACTAACCAGGTGGCTTTTGCTAAATGCGTATCCCAATGTTTAAACGTCCCACCACCCATTGCTCTCAGGGTAGTCTTTAACAATCCATTGTATCGCTCAATTTTCCCGGAGGCTGGTGCATGGTAAGGGATGTGATACACCCACTCAATGCCGTGCTCTTTGGCCCAGGTGTCTATGAGGTTGTTTCGGAAATGAGTCCCGTTGTCTGACTCAATTCTTTCTGGGGTGCCATGTCGCCACAGGACTTGCTTTTCAAGGCCCAGGATGGTGTTCCGGGCGGTGGCATGGGGCACGGGATATGTTTCCAACCACCCAGTGGTTGCTTCCACCATGGTGAGCACATAGCGCTTGCCTTGGCGGGTCTGTGGGAGCGTGATGTAATCAATCTGCCAGGCCTCCCCATATTTATATTTCAGCCATCGTTCACTATACCCAAGGGGCTTGAACTGCTTGGCTTGCTTGATTGCAGCGCATGTTTCACACTCATGAATAACCTGTGCAATACTGTCCATAGTTAAGTCCACCCCTCGATCACGAGCCCATTTATACGTTGCATCCCTTCCTTGATGGCCTGAGGCGTCATGGGCCCACCGAGCTATAAATAATTCACCCTTATGTTGCCAGTCCAAATCCACCTGAGCCACTTCAATCTTAGCAGCCTGATCTACTTGCTGGTTGTTTTGATGTTCTTCAGTGGCCCGACTCTTAGGTACATGAGCATCTACATGACGAACTTTTACAACCAGGTTCTCTACCCGGGCAGCAATATCTTGCCACAATGCGGCAGCCCAGATTGGTTTGCCTCTGCGCTGCCAGTTGCTCTGCTTCCATTGCTGCAGCCACCCCCACAGGGCATTTGCCACCATCCATGAGTCAGTATAGAGATAAAGGATTGGCCACTTTTCTCTTTCAGCAATATCTAAAGCCAGCTGGATGGCTTTCACCTCTGCAAACTGACTCGACTCCCCTTCTCCTTCAGCAGTTTCTGCGACTTGTCGTATAGGACTCCATACAGCAGCTTTCCACCTCCGATGCTTTCCCACGAGACGACAGGACCCATCAGTGAACAGGGCATATTGCTTTTCATTTTCTGGCAATTTATTATACAGTGGGGCCTCTTCAGCACGTGTCACCTCCTCCTCTGGTGATATTCTAAGGTTTTTTCCTTCTGGCCAGTCCATGATCACTTCCAAGATTCCTGGGTGACTGGGGTTTCCTATTCGAGCCCGTTGTGTGATCAATGCAACCCACTTACTCCATGTAGCATCAGTTGCATGATGTGCAGAGGGGACCCTCCCTTTGAACATCCAGCCCAACACCGGCAGTCGGGGTGCCAGCAGGAGCTGTGCTTCAGTACCAACCACTTCTGAAGCAGCTCGAACCCCTTCATATGCTGCCAGTATCTCCTTCTCAGTTGGAGTACAGCGGGCTTCGGATCCTCTGTATCCCCGACTCCAAAACCCTAGGGGTCGACCTCGAGTCTCCCCTGGTGCTTTCTGCCAGAGGCTCCAGGTAGGGCCATTCTCCCCGGCTGCAGTGTAGAGCACATTTTTAATATCCTGCCCTGCCCGGACTGGCCCAAGGGCTACTGCATGAACTATCTCACGTTTAATTTGTTCAAAGGCTTGTTGTTGCTCAGGGCCCCATTTGAATTCATTCTTCTTCCGGGTCACTTGATAGAGAGGGCTTACGATCTGGCTGTAATTTGGAATATGCATTCTCCAAAAACCCACAACGCCTAAAAAAGCTTGTGTTTCCTTTTTGCTAGTTGGTGGGGACATAGCTGTTATTTTGTTGATCACATCCATTGGGATCTGACGACGTCCATCTTGCCATTTTATTCCTAAAAACTGGATCTCTTGTGCAGGTCCCTTGACCTTACTCTGTTTTATGGCAAAACCAGCCTTCAGAAGGATTTGGACTATTTTCTTTCCCTTCTCAAAAACGTCTTCTGCTGTGTTGCCCCACACAATGATGTCATCAATGTACTGCAGATGTTCTGGAGCTTCACCCTGTTCCAGTGCTGTCTGGATCAGTCCATGGCAAATGGTGGGGCTGTGCTTCCACCCCTGGGGCAGTCGGTTCCAGGTGTACTGAACACCCCTCCAGGTAAAAGCAAACTGGGGTCTGCACTCTGCTGCCAAAGGGATGGAGAAAAATGCATTAGCAATATCAATTGTGGCATACCACTTAGCTGCCTTTGACTCCAGTTCATATTGAAGTTCTAGCATGTCTGGCACGGCAGCACTCAGCGGCGGTGTAACTTCGTTCAGGCCACGATAGTCCACTGTTAAGTCTCCACTCCCCATTAGACTTTTGCACTGGCCATATGGGACTGTTAAAGGGTGAGCGAGTCTTGCTGATCACTCCCTGGCTCTCCAGTCGACGAATCAGGTTATGGATGGGAATCAGGGAGTCTCGGTTGGTGCGATATTGCCGCCTGTGCACAGTTGTGGTAGCGATCGGCACCTGTTGTTCCTCAACCTTCAGCAACCCTACAATTGAAGGGTCCTCTGAGAGACCAGGCAAAGTGGACAACTGTTTAATTTCCTCTGTCTCCAAAGCAGCTATACCAAAAGCCCACCGGTACCCTTTTGGGTCCTTGAAATACCCTCTCCTGAGGTAGTCTATGCCAAGGATGCACGGAGCGTCTGGGCCAGTCACAATGGGGTGCTTTTGCCACTCATTCCCAGTTAGGCTCACTTCAGCTTCCAGTACAGTTAGCTGTTGGGATCCCCCTGTCACTCCAGAAATACAAATAGGTTCTGCCCCTCTATAGTTTGATGGCATTAGCGTGCACTGTGCACCAGTGTCCACTAGAGCCTTATACTCCTGTGGGTCTGACGTTCCAGGCCATCGAATCCACACAGTCCAGTAAACCCGGTTGTCCCTTTCCTCCACCTGGCTGGAGGCAGGGCCCCTCTAACACTGGTCACAGTATTCGCTGTTCACTTCCTGTAAATGTGAATCAAAAGTCCCCTGATCAAGGTCGGAAGTAAAATTAGCCCTCTTACTCTGTCTCGGGAACTGCTCACTGGAAACTGGAGCTGCAATTTTCCTGGGAGAACCGCCTTTTCTAATAGTTTTTCCTTGCAACTCACGCACCCGTGCCTCTAAGGTTGAGGTGGGTTTTCCATCCCACTTTCTCATGTCCTCTCCATAATCACGCAGGTAAAACCACAGGGTGCCCCGTGGTGTGTATCCTCTATATCCTCTCTCTTGAGCATAGGGACGTTGACTCCTAATGGCTGAGACACTGGTCCGTGCAGGTGGGGAGTAGGACAGATCCTCTCTGAGTTGTTGGAACTCTTGGCACAGTTTTTCCACAGCTGAGACACAGGCCTGTAGGGAGGAAGAGAGCTTTTCTTCGTAGTCCCAGAGTTGTCTAGACACTTCATCCACCGTTGGTGCCTCGTCGTCTTTCCAGGCTAGTATTGCCAACGAGTTGGAATACGATGCTGGTGCGCTCCGTACCACCTTCCGCCACATGGATTGTATGCACCTGACTTCATCTGGGTCTTTGGTTAACCGCTCATCATTCAGGTCACTGTAAATCACCTCCAGCACGCCTAATTCCCTCAGGTACTGGACACCTTTCTCTACGGTGGTCCATTTGCTTGGGCGGTATAAAACATCCTCCTTGAAGGGATACCTTTCCTTCACGCTTGACAGAAGTCGCCTCCAGAGGCTGAGCGGTTTTGCCCCTTTTCCAATTGCTTTGTCAATGCCCCCTTCCCTGGAAAGGGATCCCAGCTGCTTGGCTTCCCTACCCTCTAAATCCAGGCTACTGGCCCCGTTATCCCAGCATCGGAGCAGCCAGGTGATGATGTGCTCGCCTGGATGACGACCAAAATCTTTTCGCATATCTCGCAGCTCACTCAGGGATAGGGATCGGGTGGTCACCATCTCATTTATGGGTTCTTCCTCCTCTGGTTCTCGTGATGGCCCTGGTTCATCTTCATCCCTTACTAAACGAACTGATTTCCTCGTGTATTTTTTCTTCTGTATAGGGGCAACTGATACCAGCGCAGGTTGGTTCTCTGGTTTAGCCGCAGTGTCTGTCACTGGGGTTTGAGTAGCCGCAGTGCTCATGGCTGTGGCTGGAGTAGCCACAGTGCCTGGGGCAGGGGTTTGAGTAGCTGCAAGGCCTGTAGTGGGGGTTGGAGTAGCCGCAGGGCCTGTAGTGGGGGTTTGAGTAGCCACAGTGCTTGTTGTTTTGTCATCAGATCCAGAGACCTTCTCTTTCTTTTGAGGGTACTGATTAGCGTTGACCACGGCTCGATAGGCATGGGCCAGTCCCCAGCATGTTGCAATGATTTGTGTCTCTCTGGAGCTACCAGGGTGACAACATACTTCTTCCAAATACTTTACTAATTCTTCAGGATTCTGCACTTGTTCAGGGGTGAAGTTCCAAAACACTGGAGGTCCCCACTGCCCTAGGTACTTGCGCATACGTTCCCACACACCCTGCCACTCATAACTATCCAGCCTTGGGGTAGATCTCTGCATGGTATTTTTAAACTGCTTACTGACCTTTATCAAAACGGAAACAACATTCCCAAGAATTATCAATAGAAGTATCTTAACTGCCCAGGGGTGTTCAAGATACAGGAAAGTTGTTGTAATGAAGGAGGAAACATCATAGAAGAAAGCAGCAAAGGTGCCATTCTGTATTTCCTCCACAACAAGCCTCTCAGAGTAAGAAGTATAATTGCTAACTCTCTCTATGAGGTAGTACCCGAAGTACAGTAGTGACTTCTGTATGAAACCCAAATACCAAAGAATGCTCAAGGTCAGGGTTTTGATAAGGAGCCTCCCAAGCAAAAGATCATGAATCACTGCAGAGCATAGCACACTACACAAACTGACAGCAAGCTTTAACGCGTGCTGCAAAAAAAAGAACATGGTGCAGATCAGAAGAACTAATATCGTGACCGGCAACTGTTAACAGACTCCTTAATACACTCTGGTTAATCTGTTGTTATCTCAAACCCTTCGGGCCCCACGTTGGGCGCCAAAAAGGACTGTCGTGGTTTAGCCCCAGCCAGCAACTCAGTACCACGCAGCCGCTCGCTCACTCCCCCTACCCCGATGGGATGGGGGAGAGAATCGGAGGAGTAAGAGTGAGAAACACTCCTGGGTTGAGATAAGAACAGTTTAATAATTGAAATAAAGTAAAATAGTAATGCTAATAGTAACAGTATAATAATGATAATAATAATAATGATACACGAAGCAAGTGATGCACAATGCAATTGCTCACCACCCGCCGACCGATACCCAGACAGTTCCCGAGCAGCGATCGCTGCTCCCTGGCCACCCCCCCCAGTTTATATACTGAGCATGACGTCATATGGTATGGAATAGCCCTTTGGTCAGTTTGGATCAACTATTCTGGCTGTGCCCCCTCCCAGTTTCTTGTGCGCCTGGCAGAGCATGGGAAGCTGAAAAAGTCCTTGACTAGCATAAGCAGTACTCAGCAACAACTAAAAACATCAGTGTGTTATCAACATTCTTCTCCTACTAAATCCAAAACACAGCACTATGCCTGCTGCTAGGAAGAAAATTAACTCTATCCCAGCCGAAACCAGGACACCTTGATACATGGTGAGTTAACCAATTTGTCTCACTGAAATATTTTTACTTTAGCAGATCTTTACTCTTATTTGTGTCAGGAGATAAAGGCTTACTTTGTGGAAGAAGTGAAAAACAAAACTCAGAAAAACAGATAAATGAGAAGAAAATGAACTAATATATTTTCTTTTTATTTCTCTACACACTTCACAGAACTAGAATAATGACTATTTTATTGTATTACTGATTCATACTGTTTTAATCAGGTTGAAACAGGACACACAGAACTGAATATCCCTTGTGCTAGATGTTGTACATGGGTATTATGCACATATCCCGTTTCTTTCCATGCTTCTTATATCACATGTTTCAGTTTCTTGTTGTGATGGATTTGAAATTATTTAAGCATTTTTTGTTATGCAGTTTGGTTAATCTCTGCAGCTCCTTCTACGGAGTAATTCAGCCTTTAAGCCTTTGGAATATACATCTAAATTGGCAGCTCTAGATATTAACACCTTCTTGGAAATTTCTCTTAGGACAATCATCTGTATTGTTTAAGGAACATCTGTAAACACAGTTCTTATGAACATCTCTTGAAGAGCATGGCGACTGCTTCATAGACTTATCATAGAGTATTATTCCTATTAAAATAATTTAATTATCAAGATGAATTCAGAGACAGGCCACTGGAATAAATATTACTCAAAGTACTTGAACCACAATCATCTTAATGCTTTAATATTTATAGCCACCCCTAAACTAGTATATAAGAAATTTTTATTTTGATTTTGCATTTAATAAAACACACACATTATTTATTCAGGCATTTAAGAGAATGATGTGAGCATTATAGCTAAGTTGGCAAATGAAGCTTCATGCCAAAAGTAAATATGCAGAGAAGAGCATCTGGGCACAGCTATTAGTGTCACTATACCTAACAATAAAGCAAATATTAATAATAATTCATCTTTATCGTAATTAGTATTTCCTTCTCTTTGAGAAGGAAAATTCATT
Source organism: Pelecanus crispus (assembly GCF_030463565.1). Taxonomy (NCBI): domain Eukaryota; kingdom Metazoa; phylum Chordata; class Aves; order Pelecaniformes; family Pelecanidae; genus Pelecanus; species Pelecanus crispus. Next base: position 24,253,929 of record NC_134676.1, on the reverse strand, counting down.
CGCAGAGGCCTGCACAAACTTCTGTGAATCTCCTAGAGCCTAAATAACAGATGAAAGGTTGTGTTGGCCCTTCTGGTGTGAATTCCATGCAGAGAAAACATTTTCTTTTTTTACAACTTCATTTTTTTGATACAGAAGTTGTAGGGAAAAAAAAGCAAAGTAGTTCCTCCCTTTGGTATTACAGATCTCCGTTGCATTTTGGAAACTAAAACAATGTAGAACTGGCAGTAACATGTGTGCTAAACATACTGCTGAGGTTTACAGACATATTTGGACTGGAAGGTTAAATTATCGTCCTGAAGAAGTAAACAAGCTACAAGCACAAAGATTGCCTTCTGTTAGATCAAAGCAGTTGCTATCTACATCTGAAGAGTCCTCCTCTGTAGTACAAAGAGAGTACAACTGCTCTGTAGTACAAACTAGTAGTTGTTCTGGTACATGGTAAAAAGACAAGAGTTCTGTCAATTCACATACATAAAGAGCTAGAGAATCAATAAAATATTTCTGTTGAAATTTTAATGTTATACCCATAAAAATAGCATATATTTACTTTTAACAAAGATTTGCAGCATTGAAATAAGATATACCTTGAATACTGTGTCCACTTTTGGGACCCTCAATACAAGAAAGACATTGAGGTGCTGGAGCATGTCCAGAGAAGGGCAACAAAGCTGGTGAAGGGTCTGGAGCACAGGCCTTGTGAGGAGTGGCTGAGGGAACTGGTGTTGTTTAGCCTAGAGAAGAGGAGGCTGAGGGGAGACGTTTACGCTCTCTACAGCTACCTGAAAGGAGGTTGTAGTGAGGTGGGTGTTGGTCTCTTCTCCCAAGTAGGTTAGCGATAGGACAAGAAGAAATGACCTCAAGCTACACCAGGGGAGGTTTAGATTGGATATTAGGAGAAATTTCTTCACGGAAAGAGTAGTCAAGCATTGGAACAGGCTGCCCAGAGAAGTGGTGGAGTCACCATCCCTGGAGGTGTTCAAAAAATGGGTAGATGTGGCACTTTGGGACACGGGTTAGTAGGCATGGTGGTGTTGGGTTGATGGGTGGACTGATGATCTTAGAGATCCTTTCCAACCTTAATGATTCCTAGTTTTACTTTCATTAAAAAATAATCCAGCCACCAAGCCAGGAAACGTGAAATTAATACTCTACCCTTAATTGGTTTAGTGGTGGACTTGGTAGTGTTAGGTTAATGGTTGGACTGGATGATCTTAAAGGTCTTTTCCAATCTAAATGATTCTATGATTCTATAATTATATACATTTGTTTTTTCATTATACTTCTAGGCTTTGCATGAATGTATATACTATTACTCTGTTAGGGAAAATACTCATAACAAAATGTCTGTAAAAGAATGTCTTGAACAGCACTGTTATATTTTGGCAGCTTTGCGTAAATATAGTCATAGTATATCAAACAATGGATCTGAAATTATTCTTCTCCTTCTGCATAAATCTAAAGCAAATTATGGTGATGGATGACACAATCTGAGTTAGCAGACAAAAGGCCCTTTTGTGCAGAACATCTACTCTTACCATTAAAATAGTTCTCTTCCCCAGCACTATACAGCAGAAAGTGTATAGACACTTTGGGAAGAGTGCAGGCCAGAGATGGAGCTCCACTCCTGTTCCGAACAGCATTTACAAACTGTTTATAACTCAATGTATCTCCACTTCTGGAACACAGCTTTATAAATAACAACATCAATCCACAGATTCTAAGTTTCCTACTAAAGCCTCACTGTTCCTGGGATTTGCCAGCTCCAAGTTACAGTTCCCTCTGCTCGTACAGTCTACAGTAACTGCATAAATTTGTCTGCTAACAGTTATCAAAAGATGAACACAATGAGAGTTACACAGAATTTCTGGCTGCTAGATATGGTTATAGAAGACTTACTACTGTTTTGGACAGAAAGATGGGTTTGCTGAACTTTCATCACAGGCTTTTTCAAAAATGTCTTTAAATAAATTTTACACAAAGTCTGTAGCAGCATTATGTAAGCATGACCTTCCTTTCAGTCATTAATTGTGGTGGCTACATGATGACTTAAATTTTATTAATACAATAATAACATGGATTTCCAGCACGGGCTGGGGCAGAAGTGAGAAAGTTCTTGCCTTCTATTCATCAGGTCGAAGAGAATTTAGGTAAGAACCATCACAAGTATGACTCAAAAGAGGTATTTAACCCAGATAAATTAACTGTGTCTCCATCTGTATTCACCTGGATGCACATTATCGTATGCCCAACCCTGACCTTTCAGCTGGGCACCTGTCAAATGTGGCATCCTTCCATCTGGGCTGGGTGCCCACAGTGTCCTTTTCATTGGGCTGGGACATGCCTACCTCTCACCCCAAAATCAAGATACAAACAGGACACCCTAGATTTACGAATCTGCAAGTACCCTCTTTTTCCACAACTGAGGTATAGTGTGTGACATATTACAGTATAACAAGGATTCACCTAGTGAGATGCATTGCTTTAAAATAAGTCGCCCTAAAATTAGGAACCTAAAACTGTATTTAGACAACTAAATGATTGTCCCAGTTTTCAAAAGTTTCCTTATCTGGATGGAGCAACTGGGTGATCATCTTGCTCAGAACAATCAGGCCACCTATTTAAAGTGTCTTAGCCGAGTTTCTTAAACTCAGTTTAATTATTGATTACATAGATAGACTCCATCTCTACACAGTGTTTAAAGTACAACATTCACTTACTCTAAAGGAAAATAACAACAAGTAAAGAGTTTCAAAGAAGAATACATCTCAGAAATTTAAGGGAAAGGTAATCAGATTTCATCACTGTTGCTTAATTTTTTATACCTAGTAAAATCACTACCGAATAATCCTAACTTCATCAGAATCGAATCTTTGAATTCACTTCTTACACAGCTCTGCTATGACTTGAAAAAATCATATACAGTTTTTCCTTAAAAAGCAAACAAATGAATCACTTACATACATACATATATTTTTACTTAAAAAAAATCAGGAAAATGATGGTAGATTTTCCATTACTACAAATTTGCAGGAAGTCCAAATCTGTTTGATTTCCTACCAAACTTGTATTGCCTTTCTGGAGATTTTCTCTAAAGTTGTAAATGACACTTTGGAAAAAAAAAATTATTTAAGGTTAAGACTCTAGCAGACGTCAAGAAGAAGAAGCGGCAGGATCCTTTTCTCCATTTTGATTACATAGTTACTCTGACTCAGTAAAACTTGCAGTTTGTAATCCATCTGTAGTAGACATTGTAACACTGTCCTGGTTTCTGCTGGGATAGAGTTAACTTTCTTCCTAGTAGCAGGCATAGTGCTGTGTTTTGGATTTAGTAGGAGAAGAATGCTCATAACACACTGATGTTTTAGTTGTTGCTAAGTACTGCTTATGCTAGTCAAGGACTTTTTCAGCTTCCCATGCTCTGCCAGGTGCACAAGAAGCTGGGAGGGGGCACAGCCAGAATAGTTGATCCAAACTGACCAAAGGGCTATTCCATACCATGTGACGTCATGCTCAGTATAGAAACTGGGGGGAGTTGGCTGGGGAGCAGCGATCGCTGCTCGGGAACTGTCTGGGCATTGTTTGGCGGGTGGTGAGCAAGTGCATTGTGCATCACTTGCTTTGTGTATTATGATTATTATTATTATTATTATTATTATTATTAATCATCATCATCATCATTATACTGTTGTTATGATCATTACTATTTTATTTTATTTCAATTATTAAACTGTTCTTATCTCAACCAGGAGTTTTTCTCACTCTTACTCCTCCAATTCTCTCCCCCATCCCATCAGGTTGTGCTTAGTTGCTGGCCGGGGCTAAACCACGACAAATGCAAAATTAAAGCAATAAAGCACCAAAATACAAAATTGTTTTAGATGTCTTCATGTATCAACAGAAACAAAAGTCCCTTTTGTTCCTTCTTTTCATGCAACCTTTGGAGAGTGACATTGGAATTTGATCCTGAGCTGTTTAAAAAAAAAACCAGGTGGATCTGCAGTAACAAAATGCAATCGAACTGTTCCATATATTGCTTTTCTGACAAATAATATCTAGGTGCTCAATTTGATTAACGAATCTCTCCTGAACTCTTATTCTTTATCATATTTTATCAGAAAATTTATCAGAAATTTTATCATAAATTATGGTTCTGTGATGGCAGGTGTCAGCAATAGGCACTACATTCTTTCCTTGGTAGTTTATTCAGTCATATCCAAAGTAATCCAAACTGTGCAAAAGCTTGTTTTCCTCAAATTTATCCATTAGATGCCTCAGTCTGAAAGCACTGAATATGGATGGCTTCAAAGGGGTCAGCTGTCAGTATGCTGATACCTAAATAAATCCTCTTTCCAGATACTTGATTTAAGCTGCTGTTATCCAAATCTCTTCTGTCTGATAAACAGAGCAGAAATTATTGCTTATTTTTTATTTCTCAGTATAAGTGAAAAATCTTGTGTGCACGCATGCATGTTTCTGTAATAATTAGTAATTTCATATACACTTCCATAAATATTTCCTTTCATACAGAGCAAACTACATTCCCTGAACAGGTATTACAACATTCAGACTTTATTTTATGCAAGACAAGAATCTTCTGTGTTGTGTAAGTGGCATATTGCATCCTACTTCATTTTCCCCAGAAGTTATTTATGAGGACGGTAAGGCCATTTTAAATTTTAGGGTGGCAACATTTCTATTGAGCCATCCTACAAAAGCCTTGAGGGGTCTAAATAATGACCTCTGATGATTTCAATCTTTTCTCTCTGCTATAGTTTAATACTGCAGATTTTCCTTCTATTGAAGTCTCTCACAAACCTTCTCAGAATCCAAATATGAAAATCCACCCCCCCAAAAAAATCAGAGAGTTTAAAGCTTTTCTTTGGAATGACAAGATGCTGAAATAGAAAAATCAAGCTGAACATCTGCCATTTCACATCTCTCTGCCTGGATTAAAAAAGTAGGACGCAACTATTAATCTTGGTGCAACACACTCACCAACAGAAAGATTTAAGAATTACTGTGCTAAAGTCTGTAACTGCCTATAAATAGGATTAGCAGCAAAAAGCAAGCAACCTCAAAGTAATCGGTAACTATGTAAGAGAGAGCATAAGGACAAAAAAAATCCCAGACCATTTAGCCTTATCACTTCTCAAACATCATTTCCTTTGCAATAAGTTGTATAAAACACAAACCTTACAAAGGATCTACACAGTCCACAAATTGAAGCTTCCTGAATTTTAAGCAGCAGACTGATGATAAGATCTTTTGACAAGCCTTGCCAGCTGTCCCCTTCTCTTGTACAGAAACCTCTTCCACCTGTTAGCACTGGGCGAGGCATGATAATGCAGCACCTCTTTAACTGGCATAAAGTTGTTATACACAGTTTTATTTATGATACACATACTACTCTGCTAATTATTATGCCGTAAGTTTCTGTTTAAAAAACACGTTGCTATGAGACTAGACTTTGGGATTAAAAAAATCAAAAGAACAGCGATGCTAGATTTTCTTTTCAACTTGCATTGCTGATGAAACTTTATTAGAAAAGGAAACAAGCACTTGACTACATTTGCACAGGAATTTAATTCAAAATTTCTCTTGTCTTTGTGTAAAGGGAATATAGCCCTGTAGATGACATAAAAGAGGCAGAAAAAGTTTTGCAAAGAATGAGCAAAACCTGTGTTCTGCTCAGCATTTCAGGGTACTCTGATACAGGCGATATTTAGGAGGTAGAATTAGACTTCTCCTTCTTTAGAACATCTTGGACAACGATTTTCCACAGCAAGCCTCACTGCCAGTTACTACACTGTGATCCATTGCTTGTAATACTACAGTTTCACTCTTGACAAGACCCACTGCTATATGTTGTCTGAACATAATTCATCTTCCGTGACTCAGGGGGTATGGGACAAGGGACCTGCCTCAAGACAAGCTCCTAGGTCCCTCTCTTCACAGAGGAAGTGAGATGCAAAGACAAGTCAGGGGAAGGGCCACCATGGAGCATTGCTGTTGCAATGCTCAATAAAAAAAGATTACTTCTTTTGGTGGGAGGGTAGCACGGAATTAGTCTTCTTGCTGTAACAAAATTAATCGACATTCTGATTTGCTGTGTAGGACAGCGGAAACAACATTTCTTTATTTTTGAGAAAATGTGCTGTGCTGGTTATGGCTGGGATAGAGTTAATTTTCTTCATAGTAGCTAGTATGGGGCTATGTTTTGGATCTGCGCTAGGAACAGTGTTGATAATACAGGGATGTGAGCAGTACTTACACAGAGTCAAGGCCTTTTCCACTTTTCACACCACCCTGCCAGCAAGTAGGCTGGGGGTGCACAAGAAGTCGGGAGGGGACACAGCTGGGACAGCTGACCCCAACTGATCAAAGCGATATTCCATACCAGATGATGTCATGCTCAGTATAAAAAGCTGGGGGAAGGAGAACCAAGGGGGGGACATTTGTAGTGATGGCATTTGCCTTCCCAAGTAACCGTTACACATGATAGAGCCCTACTTTCCTGGAGATGGCTGAACACCTGCCTGCCAATGGGAAGTAGTGAATGAATTCCTTGTTTTATTTTGCTTGTGTGCACAGCTTTTGCTTTACCTATTGAACTGTATCTCATCCCATGAGTTTTCTCATTTTAACTCTTCCAATTCTCTCCCCCATCCCACCGGTGGGGGAGTGAGTGGCTGTGTGGTGCTTAGTTGCTGGCTGGGGTTAAACCATGACAGTCTTTTTGGTGCCCAACGTGGGGCTCGAAGGGTTTGAGATAACAACAGGTTTGATTGGAATGTGCTAGATCGAATTTATCGCTGTTATTGTTGTTTAGCTATTAATTGACAGGCTCCTGTGCTTGCCATGGGGCTTGTTTGCCTTACGGTATATTAGAGTCCAGTGCTCGTTAGTGGCTGCTTTTTGCTTTTGCTGCTTGCTGTACTGCTTATTATCTTACTCTGCTGTGCCTGGAAACATTCTGATAACAGCAATGGCCATGTGCCTGGGCTGGCAGATGGCCAGGGCATCCCTGTGTTTCTGTGCTGCTGTACTGGACAGGCTGGAACTCCAGTGTGAACTCTGAGTCGAAGGAACTGTGACCTGTGGCTGAGTCCACACAGGAGCTGGACACCTCGAAGCGTCTGTGGCCATGGATAAGCCCATGCCAGAGCAGGTACATCTTGAAGCATCTGTGACCATACTTATGTCTGTGCCACAGCAGGTGTACCTCTGAAGGGACTGTGGCCCAAGGATAAGTCCATGCTGGAGCAGGTACACCTCAAAGCATCTGTTGCTGTGGATAAGTCCATGCTGCAGCAGGTACACCTTGAAGCATCTGTGGCTGTGCATGAGGTCATGCTGGAGCACCTCAAAGTGCGTGGCCATGGATATGGCCACAACGGAGCAGGTACTCCCCTGGAGAGACTGCAGCCATGGGTAAGGCCATGCTGGACCAGGTCTATCTCTGAAGTTATTGTGGCCCATGGAGAAGGCTATGCTGGAACGGGTGCACCTCAAAGCAACTGTGGCTGTGGATGTCTATGCTGCACCAGGCATACCCCTGAACAGACTGTGGCTGACATATCAAGCTTCGCTTGCAGCAGGTACACCCTTAAGGGACTGCAGTCTGTGGATAAGTTTAAGCTGGAGTAGGAGCAAGGGGAGGAGTTCATTGCAATGTTAAACCTGATGGTCTGGCCCAAAGGAACCAGGGGTGCAGACTGTAATGGAAATACCTTTAAATTGTTGTAACCCATGATTTTAGTTGCATGTTATAGGAATTACTATAGCAGTAACCACCTGAACCAATAGAGGACGAGCCTTACAAGGAGCAGTGCAAGTGCAGTGACCTGACCTGAGCTGGCTTTCGTGCCCAGTAACTCCATGCAACACACCACTTCTCCTGTCCTGAGTGACCACCATTAAGAGAGGGAGGCCAAAGTCACGGACTAAATGAACTCAATCGACATTCTGTGGACACCTGCGGACATTCTAAAGACATTTCACAGGGGCGGTCCATAGGCTAAGGGAATGATATCTGTGTATTCTATCAAAGGATGGGAAGGGGGGTGGTGGTTAATGAGGATGTATTGGATAGTGTGAGACCTGAGCATGACGTAAATGCTATGGAATAACGGGTGGAGAATGTGCTGTATTTGGCTGGGGTAGAGTTAATTTTCTTCATAGTAGCTAGTATGGGGCTATGTTTTGGATTTGGGCTGAAAACAGTGTTGATGATACAGAGATGTTTTCATTATTGCTCAGCAGTCCTTACACAGAGTCAAGACCTTTTCTGCTTCTCACACCACCATGCCAGCGAGTAGGCTGGGTGTGCACAAGGAGTCAGAAGGGCACACAGCTGGAACAGCTGACCCCAACTGATCAAAGCAATATTCCATACCTATGACATCATGCTCAGCAATATAAAAGCTGGGGGAAGAAGAAGGAAGGCAGGGTGTCTGGAGTGATGGCATTTATATTCCCAAGTAACCATTACACATGATGGAGCCCTGCTTTCCTGGAGATGGCTGAACACCTGCCTGCCCATGGGAGGTAGTGAATTAATTCCTTTTTTGTTTTGCTTGTGTGCGTGGCTTTTGCTTTACTTATTGAACTGTCTTTATCTCAACCCCTGAGTTTTCTCACTCTTACTCTTCTGATTCTCTCCCCCATCCCACCATGGGGGCGTGAGTGAGCAGCTCTGTGGTACTTAGTTGCTGGCTGGGGTTAACATGTGCCTAGCGGTAAGTTATGATTTGCTACCATGAGTGTTCTTTCATTCAGGTGTATCTTATCTTTCTTGTAACTTTTACATTCATACTACACACTAACCTGGAATTTATCTTTCCATTATTAGCAAAATATAAAACAGCAATATATTTCATTAATGAAGGGTTCTGTACAAAAATGCTCTTTGTGTTCTCATTTTCACCTACAAATTATTCTTTTGATAAAATAATGTCCTTGTAAGAAGAAAATGTGCTTCTAACCTAGTGAAGTGATTACACTATTTATTACAGTATTTTAATCACATCATCTCCAGAAACTGAAGCTACTCCAACACATTCTGTTATAATTGAAGAATTCCAACTTCTAGGTAATTTTCTGTGGTGAATACATTTAATCTATGTTCATCTCCAAATTGAGCTCCAACTAACTTTCTTCCTTCCCATTTTGCTTACATGTACAACTAATTAAAATGATAAAGCTTCCTTACAAAAATAACAAAATACTTTGGTAAATGACAGTGAATAAGAAAAGATTTCCTATTAAAGGGTTAGAAAAACCTCAATGGACAAATTCAGTCCTAAAATAGTGACAATCTCTATAGCTAATTAAATCGCCATAGAAATCTTCATCAGCTTTTGCTGAAGCTATCATTCAGATTGGTTAGATCAGTCTTCTCGAAGGTTCTTTACAAGGGTGTTCAGGGGATCCCATTTCGCTTAGTGACCTCCCTAAGAGTTACAGAAAATTACGGTCAACTAGAACATACAGGGAACACAATTTTCTAATTAAGAATAAAGAAAGCAACAAATTGTCAAGCACAGCTGTAGTGTCTGGATATCTGAAACTGCTAAAAAAAGAATAAGAAGGAAATGCTCAAACATAATTTTAGCACTCCAAGAAAATACAGATGGTACAAAATAATAATAAATAGAATTTGAAAACAATGCTTATCCTTCTGGCTGCAACATTAAGCACATGGAGACAGAGAATTAAAACCAATAATTCTGATATTCAATTAACCAATTAGCCAGTATCTGGAGAATTCACTAGTCAAACAGAACCATCAGCCAAATAAAGACTAAGTTAAAAAAGAAGTGTACTTGGAACAATGGAATAAGCTTCACGCTGTGGGGGTTTTTTTTGTTATTGAATTCACTGGGACTATACTACTTCAGTCAAACAGTTCTTTCTAGGGTCAATCAAAAAATCATATTCAGATGCTTGGACTATGTCTTATAGGAAGAATCCACTTCAAAGCCATGTTACATACAAACATTTTCATAGTTAAGAAGTAGAGACAATATCCATTGGGATTCTTCACTAATTCCAAAAGCTTGCTGAGCGCCATCTTTCAAGACCCAAGAGGATATGAAGGAAATAAGTTAACAGGACAGAATTAATGTCTTTTATTGAAAAACTGAAATACAACATAGGATGACACTACAGGAAACAAAGTGATTTAACTCCACCAAACAGCAAGCATAAATTTATAAAATGCAGAAAATCTTCTGTAATTATAACAATGCATTTTAAAGCCACAGTACTTTTGGCACTTTGGTAAACAGTAGGGTGAAACCAATGTCACATTAAAGTCACCTGGACAGGTCTAGGATTTTGTTCTGTGGCATTAGATAAGAAGACTAAGCAGGCTAGTAGAAGTTTATTACAGCAGTATAGCATGCATTCATTTAGAACTACTACACAAAAAAATTATATTTATAAATTTACAGGTTGCACCTACTAATTTTATGACATAAATGGAGGCACAGAGTAAGTCTTAGCAGTTATTTATCTTTCAACTAAAGCAACATTATCATAAAATATTATTTGTGATCCTTAGATGCAGGCAAGATTCTTAAATGTTTAAGGGTTAAAATTTTTCAAAAAGTAGTCCAGAAAAAAAACACCTTAAACATGATCATCTTCTCATATCTAAAATGGATCTCAAAGTTTTGATTTATCTTAGCACTGGTACACCTTATCTAAAAAGCTTAACTGCTCATGCAGCAAAACCACCATATACTTTCATTAAAAGTCTCAAGATACCTGGATTTACAGAAGTGAATACACTGCCCTATACTTCACGCATTTGACCCAACTTAGACGTATGACAAAATGAATACTCAGATCTGACTATGGTAGTGAACATACAAAACAATTAATCAGCAGCAGACAAGGCATCTCAAAAATTTCACTGCTGACAGCCTGAAAGTCCTTGCAAGCCTGACACTAAGAAGGTACAAAAGAGTTTGGAAATTATTAGAAATATAAACAAAACTGGAACACACAGCTAACAATGTTTTCATGTGAAGAACAGTTCAAAATATACACAAGGAAAAAAGGAACATCAGAAAGCGTTATTTCAGACTCATTGCTCTAAATGATGCAATGTGAACTGCAAATTATTTTCGTGGCAAAGCACTGTATTCTAGTTTGATATCAGAATACATATCTCCTTTTTGAAAAATTCAATAGATTTCTAATACTGCCCACTACTATTAACATGTTACTTAAAGATGGTTTTATTTTTAATTATCTCTCCTGACACTAAGAAAGGACACTACTTCCTACTTTGCATCTAGTAAAATAGTAGGGGAAAAAAAGGAGAAACTATCAAAATACTCTTACTAGACTTCAGCAGAGGAAAGATCTCGCACAAGAGCATCCCGCATAATTCAGGACTCTCAAGTGAGGTCTTGGAAACTTTCCGATGTTATCTACTAACTTTGACTTCCCTAATGTGGGCAGCATCCTATGTCCTAGTTTAGCAGAATGGAAAAAGTCTTTTCTAATGAGGAAACATAACAGGCAAAGACAAAAAACCCAATACAGTGAAGCATACAAAGTCAACCAATGCCATTTAGTTTGATTGTGCTGGGTTGGTTCCCTCCTTAATATAAGTTTGTAGCTGATAAACTGTGATCATTTTTAGATGTATTATTTTTAGATGTTGGTTCTTCAGGCAAAAGCAGGGCATGTTTGGAGCAACAAACATCACTTTTATATTCTTCAAAGACCTGCCTATCTTAAAAAGAATAAAACTTGTTAGGCTACATACTTTTCATTTTATGGCTTTCACAGTGCATTCAATGGGAGGCTAGGACTTTATTTTGGGTCTGAAAGGATACAAGCTAAAGCCCTCAAGCAGAAGATCTGACATAAAGCCTTTGTGAAGGGTACGATCAGCACAAATACTTAGAGTGCACATAACAAATTCAAATCCTCTAGCACCCAACATTTTGTTACTAAAAAGAAATTCTTAGCCCTCATTTTGCAGATAAACCTTCAAAAGTAATAAATTTTAACTGGTGGAGACAACCTGAAAGAAAAACTCAGTGATGCAAACTCTGCCCTTCTTAAGCTTGAGTGCGGTCTTAGCTCTGAAGTCCATCACTGTCAACTTTAGTCAACCACAGATCACTTAAGATCACTTAGTGGATACACAGGGTAAGAAATGGCAATGAATCAGACTCAGCTGGGAACTGGAGATGCTGCCAGGAAGAAAATGCAGAGGAAAGCACGAATGTGTGTCAAAAAACAACTACCAATGAGAAAAACAAGAAAATTTCTTCATAGCAGTCTGTATGCGGTTGTGATTTGTATTTGTGGCTGAAACAGTGCTGATAACACACCACTGTTTTGGCTGTTGCTGAACAGTGCTTGCAGAGTGTCAATGCTTCCTTTCTCACTGCCACTGCAAGTAGACTGGGGGTGAGCTTCAGGTTGGGAGTGGATATAGCCAAGACAGCTGACCCATACCACAGGATGTCACACTCAGCAATAAATCCTCAGGGAGATGAGGAGGAAGGTGGGACATTTGCAGTTATGACATTTCTCTGTGCAAGCAACCATTACACATGCTGAGGCTCTCCTTCCCGGGAAGCAGCTGGACATTTGCCTCCTGAAAGCAAGGCGTGAATAAATTCCTCTTTTTGCTTTGCTTGTGCACACAGCTTTTACTTTCTCTTTTAAATAGTGATAAGGAAAAATATTGGGGTGATAAGTGGATTGAGAGCAGCCCTGCAGAGAAGGACTTGGGGGTACTGGTGGACGAAAAGCTGGACATGAGCCTGCAATGTGTGCTCACAGCCCAGAAAGCCAACCGTGTCATGGGCTGCATCGAAAGAAGCGTGGCCAGCAGGTTGAGCGGGGTGATTCTGCCCCTCTACTCCACTCTCTTGAGACCCCACCTGAAGCACTGCGTCCAGCTCTGCGGCCCCCAGCGTAAGAAAGACATGGACCTGCTCAAGAGGGTCCAGAGGAGGGCCACGAAGATGATCGGGGGCTGGGGCACCTCTCCTATGAGGACAGCCTGAAAGAGTTGGGGTTGTTCAGCCTGGAGAAGAGAAGGCTCTGGGGAGACTTTATTGCAGCCTTCCAGTACTTAAAGGGGGCTTGCCGGAAAGATGGGGCAGGACTCTATCAGGGAGTGTAGTGATAGGATGAGGGGTAACGGTGTTAAATGGAAAGCAGGTAGATTTACATTAGGTATTAGGAGAAATTTTTTACTGTGAAGGTGAGGAGACACTGGAACAGGTTGCCCAGAGAAGCTGTGGATGCCCCCTCCCTGGAAGTGTTCAAGGCCAGGCTAGATGAGGCTTTGAGCAACCTGATCTAGTGGAAGGTGTCCCTGCCCATGGCAGGGGTGTTGGAACTAGATGATCTTTAAGGTACCTTCCAACCCAAACCATTCTATGATTCTATGAAATGATATCGTATCTTACACATGAGAAGTGCTTAGAAACACTGCATTCTGAATACATGTATTAATTATGCCAGAATTAGCTTACAGGTAGGGGAATAGATAGTAATCAAGAATAGTTAACAAAAAAAAAAAAAAAAATTTTTGCAGGAGGAACTGTGGTATATGGGAAAGGGGATAATGACACATTTTCCTTGACACAGCTTCAGGTTTTGCATCCCAAGTACCATCTCATATGCTCAGGCCATATTCTTAGACATGCAATACCTACTCACAGTTTCATGCTGTAAAAACCACCATGCTGGTACGCTGTAGCATATATAGCCACTTTGACCCGACAAAGGAGACATCCAAGACCTGATTACATCTTCAGACTGCAGGGCACCATCTCAGGCTCTGAACCAGAGTGAAGTGATTTGCAGGATGGACACAACTAGTATGCTCTGGGGGGAGTGAGCTCTAAGCAGAGTGACACGACCAGGGCCACCAGGCTTCAGACCAGAGGATGACTCCTTGGCCCTCTTCCAGCAATCACAAATGTACTCAGTATGTCTAAGTGCCTGACCTAGATCTATTCAAACTAGTGCAGGGTGGAAATATGATCTGCAGTGTCTGAAAGGTCTTAGAATTATACCAAATAGGACCGAAACACCCTCTGGATCACTGAGCCCAGTATTCTAAAATTATGAGTAAAAAGACGGGAGATCCACAGACTGCCTTCTCCACAGCCACAGATCCTAAACCGCATTTCAACATCATGGAACAAGTTTTAGATTTGTACTGAAAGGCAAAAACAAAAATGACATCCTAGCAAACTAAGATGAATGAAAACAGTGACAGATAACATTGGGAACGGAACTATGAATTTGTCCAAAGGTCTGTACTATATACCTGATTTCACCAGTTCAACCTGTGTGAAAAATTTCTTCCTGGCACCAAATCTAGTCATTAGGTTACTCCTGAGAGTGCAAAGATGACCCATCAGCCCAGAATCTGAGAAATTAATGCCAAAACATTCTGTCTACCTCATCTCTAGGTGTGGTAGACTTCCAGTGCTTGGGCACTTTCTAAGTGCCTAAGCACAGTACAAAGAAAAATTCAAATCCAATGTATAAAAAATAAGGCTTTCCTACCTCTGCCATGGTAGGAATGATACTTTGAAAAGAAAGGACCTAAGACACTGCTTTTGATAAAAGGTTTCTTCAGAATATGATTTTGCTCTTATTTTTCACAAAAAGAGTATTTGATTTTCTGTGTTTACAAGAAAAGCACATAATCCGACAGTCTGAATGATACACTTTTCTAGGTCTGTATTTCAAAAGGACAATCTTCCAGAAGTTTAAAAGGTACACACACTAACTTGAAACTGATGCTGTTGTCTCATTTTTCTCCTTATACTCATTTACAGAACAGTTATCACCATTTAGCTCTGGTATCAAATGAGATTATAGGTCAAGATCCTCAATTTTGTTATGGAAAAAAACCCTCAACTATTGATTTCACAAAATGTGTAGCTGTACACATAGTAATTGCCATATGGCAATCTAATACAGTTCCTTGTAATAGAGCTGGAAATTTTTTCAGAATCCAAAGGCTAACATGCTTCTTAAAACAACTATAATCTAACTTATTTCAGTTAAAAATTGGAACAATTTTTACAAGGCATCAAGATATTCCAGTCAAAAATCCAGGAAAAGTCTTCAGAGAACACAATAATTACCTCTACTCTCCCAGATTTGAGCATACCTGTTTTAACCTCAATTTTCAGTACAGCAAGACAAATGTATGTTACTAAGAGAAACTGCATTTCTAGACAGCTACTGGAAAGTGTGAATCTGTTTTACCCACTTTGACAAAGGTTATTTGCCAATTAGCTAAAGCTTCAAACAAAACTACTTATTCCAAAGCAATTTGCAACACTTAGCGAGCAAACAACTCATGTCTTAAAACTTGAAGTTTATTACCTGAACTACAGACTCTTAAGTACTTCTGATTCTTATAAAAGACTGTTTTCACAGAACTGTCCTTTTGTCAAGTATGTATTTTTAGTTTCGGATTATGCTTTGTTTTCGAGCATACTAATTTATGCATACTCAACATGAAATATTCATTAATATCTTTAAAATGCAGATAACAGCTCTGTGAAAGCATATATAATCTTTTATAACATAATCAATTAAAAACTATTTTACCTGCCAAATGAAACTAAATTAATAATTCAGACTGCTCCATAATACCACAATCAACGCAGCAGCTTTTAACCCAGCTGAGAAAAATGCTTCATAAGATTATGATCTTTCATATCAGAGATGATTTGTGGTTTGCACCAGGCATATACTTACAGATATACATACATATTTATACATAAAAGAAAATTCTTGCAATTGGGTAAGATGGTCATGTAAGAAATCAAGAATACCCCAAATGCCCTGCAAAGAAAACATATGGCTTCTTGAAATTTAACCTTTTGTAACACTGTAACACTGGAAATATCTTGTGAAAAATCACTAGCCACTGTCTGCTGCCATTCTGATACAGACTAATCTTGCATTCTGCATGGGCAACTATCTGTTTCTGGGACGTCTGTTCGGGTTGTGATTAACTGTCATCAATGCAAAGACAACTGGCTCTTTGCACAGTCATTTATACCTATCAGGTCCCACAGGACAGATCCAGAATCACACGAAAGCTGATCTTAAGGTTTCAGCGCTAGTTAGATAAATGAGCAGTCTAGCCACTTTCATACGGTGTTAAGAAATAAATTTAGCACATCAGGGACACTTCTGTGCAATGTTAGCTCAAATACTTCTGCATGATGAACCCAGAAGCAGGAATGTATGGTGAAGAGACCTGAGTGACCCTGCCCGGATTCAGGTTGATTCATACAGAAGCCCTCAGATGGTACTGCATCATGCTCTTTCTTGGAGGTGCACACCATGGAATCAACTTGTATGTAGCCCTGGGTGCATTCACGCCCATCATCCCATGATGCCAGCAAAGGAACACCTGCAGAACTCAGCTTGCTCCCTGAGACAGACTGATGGGACACAACTTCAGCACTAGCCGGGCCAGATCCAGAATGATTATATGTGCAGTCCAAGTGCCTTTTCAGCAGGACTGGAAGATCCATTTTACTTAGTTTTTTCATCATTTCTATCCCTTGAAATACGCCAGGATTCCTAGTGCTCCAGATGAAGTACCTATGCTCTGCTCAGTAGGTTTTTTTTCTCAGAGAAAAACCTCTGCCTGGAAAATGTGACATGCTTAGTTTTGCATCAGATCAAATTCAAATTTGGATTAGCATACCTAATCTATCTTATCTTACAGCCCCTGGTCTGTCAGTGTTTCTAGCCTCACCATAGCATGCCTTTTTTCTCCCACAAGTCTCTAAAAACTTCTTCTCCCATTGTAACCTCCCCGAACTGTCTAACCATTAGTCTCCATAGTACCTATTTCAGCCACAGTGAGTAAAGAATACACTATCTATTTCTAATTTTGTTAACCATATTCAGTTGGTCATGTGCTTCTTCATACAAAAGGTGTTGGCCATTTAATTTTATTTCTCCAATTTTTATTCTTTACTTCAGCTGATCTTCACCCATCTAGCTGGCTGTTCTCTTCCACTGAATCATTACTGAAAGTAAACTGCATGCCCTTGAGGCAGGGATTATTGAGTTTATATGCGCTGAAAAGCATCTAACACTTCTGACATTCTCTGAAACAAATGAAGATGCTAGGATACTCTACCTGCTAAAGCTTTCACTGAAAATGCTACAAATCACTTCTACAGAAAAGCTACTTACTAACCAAAATGTTGCTTACAAAACAAACAGTTTAGTAGGAATTTAGCAATATTTAAAACAAATGGTATAGCAGTTTTTATGGGCAGCTCTTACAGTTCTTATGCTCTTACACACCATCACTGTGGATTCAGTGTGACTGCACACTGTACACTTCTACATTTAACTTCATTTCTGTCCTTCTAGAATGAGATGTCCTTTCTTCCAATTTGTGTCTAGCATAAGCAAGCTTATGTACCTCAAGAAGTAACATAATTTGTGGGCTACAAGTCATCTGTGATGATGGCTATTGTTTAGACATAAAGCAGTGTTTTCTGAAACAACACTACTGGAAAAAAGAATATGAAATAATTTTTATAGGCTTTGGAAGGAATGTCTAATGCCATATGATGAAGCTAAGCTAAACCAAGTCCTCCTTACGGAGAGGATGAATCAAGCACAAGAATTCGCCTTAATATACTGACAAACCTTTTACTTTCAGTTATGTAACTGTTGGTATCTGCATATTTGGCACCATTATAATTTGGCATTATTGCTAGAGCAATATTCTATGGCAGCTCTGCAGCACTGAAGTAAATTTGCTGCATACCTTTTGCTGATTTATCAATGCACTTACTGCAGTGGACCATGTTTTAGAAATCTTTTATTACTAAGAAAACAACACCAGAAGGAAAAACACTGACATTGCATGATATACAGGTGTACAGCATGCTACTATACAATATAGTTGTTATTAATGAGGCAGTGCAATAGCTAAAGCTATGATAGTATTCCCAGAGCACATTCTCTTTTTCAGAGAATATTTTTCATTTTCAGAAATTCTGACATGGCATTAAAAATTTTCTACACAGATAAAATTAAAATGCCACTGACTGAAGTTCTCTAAAACATGGCTGGACATTTTTTTCTGCTATCAAATGATAAAAATATAGTAACTTCTGTAATTTCAGATTAGTTTTAAAAATACTTGTAGAGAGTAGTTAATTGTAACTATGTTTATGATATACTGCCATGTCCACTTAGGCTACATTTAGCACAAAAGTAAGGAGCCAAAGACAAGAGTGAAAATCTGCCTTTCCTTGAACTAACTGAGGACTACATCCAACCTCAGGGTACACCTTCAAACTTTGGTTATCCAATGTTATCAGCATGCAGGTCACCCAGTCACAATTACTAGGTAGGATGCTTCTGTATGTTGTTCTTGCATTACTGGGTGGAAATTAAAATGTACTCCACAGATTTAGATACATTAGTTTCTTAGGAAACACTGGAATCACCAGATCCATAGTTTGCAGTGTACTTTTGCTGTTTGTTACCATGCCCATTTTTTAACCCAAGAATATGCTCCGTGCCTTGTGGAAAGAGGGTGGTACATAACTAGGTGGGCAGGCTGTTCTTAGTGCCTAAGAAATGCTCTGTAAAATGATCGCTGTCAATTACTTTTCATTACAGAAGTGGAACAGACAGCTGGTCTCAGATTTGCCCATTCAGAATTAAACAAATAAATATTTCTATTAATATCTCTTACAAATTTGCCCACATAAATGGTATGCATAGCTACTGAAGCTGATCTTAATTAAATAAGAATCAATACATGCTTCTTTCCACAGTACTGGTCCTCCCCATCCCAGCCCCTCCAAATATTTTAAGATTTCTTATATCACACAGGAGAACATTTACTTTCAGAGCTCTTAATTTTTTGAATAATGTTTCAGATTCTGCTGCTGAAAAAGTAGTCCTTCTCAAAAAAACCCCCTAAACCCAGCAATTTCTACAGCAGTACAAAAATGCTATAAAGCCAAAACACAAACTCCCTGACTACTGCAAAGCAATGTATCAGTGGACATGCTAGGTTAGAGTAATTTATGATTTAAGTATGGATTATTAAATACATTAAATATGTAAGGCTACAAAAGCTCCAAAGCAGATACAAAACTCCATCTTAAAAATTTATGAAGATAAAAGATGGATCAGTTTTTATATTCACCTTATAGAGTCAGGGTATCAATACACTGTGATTATGCACCATTTGCAGCAAATCAGTTCTGGATAACGTCTCATACATTTCCACTGAGAGTAATTACATTGTTATCGGCATCATAGGAAACATGCATCAAGTGAAGATGATTTGCTGATAGGAAACAGTATGACTGCAAATGACCAAAACTCTAACATCGACACATTTTCTAGCAGGACTGTTAGAATATGAAACAATGAATAGTTACCAAAAATAATAAGTATAAAGCCATCCTTTCATGTTATAGCTCAGGTGATCTATCAGCTAACATTTCTTTACCTCCAACCACACAGTTCCAACTATACTCTTATGCTGGCTGCAGCAACCTACTGAACCCAGCATAAGCTGATGCGGCAGAAAAACCAATAAAGAATTATTTAGTTTTTGCCTTTTTTCCCTTCTCTGAACCGGGGCACTGTGGAGTCAGATGAGAAAAGAAGTAGACAGTTGTGGCCAGAATTGTATGGGGATTCCTTTTCACCCACTGTAACATGAAACCACTGCCTATGTTGCCTACTCACACTATCATTTAAATTAAAAAGATAATTAGATACTGGCGTATTTTGGCACTGCCATGTGGTTCTGACCGTGTTGGTATTTTGAACAAAGAACTGTGCAAATTGCCCAGAAAGTCATTCATAAAACTATGGTTGCAATAACATATCACTGACATGGTGAGTCATATACCTTCCTTGCTCCTCATGCCTGGCAAAAGCAAAACACAATTCCTGAAAAAATCTGCTTCAGTCACAAATCCACTGTGCCGATCCACAATTCTGACAGGCCGGTGTTCTGCAGACAGCCTAAAGTCCCTAGCAGGAACCCTGCAGAAGGGAACAAGATTCAGGATAGTACAAGAATCATACCTTTTGCTCTGTCTTGTGCCAAAAATCTAGCTTGCTTAGTAAGCTTGCCAAAAGGACCATCCTGTAAAGCAGCAAGCACCTTGAAGTCCTAGTGAGCTTCCAGAAGAATGTCCCATAGATAATACATCTTGTACCAACAGACTCTAAATCAGGAAAGGTGAGCTGTTGGCATTGATAAGAAGTTTGCACTTCAGCATAAATTTTTGTTAAAACAAGTCTTTGACAAAGCACTGGGTTTTTCTGAATAAATTTGACACTAAACACAACAATTTCATAAACACAAAGAAGTTCAACATTATTGCTCTACACTAAACTAAGGGGGTTTCCTTAGAAAAATTCCTAAGATCATAGGAAAATAGAGAGGATGTTCTTGGATAAACCACGGAAATGGCCACAATTTGCTTTTTACTAATATGTCTTAACTTACCTCTTTCTTAACAGTAGAAACATAGAGCCAAATGAATGAAAGACACTCTCCATTCTATGTGTTCCACATCCTCCCACAAGTTCCTGGCCTCCTTCTTCAACATCCAAATATAAGTGCAAGCTGACAGACAACACTCTTTGTCTCTGTTTTCTACTTAGACTTCACTTCGTGTGTATGTAAGAAGTCATAGCCTCCAGAGAGCCGGCTCCACTTCACCCCACTCTCCTTTCTTCTTCACAGTCCAGCTTCAAAACAAAGCACAGTAGAAGCAGGGAAGGTATACGCATTTGCACTCCAGCTCCACTACCTTTTGTTCTTCTTCCACCTCTAGCTGCAGTCCTATCCAAGACAGAAGGAGCATGCATGACAAGAGACAGCTGAAGAAAAAAACCTGTATTTCCTCTATTTTCTTAGGCTAAGCAGTCTCCGCCTTGGACTCAAGATACACAGTTTGTCAGCAAATTTCCAGCTAGCTCTGTCTGTGCCAGATCTCTTCCCTCTCCACACACAAAGAACCCCTTACAAACTAGTATCTGGAGCACAAAGGAGTGCAGAAGGTGACATGTGAGCTACATTTGGGTCACAGTTTACTAGTTGAGGGGTCTTGCTGCAGACTTTTCAATACCTATGGCACTAAAATGTACCATTTTAGTGCACATTTGTACATCATCTATATGGCTAGGAAAATACTGACAAGCATTTTTTACAGTATCCATTTTGAGGTGTAAGAACTGTTTTCTTCCACTATGCCCCAAATCCCACTTTCTGACTGCTTTTCATGAAGAATTACTTGAACAATTGAACTCTACTTGCAATAAATGACGATAAAAAGCATACTGCATGCAAAAATAGAATCATAGAATCATAGAATTGTTTAGGCTGGAAAAGACCTTTAAGATCATCCAGTCCAACCATTAACCTAACATTACCAAGTCCACCACTAAACCAATCAAGGGTAGACTAGACTAAACCGTGTCCCAAAGTGCCACGTCTACCCGTTTTTTGAACGCTTCCAGGGATGGTGACTCCACCACCTCTCTGGGCAGCCTGTTCCAATGCTTGACTACCCTTTCCATGAAGAAAGTTTTCCTAATTTCCAGTCTAAACCTCCCCTGGTGCAGCTTAAGCCCAGTTCCTCTCGTCCTATCACTAACTACGTGGGAGAAGAGACCAACACTCACCTCACCACAACCTCTTTTCAGGTAGTTGTAGAGAGCAATAAGGTCTCCCCTCAGCCTCCTCTTCTCCAGACTAAACAGTCCCAGTTCCCTCAGCTGCTCCTCATAAGGCCTGTGCTCCAGACCCTTCACCAGCTTTGTTGCCCTTCTCTGAACACGCTCCAGCACCTCAATGTCTTTCTTATAGTGAGGGGCCCAAAACTGGACATAGTATTCCAGGTGCGGCCTCACCAGCGCCGAGTACAGGGGGACAATCACCTCCCTGCTCCTGCTGGCCACGCCATTCCTGATACAAGCCAGGATGCTGTTGGCCTTCTTGGCCACCTGGGCACACTGCTGGCTCACGTTCAGCCGGCTGTCTACCAAATACAGCAAGTCTGTTCCCATAAAACATGCACACCCGTATTTGAAAAATGACAGAAGACTGATGGAAGACAAGTAGGAAAAAAATTTGTCTTAAAGTACAAATAAGAAATTGAAGATAAGATGATGAGAAAATGCACATGAGACTTCAAAAAAGCAACTGCAGTGGTCCAAAGCCTTTTGATATGATACCCTGTGTAGTGCATGGAAGGGCAAAAAGAGACAAATAGCTGCCAAGGGCACAGGGAGAAGATTAGGTAGAGAAACTTAGGACAGATAAAGAGGTATTCTGAATCTCACCTAATCAGATCACTGGATTTGTTGAGGTTCAAAATGCTGAACAAAATCTGTGTTAGAAGCAAGACAAAAATGTATCTTTGTAGCTGAAGGCGATGAAACAGTGGCATAGATGAAGTGAAACAGAGAATCCATATAACACGCTGATAGAGGTAAAATTCAATAAGATCTTCCACTGCTATTGCCCAGGACAGTTTTTACAGAAGTTCAATCTAAAGAATGTGCAGGTAACAACTGGCAGACCCTCTCAGCAGTCTGGCTGAGCAACCACCTCCTACCATGGCTCTCCATTAAAAAGTGAGATTATATTTTATTAACAGTGGATCAAGTTAATCCCAGGAGATCCTCATCACATTCTGTCCCCAGTGTGGTGGTCCAGATATTGTACTATTCAGCATATGTCTCTCAAATTCAGTGCTGCTCACACATTTGTTTAAAAAAGTTTCAGTGTGCTATTATACATTTATACTTAAGCTAAAGCCAACTGGGATACTTTTAGAACAAAGAAATAAAAAAGACAGACATCCACACAGTGGTTAATACCATTCTAAACATGGATATATTCCATAGATTAACAGATTTCAATCTAGAAAGATTCACCTAGCAGTAATTCTAATGCATTATTTATATCCTCCTAGAACAGCTTACTTTTAGAAACCAGATTGGTCTGTTGTGCTGTACTGCAGAGTGAAACAACAACATATTGCCACAGCAACTCTAAAAATGGTGTTCTGCTTTTCAGTTTAGTAGTTCCCTGTAGAAGAGATTTGATCATCCAGAAGAAACATCTTTCTGTTCAGCATTTCTTCTAATGCATAAAACCAAAATTCAGCTTGCTAGTATACCAAAATCACTATTCTTCTTTACTGTAACACAATTAACATTCTCATTTCAGCCTGGATTTTGGACCCACCTCAAGGGGAGTACTACTTAACAGTACAAGCTGTGTCATTATGCAGCCAAGAAGAACTACCAGGTCTGCTAACCTTCAAACAATCTCTTTACATATCTTTTCATATAATCTTGCCTGTTTTGTAGCAAGTGAGATTGAGCACCAAACCCACTTAACACCTGGAAAAAATGCAAATAATAAAAACCATATACAATTGTCCATATGCAACGCTACATTTTTCTCTTTGCTATTCTAGAATCCTACTTTTCCAATATTGTCAATAAAACAAACAAGTAGTTCTCTAAACCACAGAAAATCTGCCAACTCTGCTGCTAATATGGAAGAATATGCCTAACAGTATCTGCTTCTGCAAGATGCAAGATTAAGTTTCTGTGATCTTACAGGTATGGTAAGTTAAGTATATTTGGTATGCATCAGACCTGAGGAAGAAACAAATTAATCTGACTGAAGAACAACAGGTCCTACCTAGGACATGTTGCTTCTGGATGTGCCAGCACGGGCAGGTCTGCTACCATGGGGCTTGGTTTCTACAGATTTTTTTTTATGACTGGTATTTTTTCCTTTTGCAAAGTTCATGTATAGCATTTCCCATATTAGAGCACTTAAGAGTCACCTGTGTTTGCCTACCTTCCTAAAATTTCCTGAATATGAGCAGTTATCTGAAGATAAAACTTACCATACCATAAATTGTGGCTGAAATGAACAGAGAGGGTAAAAAACATTGAGGAAACACACAAAAAGGAAGAATGTTAAGTTTGTTTCCATATGAATGACTGGCACCCAGTTTTTACCTTTTTGCAGAATCTCAGGTGTAATGTTTCATTCTAATCACAGATGCCTTTTTTTTTTTTTAACAACAAACTTTCTGCTATATTCACTTGGAAAACAGTCAGAATACTCCAAAATCATCTACTTTTTCCAATTCAGGAAGCCCACTGAATGTAACACTCCACACTGCACCATTTCTTTCACTGTTTAATGTCTTTTCTTCCTTCACCATGTCTGCAGTCAAGCCCTTTTTCATGTTCTAATGAATGTTCGTTGCTCTGTTTCTTAAGAATTGAACAGCTTTCTATGACTTATTTTCTTAACCCGTGGATTGCTTTGCATGAAAACTAATATGACAAGAATAATAGTGGAGTAAGCACACAGTTGGAGTTTTGTTTTTGCAGTAAAATGCATTTCAGAGTTGCACTGTAATTTTAGCTCTCCTCTTCCTGAGACATACTAATTTTAATCTGCAAATGGAAGCTGAGATATTCTAAATTAGACCTGTTTGGATCTTCTAACTTTGCTTTTTAAAAAAGTCCATGGAATTGTTTTTTCTTACCCCAATTTTTTTGTTAGACATTTCTTCATTTTCTATACAGCTTCTACCAAACAATGAATTAAAATTTTTGCATTTATGGAAGAATTAGACAATCATCTTTCTTCACCAGTTGCTTCCTCTCAGTGTCCCTGAGCTAAGATCGCATTTCCGTTCTCAAGCTGCTAGTTAATTATTTGCAATTTGCTTCAGAATCTGTATTAGCAAAAAGTCTAAATCACAATCAAAACTCAAAATGGCTTTTAAAAGCTATTGAACACAATATAAATGAAATAGATAATGCCATTAAAAGCTGGGAGAAGCATCAAGTGATTTATTTCTTTGCATAAGTGTTCATAACGTCAAATATTTAGTTGATTCTACAAAACTGATTAATAGAAGTAGGGTAAGCTCTCCTCACTGTATATAGAAGAAAATGAGATACACAAAATATGAAAATAAGATCACTTAAATTTTTTCAACTTTTTGAGCTACAAAAGATTAGGATTTGATTAACCTTTTGTCAAACTGTTGGATTTCTTTTATAAAGATGATGGGGAGGAAGCCTTACTTAATGAAGATTAATATATTTCTTTCTGACTGATGGCATTTTAAAAAATGTGAGATCATTACTGAATCAGAATGTTTCTTCACGTTCACTATGTCCAAATGTTTTCTTTTCATACTCCAATCTCCAGTCTTTAGAAACAACACATCAAATCTCCTAATGCTCACATGAAAAGGTGAAATAATTTTAATTAGAAACTTGACTTATTATTAATAATGGGAACTGACAGATTTCTAGCATCTTCACAAAAAGCAGAAAATATCTTGAAAGAAAATTAAAAAAGAAAAACATCTATTCTGTCCCCCATAATTCTAAATTGTGTTAAACAGGCATGGTTTTAGCTAAGTCATCTATAAAGGAAACCGTTCCCTTCTGATGTGTAACCATCTTAATTTAGGTGTTGATATAAAGCATTAGGGAAGCACATGATATCAGAAAAAGCACTGTACCAAATAAAATCTTGGCAATAGCTATCTTTAAAAAATATATGTTATCACAGCTTTACAGCCATAAGGGTGTCAGATCATAACACAGGAAACTTTTGTTTTATTTAACTTATTGGTATAAGCTTGTACTTTGGATGTGAAAAAGATGTTCGTATGCCCAAAAGACTGCCAACTTCTTCAGCTGTAACAGTAGATGCCATCTTTTCTTACATTTAATTCTGAAATGCAGCTACCATACATCTCTTCAGTATTTTGCAGTACTATATATAATTCATTTCACTAATTTGCTACTTTAATTTTTCCATTTCCTACTAGAATCACTGATTGCTTACCAACTTCAGAAACAGTAAGTTTGTATGAAATGTATTCTGTTCTGTTCTGCTTGTGCAACATCTTTTTCATGTGTACAGTAACTTCTGACTTCTCAGTGACTGCCTGTAGTTTTACCTAAAATAGTTGAAGAAATTTAAAGGAAAAAAAATTCTTTTCAGATTGCATTATTTTCTCCCAAATGCAGACATGAGGGAAAAAAATGCTTAGAAGTTGGATACTATAACATTTAACAGGGGGTCATGTAGAAATTTCTTTTTCCCTGAAAAAAAAATATTTTTGAATTTGAAGAACCAAGCCCTGCACTCTACTTAAATCTCCATGCAAGCAGCATTTAATTTATCTCAGTTTATCTGTATTCAGAGAGTTTAGTACCATGAAAACCAATGCGAAATAAGAAACTTACACATGTTCTTAGTCACTGAGTCAGTAACAATTTGTGGAAGTGAAGGACTACAGGGCTGGGGCACAAAATTCTGTAAACTTCATAACAATACATTATTTTCTTAAGTAAAGTCTCATCTTAAACTCTCTCCTTACTGTGTATTTGATGTGGTCCTTCTGGTAATACACAGTAAATCTCATAATTATGAAAGTACTCTTGTGTTCTTGTTCATACCATTGTTGAACTTTGATTTTTATCTGCCACAAGTCACCTTAAATAACTGCAGTTTAGTCTGCTCTTCACTCTATCTGTATAATAAGAATCCACACTGAAATTATGGGATGCACCTAACTGCACACCATTGCAACCTACCTCCATGAACGGGTCATTGTCTTTCTTAGCTGAGGGACAGCAAGTCTTATAAATTGTTATGCTCTAGAGTGTTCTGTGGGCTTCTAGAAAAACTAAAATAATAGTTTCTAATACTTAGAGTTTAACAAGGAAAAAGCATACATTATTTCTATAGTTCTAGGCTGTTGATCAGTATTTTCTTGGAATAGCAATCAATACAACCTTGTAACAGCAGCAATAATCCATATGTTATTTATTTAAAAAAACCCACTTTTTTTGGCAGTCAGTCAACAATAAAATACATAACTCACTTCAGTGGGCTTAGTTTCTTTCCTGTGTTGCTTCTGTTCGGCAAAATACAATGTCTGCGAGGATTGATCAGGAACTTATACGTGGCATGGCACATTACCCCAGCTGTTGATCCTTAGGGTTGTAGCACTACCAGTACACCATTACTAGTTCAGGTAGAGGTGGCTAAATTTAGACACTTTGTGTGTCTCTTCAGAAAAACTACACATTACCAAGGATGCTGGAAAAGCACAAAAAGGTCAGTGAAAACCATTGCCTTTTCTTAGCATACTAACCACCAAAGGTGGCCTGATACATGAAGTAGCAGATGATCCCCTCTTTTGCAAGATGGGCACTTAATGCACAACAGCTCATGGACTTCTGCTATGCTGAGATTATTCTATAGTATCTGTACATTCTGAAAGTATCTCATAGACAAATGGCTTATTCATATATATTTCACTCAAATGAAAGAATATATTAACAGCACAGCCAGCTATTTTGGCCTATATTATGACCTTGTAGCTACACTACATTCTAGTCTATACATTCTAGCTTCCAGATGATCATAAAAAATTTTAGAGTATGTACAGATACACTGAGACAATCCTGATATGTTGTATTTATCCAGTAGCTCCCTGAGTTATTTTCCATCCTTTCTAACATACGAGTGAAGTGTTAAGTAGTTTACAATATCATCCACGACAGAAAGCAAGCAGAGATTCTTCCTGACAAATCCCTGGCAAATTTGCAAGGCTGTTTATCCCACTGGTTATTATTAACACCAAATTGTGTAAAAGAGATATCAAACAGTAGTAGAGGTCAGGTCAGACAACGCCCTCAAAAGCTGTAATCACAAATAACAGCATGAAAATACTGCAGCTAAAAGCAATTAAACTCTAAAGGCTTGCAACAGGAGCTCCAGATGCACCTCAGAAACAAGTACCTTTCGTGTGCTATTTCCCTCAGACACAACTTCCACAGAAACCGCAGCTGCAATTTAACACAGGTAAGTCATATATTTGGGCATGAATCCATCATTCTTAATACCTTCTTATTAATCTAGTTTATAATCAGTGACAGAATTAATCTCTCAATTACAAAAGTCACCGTGTAGTAACAATAGCTACAACCAAAGCAAAAGCAAAGATAGACAAGCTTTGTCTCAGAAGCTCCTCATGCCAGAAATTTCTTCCCTCCTTGTATCAGCTAGTTACAAAAGACACTGCTTCTCACTTGTAACCACATAGCCCTGTAAGGCAGTACTGCCACTGCCAGAACAGCCACAAGCTTTGTACTGAACTTGCAAGGCCTCAGGGCTGAGCCTGACCACGCTTGCTCTGGCCGTGCTTGCTCTGAACTTCCCTTGCCCTGCCTGCTGCTTGGTTTTACTTGGTTTAGCTGTGATGGCAATTTCTCTAACTGACCAGATGCCTGTGGTTAATTTGTTTTACTTTTGTCATCTTTGTATGGTACAACCACTGACAGCAGTTACTCCATGTAGAATGAGATATTTACAACTCTAATGTAATGATGTAGTGTAAAGAAATACAGGCCTGCTAAAGATAGCAGAGGCCTTGAGAAATGGAGACCCAGGATGCAACATGGAGTACAGGCATGGGATCACATGAGATGGGGCACTGGGTTGGCACTGGAGACCACAACAGCTATGAGGAACTTCCAGGGGTCTGTTAAAGAAATGCAGACTTGGGCCGGGACAGAATTGGTTTTAAGGGTAACAAAGAAAGAAAAAAGAAACTGTATCTTGCATACATAAAAGGCACCACATCAGGTAATTTGGATGTAGCGTGAAGCTGCAGAGCAGTGAACAAAGAGCAAAGGTATAAAAGTGTGTTACCAAACACACACAAATGACCTCAAGTGGATTCTGGGGTAAAAAAAAAAAGAAACCATCAACATGAACATCATATGGCTCCCAGCACAGGACTCCAGATGCTGGCAAGCCACAGTAACATGCCCACCACCAGACCCCAACATCTGCTGCCAGCCTGCAGACCCCAAGGTGCAGAACTGCAGGAACCAGGGAGGAACAAGTAAGTGCATATGACAGTCTCAATGGCAATATTACTCTTTCTTTTTTCTTTAACAATTAAATCTGGACTAACAATCATCACATTCTTAAGATTTCAGTTATATGAAGAATAAATTCTTGGCTGTATATACACAACGAGTTTCTTCTTTGCCTATAAACAAGATGTGAGTGTAACACCCTGTAGCCTTGCTGCTCAATGGCTCTTAAACCATTAATGATAGAGCACCATCAGTGCAATACTACTATTTCAGAAAAAGTAAATCATAAATGTATCAGGCCAGGGACTGTAAACTCCATAACCGCATGTTAACACCGAAGCATCTCAGTCTTCTTTATCCCCAAGTTTATTGTGCTTTAAAAGTAAGTTCAACTGGTTAAGTATAGAACTTAAAAATTGTCATGTTATTTTGAGAACTTATCCAGAGCAGAAGTGGTTTTGAACACTGAAATCAGAGTTTCCACCTCTCCCAAGCTGGAAAGGTTTATTTTAATATTTGATCATCATTTCTCTTACAGTCACTTGAGGAAGTGAATGAGAAAGCTGGTGCGGATGCAGTATGTGCTGCACAGAGTCAAAATGCTCTCCCACTATTGCATCCCTCAATCTTAATTCTGGGGACTCACAGCTAGTCAGTCACTGCAACTGAGTATTAGTTCATATTAAAACCACCATCTTTCGGTACGGATCTCAGGGTATGGGATTAGGACTGCCCCTTTCCCTGTGTTTCCTCTTCCCTTACTTTAAGCAACTTCTCCAGGGCCTTGTATTTCCTAACAAAGTCACAACTGAGACCTTGTAGCTGCTGCTTGCCTCCTCCAGCTGTGATTTCACTTCACTTCCTTCTCTTCCTGCTTTACTTTGGTACCAACAATAAATAATGCTTTTAGCCCTCCAACAGCCAGTTGAGGAGTCCATAAGCAATCTGAGGATAATTCTTGTTACGAGTATCATCACCGAAAGTGTGACTGAAATCCAAGTACATAAATGCATGACAAGACACCTGAAGGATTTACAGTTTAAATACAAACATGCCAGTGCAAGAAGAATAATTATAAACCGATGTACACATGAAAAAGAGACAAGCATAGATTAAGTAAACTAAGGTCAGAAGTTAAACCTTGGAAGCCTAGTGCCTTCACTACAAGACTGTCAGTTGCTAGAGAATGTCAGCATGTACTTGAAAACTCAAGGCTGCAGGGCAAGATAACAGCACCTGACAGTGTGGATAAACAATGCAGTATCTCACCCACCTGTTTACCCTGAGTTCAGATTAACACTGGGAGCATGAAAGCAAACTCACTTAATGGAAACTGACCATTAGTCACCTTTGTAAAACAAAACTTCCATGTTTTAAAAAAGATACAAAAGAACTGGTTATGTGTGAAGTTACAAAATGAAGCAAAAAGGCCAATAATATTTTTTCTGATGGATCAGGATCATTTCCAAGAGGATACTGCAGTTTTGAAGCTGGCTACATAGTCCTCCTCCATGTAAAATGATTGTGAAGAGAAATGAAATAAAACTGGAGGAGCCACAAGTAGTATTTCTATCTGAGATCTTTCAGAAAATTATTACAAGCTTCAGACATTAGCAAACAATGCAAACATGTAACAAGATATACACAAAAGGGCATTTGTAACAGAAATACTTCTTCATCTTAGCTATAGCAACAATAACAAGAACCATTATTAATATTGGCAATTCCTAGACTTAAGTAGTTATTATCATACCCTATCAATATACCAGAAACCCACAAATCCCCCATGAACACGAACGTGGGCGTGCGTGCACACACCCCCCCAGATGCAAGTATCCCGCTCACAGGCATTAAGATCCTTCCCCTGCAGAGCAGACAGAGGAAGCTTGGGTCCCTCTGCTGTTGGCAGGCTAGCTCAGTCCCGCACCGGCACCACAGGGCCTGCATCAGTGCCGGCCTCCGGGGCAAGCGCGGGCCAAGAGCTCACAGAATCCCTCCTGTTTACAATCCAAGGTGTGTACACTTTAGCTTAATAATAGAGTGTATTCTGCCACAACGCAATGTTTATGGGCACATTCTGGCTTACTGCAAGGCAGAAAAAACGTTTGACAGATAAAGTTATCACATTACAAAATAAACTTAGAAAAGCAGCCTATGGATTTACAAAGAAATTCCAAGGTCTGAACCGTCTGTTCTCTCGGACTGCTCTCCAGAAAAGCTTTAAGTAAAGATAAAAGTGGATGCACAGTACCTTTACCAGTAAAAGCTTAGAAGAGATTCACCTCACATCAGGGTTCAGCTGCACTAAGTACTTCTTAAAAGAGCACTTAAATGAAATACTTCCCATTGTCATTTATTGAAACTCTTTCGCTCCATCCACTCAGAGGCTTATGCTTTTTTCTCTTTGTAAAGTTTCACTATGTGATTGCTTAAGCACACATAGTAAGTATGCTGGGAATCACCGTTACAAAGTACCACAGATCATCCTCCTATTGTAAGTACCACAGTCACAAAATGCGTATTTTTACAAGGAGGGATGTCAGAACACTGAAGCAAAAGGACGTCAAATGGAATTTGCAAGAAAAGGGAGGATACCCAGACTGGCACACGACAGAGGAGCAGCCATGAAAAGGAGCGCAGGGCAGAGGAGCATCCCCTTTTGCAACATGTCAGACTGTACAGAGAATGTGATTTTCTAGATCCACATTTTCCTGGGAAGAAACCACAGTGATGGGAAACACAGCTGCACGCACCACATGTGCTGCTTGACACAGAGTCTGAGAAGCAGGCTTGTTTAAATATTCCATGCCACAACCACAGACTTTCACCAAGGTTAAAGAAATCAATGCAAAACCAAAAAACCTTCTCCTCAAAACTACTATTCAAAGCCAGATGATTTATTTTAAATACAGATTTTTTAATTTTTTGTACTTTGTAAACTGTGTGCTTACTGATTCGACATACCAGATCTAACAACTGTGTATCATTTGCTATATGAAACTTAAAAATAATGTAGGAATTGGTTAAGCATGGTTTAACAAGAAAAACATCTGAAAGTGTATTTTTCTTTCTTAGCTGTAACAAATTTGGAAAATTTGTACAACATTTTATTCTTGAACATAACATCTAACAAAGATTGCAGTGGCTGTAGAGACTGCAGATGACGCGACTGTGCAAATGCTCATACATACTGTGCTTTTGCGCCATCAGTTCATTTAACGGAGGCAATAAGGCCTGGAATTTTTAAAGCCATTTTAGGGACCTGGACACCTAAGAATCTTCAGATTTATTAGAAAACAAGTATTCAATGTTAAGACATCCAGATCTTGGAAAGGTTCTTTACTCTCAGTTTCAGAGAAGCATTTTACAAAGTAAGAAAAAGTTCAAAATATCACAATGGCAATTCAAGTCTTCCTTCAAACAAAAAAAACCCCTTCCCAAACACAAAAGAATATATGCACGTCATACTGACAAGTCTCATACTACGTCCCAGACCCATCACATTTTCAAGCTGGTTCTTACATTTACTTGAGAGAGACAGCCTCTATGTATCTCTCTCTTGATACTGAATTCATGACTCTGCTTCAGTTCTGTACTATATTCTAAAGGCTCTGTTGACTGTATGTAGGAAAGAGCTTGAAGCCACTTGGTGCCTGAGGGGAGTGGAACTGTGTAAGGACAGCAGACTATTAAGGGTGAAAATCATTTAGGTACAAAGGACCAACAGAAGATCCATACATGAACTATTGGTTCTGTATATGCTATGGCATTAAATGCAAACCAATGAAAACAATTTAATACCTAATCTAAGCATAGTCTATTTAAATAAGCTTAGTATTTCTCATTAAGACATAAATACTAAATTAGACTTGACTACTATATGATGTAAAGCAATCATATAAAAAAAAAAGATCTGTGAAATAAGGTTTACATGAGCTTGACATGTCACTACACTTCATCTATGGAATATTCTAAGATTATCACAATGACATACCTACCCAAAGCAGGAATGATTTCTTGGGTAGCTATTACTTCTCTGATGAGAGTTATTATGTTTGCTCTTGCTCGCCACAGTATTTTGTAGCAGGAATTTTATGATCAGGAATTTTCTTTTAAAGGCATATATATCATTAGTCATTCTACTGAATTTCAGAGCAAACAAAACCTGTGTTATTCGTTTTAAGATATATGCCTGGTCTTTCTCCCACCCCCCCAAGAAAAAAACTGCATGACCATCTATGGTCTTTAATTCTGGTCTGCCTCACATGGTTTGAAAAAGGAAACCATGGTTGTATAACTGATAAGAATATGTAATATTTCTGTTAGATTTGTAGACAAAATATTTACCTACTGAAGACTAATATTTTAAATAGCAACAAAAAATTCTTTACTCAAAGAAAAAATATTTGCATTACAATAAATAATAAATGCAAACATCTTTTAAAACATGATCTTTTCTTAACTGTAAAGTTAACTCAAAATGCCATTACTTAAAAACCAGGAAATCCTGAAATATTAGGGTTTCTCATTTAGAAGAGCTGAATGTTTAGTTTTCCTTTAATCACACTGATTAAATTTTACTGTATTTTTTCCCACTTCAAATTAATTATTACATCACAAAACAGTAAGAAGGCCAATGGAAACTAGTTATATATACCCACCAAGGTGTGATTTTACACAGAAAAAAACTGATTGGGTTGAATTAGAAAAACTACATGTAGGAAGAGGTCATAAATCCTTTATTGCAGGATACCTGACTCTAGACAGTACCACCTTAAACCAGTATTAAGAGACAGCATAAAAAAAAAAGTCAGAATGATTTATAAAAGCAAGCCAAACTTTACAAAAAAAGTAGTATAATTAATTTTAAACACCTACTTGCTTCTGTAGCCACCTTTCTCTCCTTCTTTGTTTTCTCCTCAAGCTTTTCAACTTGTTTCTTTCTCTCTTATTCAGTTTTTGGTTGAAGGAAATACTCGTAGGCTGCACAACACCAACAGGTGTGGTGTACTGTTCCTCTTCTACAGCACTTGTAGGTGAAGAAAGGTTCATCACAAAAGGTGACCCATCAGCAATGGCACTCCCAGAAGACTGTCCAGTAGCTGCAAAATCACACTCACTTCCTGTTTCTCTATGTAGTAATGTGGTAAAGGAAGTAACTCGAAATCTTCTTTGTAGTTTGTCAGCACCGGAACGATATAGGTCCTGAAAAGAATTACCATCTCTCCTATGTGACTCTAATTGCAAGCCACTTTGTGTGTAAACAGGTGGATTTTCACTTTGGCCATGGTAAATCGTTCCCATACTGCAAGTTTCATATAACACAGGTGACAAAACAAGCGTGTCTCTGATATTTAAATCCAAACTACGTGCTCTTCTGTGAAAAGGTTTTACAGTGCATGCATCACTCATAGGATAGGAAGCAGAAAGATTTCTTTTTTGATTTAATGCCTTTAAGGGAAGTTTTTTACTTTTCATCTCAAATCTGGGAGCTCTTACTTCTAGACAAAGTGCTTCTGTTAATCTTCCAGTATCATTATTATTTCTGGCCATGTATGAAAGCCCTTGATTTTTGATTTCCAAAGTTGAAGTTACCACTGCATGGCAGGTATCCTTGCTAAAACCAGACTGAATTTTGAGGAGAGGTAAGTGTTTTCCTGATGATTTTGCCAATTTAACAGAGAAAGCTGGCTGATAGTCAGTCCGACTTTTGCAGAAATGTATGTTTACTAACTGTCCACAGGAACATTTTGTGTTGCAAACAAAGTTAAAGCCCCCTAAGCAGGCCTCACAGAACGGACAGTGCAGTTTTCCAATTGTCCACTGTGCCTATTGACGAGAAGAGAAAAAAACCACACAACACATTCATTGTAAATAAGTTGTTTAACAAATCATTCTTAGAGTTACTTTTCTCCTTTATTAAAAGATTTACTTTCTGTTTTTCAAACACAATATGAGACTTCACCGCAGAAAGAAAATCCACCATAAATGATGTTCTGGTCAAAACTCTGCTTGCTGCAGGGATAACTAATTCTAAGAAATCTAGAACACATATTTCAGAAGGCAGGGGCTTTAAAATATGTTTAAAATTTGTCCATAGATAGAACAGTGTTCCAATACTAATGAAAACATTAGATCCTTTAAAGCAGTAAAATCGATTTACCATGTTAATCTGGAATTGGCAAGCACAGTTTCTCAGCTGAGTCTTCTGAGTGCTGATACATTTCTTGCATACTAAGTACTGTGGAAGGAGCTTTCTTACAAAGAGAATATAGCTTTTTACTTTGCTTACCACACAGAAGCTTGAAATGGTACTTGTATTTTGGAGTATGTAGTATTACAACACAATCTGTGTGCAGATACCATGACAAATCTTTAATACTCTATCTATAAGGAGACAGTTATTTTCATTACTTGTAATGAAATTTCTATGAATTTCCTTTCAATTCTAAAGGCACTTTTTCAAAAGAAAATACATATCAAAGATCTATAAACTCCCACATATTTGCACAACTATTAGTCTTTTCGGTAAATATATTCATCTGTCAGCAGAAACATTTTTGAGGACTAAAGTTACGCAAGTGTTTGTAGGATCACAGCCCAGATGAGAAACAACATTATCAACTCCAGTCACACATTACTCACTAGTGTGTCTAAAGTGGGGTTGAGCCATGAATACAGAAGCTGCCCAACATTTCTAGTTAAAGCACTGCTTTCAGTTGCAAATGTATTTGAAGATAGTTTGGGAAGATGATTCCATGACTGATGCTTGTCTGATTGAAAGCTTCAGAAAGTTTCAGTAAAACCAATTTTGCAGTTTCAGAAAAAAAAATTTGTGTGGAAAAAAGGTTAACTTTTCACATGCAATGCTAGAAAAAATTCTGGAAGTACATCTTTGAGAAACTTACTCCTGCCTTGTGGGTTAAAATCTCAAACTTTCACAAAGTATCAAAGATGTGCCTTTCATTATAGCTATGAAAATCTGTTTAAATCTGGACATGTTTTTGAAAAGGCTTTCAAATCCCTGAAAATTCCTTGAACATGCACAGTCTCTCTCAGTTTATTAGGCTGACCAACGTGTGCATATGCCATTCCCAAAGAAGAATTACGCTGGTTCAGCAATTTAATACGTCTCCCACACTCCCAGATGCCATGGGCCAGGCACTAAAATTTAGGAAAACTCACTTTCTAGTGCCTTTAGTGAGTCTTTCTGGCACGCAGGCACTATGGAATAGTAACCTGGCTCTCCAAATGGAGAGGAGGAGAGATTCATGAAGGTTAGGGAAGAAGGCTTAGGAGCCTGGCAAAAATGGGAATGCAAGAGACTGTAGGGAAGAGAAAGGACATCTCTATGTCCTGTGTGCACAGAGACTGCGAGATGAGGTGCAGTACAAGGGAGTCCGGGACTGATTTAGCATGAGTTTGGCAATGGACTGTGGAAGCATTGACTCAGTAAAAGAAGCAACAGCCTACTAGTGGAGGAGGTGGTAGGGGGAAAATCAGCAAGATCTGAAAAGGAGCTGAGGGTACACAGATTTAATGATGGACTGCATAAAGAGGAAAAACTGGGAAGGGTTAGCCAAAGAAGCTAAAAGTGATGAGTGATGGGGAAAAGAAAATGCAGGTCAATAAAGGTCACTAGCAGCACTAGCTAGATATTTATAAGTACTGAAGATTATCTATACACTAATGTGTGCATGAAACCCAATGAGATTGGTTAAGAACAGGGACAGATGGCAAAAAAGAACTGGCTGGGAAGCAGTGGGTTTTTACAGCCTGCAAATAGACTTTGTGCTTATATAAAATGATTTAGCCTTTGATTCAGGAGTCATACAGGAGAAAATAACACATGATCACAGAATTATTCAGAGCCCAGGAGAATCTGAGGATAAGTCAGAATTGTTTAAAAAACCCACACATTTATCCATAAAACCCCAGGATCTTTCCAGAGAAGTCAGAAGTGAATGAGGCAAGAATT
The DNA here is from genome assembly GCF_030463565.1 of Pelecanus crispus. Classification (NCBI taxonomy): domain Eukaryota; kingdom Metazoa; phylum Chordata; class Aves; order Pelecaniformes; family Pelecanidae; genus Pelecanus; species Pelecanus crispus. Next base: position 24,216,956 of record NC_134676.1, on the reverse strand, counting down.
CCCAGGATATTAAAGGACAAAATGAATGCTAATATATTGAAGGTGTTCAGAGAGAACTGCATTCTCTGCCTCTGCCACCAGAGCAGCATTGCTCCTCTGCAATCTTGAGCAAATACATTAAGCCTTTTCTGAGCAGTCTATGGGTTTTTTATTTCCCAGGTCTCCTACCTGACCCTCTAGGCTTTCAAATGCAGAAGGCTGGCCATTTACAGCTAAAGGTGAAAAGAATAATATTAGTATCAATACTGAACCCAATTTTACTGAAATAATATAACATGCAAAGTACTGTAAAAAACTGCATCCTTACAATCAGGCATTCAAGATTAGGCAATTCTGTAAAGTGAGGAAATACCTCATCACCCCTAATTTTCACACACCCCCCTGCCAAGGTTAATGTTTCTGAAACAGACACACTGTTCTGTCATGCACTATTGAAGTATAAGAGATCATTAATTTTAAAAAGAGTTTAATTAATGTTTAAGAAAATAAAACATAGAGCAAAACAATGAAGGAAGATGAAACAAATTTTCTTAATTTTTGAATGCTTAGTTTTACAGTCATAACAATTTTTTTCTTTGTGTATCATTTTCAGGGTGGATTTCCTTAGATCAGAAGTTACTTGCGATATAGTAAAACTTAGACACTGAAGTCTAAGCAGAAAGGAATGCAGACACCATTTGCCTCTCAAAATCAAAGACTCATCGGAGAAAAACTGTAGGGCACAAGAAAAGCACTGTTTCTGCGTATTACATCTATGCAACAACATTAACTTCTAGACCTAAAATAACTTAAATACTCAACTGAAGCAATCAGTACAACAGGAAAGTTATGAGATGGTTTGTAATTTCAAATGGGCAGTAAAAAGCAGTGACACCGGCTTGTCATCAGACCTTTGAATTTGCAGGAAGGTAACTACTTTCTAGTCATATGACATAACAGCACATTAAATATAAAAGACATCACATCATATTCCAACAACTGATCTCTTAACAACCCCCAGTCCAGTTTTATGGAAAAACATGCTTCTTACTGTCACTGTCAACATACATTAGTACTGCAAGATACGATGATCAAGACAAACCAAAGCCCAAAGCCTAGATAATTAATATTATTTTAAGCATTGACAAAATATGCAGAGGTGCCCATGACAGTTATTTGGACAAACATAAATACATTCATCCATAAATGGGCAGGAAAGAATTTATCACTTGTAGGTTTTGTGCAAACATAAAAAACCCATTTAAGTGGGAAAAAAAACATTTAAGTGGGAAAAAACCTCTGCAAATGGTAATAATAAAAGTCACTGAGAAAAATTCCCTCAGTTAAGTGGACCTTGGCAGAAATGTGCCCTTGAAATTTGTTCCCCTTATTTATTTCACATTTTGAATGATAAAGATGCGAGCAAAAGAAGATCTACCTTTTCAATGACACATTTCACCCACTCTGGAATGGCTTCTAAGTTCACATGCCATACGTTGCAAGACTCCTGAGCAGCAGCTGAAGGTTGTGGTGTCTGTTAAAAAAAGAATTATTCTATTGATATTCAACATTCATGTAAGACTTTTTGTTGGAATATAGCCAGAAGTCAGCTTCCCAAACTCAGTAAATATTTTATTAACAAATGATAGAACTCAAAGATGTTGGTCCATTCTTTAACCTAAAAATCATGTAGATACTGTCAATAATTCTCTATTTCTGAATCTAAGGACATTGGACAGACTCCATGGTGGAGATGGTGGCGTTTGGAGGTGGTTTTGTTTTGTTTACAAGAACAGAAAGTATGCAACTGCTGATCTTCCAAGTATATTCGCAAATTCATTTCAGAAGCACCATCAGCTGGCACAATTTTCCAGTAAAGACAGGAAAATTTAAGTTCTAGTTTATATGAAGACTGTGGTTGGTACTGCACAACTATGGCACAAATAGTTTTAAATTCATTTTCTAATGCTTGTTAGAATAACTAGCAGAGAAACCAGGGACTCCTAGCAACTTCTGCATTTTTACTGCAATGATGTGACCAACTGAAGAGAAAACAAAATCTAAAAAAATGTAGCATTTCACTGATACTAAAATAAAAACAATTACCTAACTACCTTTTAGCACAGAAGTGATACAAGTGTAATTAAATCTTTTAATATGGTTTAGAATGCCAGTAAAGTTATAAAGATGTCTAAAAATATAAGGAAACTCTGGTCTATGTTAAAGTCTTAAAATCAGTTGTTAAAATTTATGAATATGGAAAATCACTGACTCTTCTGTTATGAAACTCAGGGGAATAAAAGTTTCATTATGCTGAAAATTCAAAGTGGGGCTATACACAGAAGACAGAAGCTTTTAGAAATTCTCCAAGTAACCACAGCAGACAGATAGATCTGTTTCCCATGTCTATGCTATGGTCTTCCTCCTATCTGTGGAGAGTACCTGTACTTCAACTTGGATATAATTCTGATTTGAGGTGTTTATATTGCACTCGTAACTTCAAAACCTGGTTTTAAGATTTGTTCTAAGATTTTTCTCTTTTACTCATATTTCATCTATGTCTTTGACTGAAGGTCTAAAATTCATCGGGGAAAGCTGACATACTGAAAACATTACTCATCATAGTACAAGCTCTGCCTCCCAATGTCTTGGGAAGCAGCGTTAAATTACATTTTTTTATCTGCCATCTACACAATTAGAAAAGGAGCTACTTCAGTCTTGTGCACAACGTGGTAGAATTCCACTAGCAATTAAAAGGTCCACCATGGGGCACAGACAAAGATAACCCCTTCTTTTCACTACATTTTTTCCATGAAAGGAGTTGCAATTTCCCCCCACACCCAAAAAGTACTTCAAACTATGCACAAAATAAAACTCCTCAAGTATAAAGCATGAAAAATATTCCAGAACCTCAAGCTCTGCAAGCGAGGTGATTAATTGGGGTTTATTAATAATACTAATTATATCAGGATCTTAAAAAATAACAAGTTTGTTTCTACCTCTATTGGTTAAATCCTTCTCCAGTGCCAAGAAGAACGTTGTTGCATTTCTAGTGCATTAATAAAAAAGATCAACACCTTCCCTTCTATTTGCTTTTTTGCTTTGATTCAAGATCATAGGATGTAAGCACAGTCTTCCTGGCATATTTGGAAAGACTCTAACTCTTTATGAATACTAACTGCTATTATAAACCAGCAGGAAATACTCTGTCATTGTTTTATTCCATATGATTATTCTTCTGTTTATTTTAATAAAGATGATGTAAATTACTAAGTAGTACTTTAGCCTGGCAGGGCATCACCCCCCACCTCTGCTCAGGGCAGACTAATCTTCTAAACCATTTTTGTGCACAGACTATCCCCTGCTTTTTCAAAATGAAGAGCAAAAATTTCTGATACAGGAATATCTGACGCACAGTTAACTACTGTCATGGAAATTAGTATGAGTATTTAAAAAAAACCTTAGAAACAGAGTTCTCTGTTAGGAGATATTAAAACAGAAAATGACTGCATTAACTTTCGAAAACAGAACCCATTTTTATATGAAAAATGGTAACACTATATACTCTACACAAGCTAGTAGTCAAACGTATCATGAATACCAGACTTCATGTCACAGAACATAAAAGTGATCACTGCCTACTCGGCTTCACTAGTGTTACTGCTTACATTACTCTCTATGGAATTGTCCATATTTTAGTACTTACCTCCATGGGAGATTAATTACTAAGTGAGGGCAACTCTAATACTTCTCCTTTATTTAAAAACAATGGCAGAGGAAAAAGTTACAAACTCCCTCCAGATGCTGTACTTACTTCGGATGGTTCTTTTCCATGACATTTTGCAAGGCAAACAGAATTTGCTATATATTTTCTACACCTCCAGCAACGTAGAACATCAGCTTCTTGGTTACTCATTTCAATTTGTGATTCTTCAGCTCTGTATATCTATCTGTAAAGACCACAAAAGATACAATCCACTCATTGAAACCACACATGCTTTCCTCTTGTGACCCAGAAGTCTATCAGCAGTCTCTTCACTATAGAGGAGGCTAATACTTTATTTACAAACATTCTCTGATCTTGTATAGCATGCCACCTAGACATTTCAAATAGCACAGTGAAACAGCTGGTTTTATTTCCAGGTTGCATACGGAACTAGAAAGCAACAACAACAACAACAACAACAAAACAAATAAAAAGAATAAACCAACTTCCTCAATGTTTAGACAAAAGACAAGAGAACTCCGGTTTTCCCAGAATATGTCCATAGAAATAAGTCATTGCTATCCTACACATTAAATACATGCACAAACATATATGCAATGCCACTTAACAAAAGCGAATGGCAACATAAAACCACGGAAGACAAAGACTGTTTTCTCAACGTGCCCCTGGAGGCTTGCTCTCTTAAATTATTTTGTGTGGGAGGATCAGTAGCACTGGTGCAACAGAGCTTTTCACAGACCTGAATCGACCTCCTTGTAAAACAGAGACCTAAATTAAGATAACCAGAAGGACAAGACAAGCATTTTTCTCCATGTTTTGTTGTGGTCTGATGTCTCTCTAGTCTTCTCTAATCTGTTTCCAAAGCCTTCCATTTTCGCCATGCTTTCTCCAAAGGTCCTCCAACTTTTCTTTTTACCTGCTTCTGTTTTTACCCCTTTGTGCTAGCTACATAAAAAAAAAGACCAAACTTTTACATCTACACAGTCAACTCAAGCATTATGCTAGGGTTATGCCTACGCAGAGCACTTACTGACAGGGAAGCTGGGGCATAAAACTTAAAACCAGTATTAAAAGAATCTCTGTTCTTCTGCAGTCCAAACATCTGATTTTGCAATTATTTTTCACTAACTAAAGAAACTCTGAGGTCCTTAGTGTAGGCTGAAGAGCAGTTTGGCTTATTGAGCCATGCAGACATTTTTGCCATTTTCCCCATTTCTACCTTTCCCTTTTCTGCCTTGTTTTCTGAATTAATCAAAGACTATGAAATACACACACAGAGGTTATTAATTATTTTCATTTATATCTGAGGTTTTCTTTCAGCAGATTTCCTACTTTTTCTACATACAGTTTGACAAGGAAGAATAGAAACAACGTCTGCGTACATTAGACTCCTAGCTCAAATGTACATGCAGCTTTTAATAACCTTGTTAAGCTCAGAAAGTGAAATTAAGGCAAACATTAAATCTTTTCTTGCAATGTCACAATAAATTAAAATTAATTTTTGTTAAGATTCCATTAACGTATTTTAACATAAGTTAAGATGGCCAAACAAAAGATCATGACAAAGAGACACTTACAGAAAAGGCAGAATTTACACTGGAAACCTGTCTTGTTGATGACAAAAATGTGATTCAAACGCCTTGACTTAAGCAGGATCTCTCTCAAGTTTTTATTAACCTTGCTATGTCAGTGCTCCTACTTTCTGTACCAGACACATTTTGAAAGTGGAATGTATAAAAATGCTGGACCTCTCTACGAATGAATTTTTTGGTTTTTTTAAAAAAAAAAAGTAAATTATCTGAAAGATTTTTACAAGCATTGTGTACCACACACATGTGAACTACGTGGAAAAAAACACCTCAAAGTGCAAATCATTTTCAAGACTATATTACAGTAGGCTGAAGTGTTCTTCTGACCTAGCAGAATTTAAAAAGGAAAATTCCTGTAGGTCTATTAAAATTCTACATATACGTGCTTTTTGCAGTTCCTACAGAGGACAGAAGAAACACTACAAATGCACATTGACATATTGCAGCGGTTTCTACATGTATCATGCTAGCAAACAGCAAATAAGGTGTTTCTGATTTGTCACATAAGCATTCATTTTTATTTTGATTTGCACATAAATTCAACTGGAACTGAAATAAAAGCATATAAACGCAGGATTTTTAAATGGTTTTGTAGTTAAATGCAGTTTAATCAGAGTGTTCTGGATATATTTTTAGTAAGTTTTTATTTGCCCTGTTTTGCATCTAAAACTATTGAAGGGCCTCTTGTTCTCACCTTGCTTTGCCTTTCAGCAAAAAAATGCCAACATAAAGATAAAAGATTCCAGTTTGGCACTCAGAAACTAGATAATGTCACTCGCAATGGGCCTTTTCAGCTTGGCACTGGGCCATGTTTGTTGTGGCTGTACTGCTTTCAGATCAGTTGCTTTGTGTGAGCTCATGTTTGCCTCTGAAATAGCATGTAGACATATCTGAGTGTTAAAAAGCCTATGCTCCTGCGTGGGTCTTATGTCCTTCAAACATTTTTCTGTGATTCAGTCCCAGAAAAGCCAGGAGCAGAGGGTCCTAAGACTTCCTTCCCAAGTCAGTCTCAGTTCCCTTTCCTGTAAACCATTTGTCTAACCTTCTCTTACAGACCTCTGATGGAGATTTCACAGCCTTCCCAAACTACTTAATTACCTTCTTATCTTCTATTATTTTAACTTTTCCCCTAACATCTAACCTGAATTTTCTTGCAATTGCCCTTATTCGCTGTGAATACAGAGAACAAAAGAGTTTCTTTTCTTCCCTGCAAGAACATTTTACAACTTTAAACACTTTTATTTATTAGCTCCCCTTCAAACTTGTCTTTGGGCTAAATAAATCCAGTTCTTTCCCTCCTCCCTCACAGATCATGCTTTTGTGATCTCCAATTGTCACTCCTACTTTGTGAACTCTTTCAAATGGGTCAGCTATCCTTGCACAGAAGTGTTCAAGTCTGGAGGCAGAACTTGAAGTTTTACCAGCACTGAGTAGACTATACAGATTACATATATATTATATGGAGAATGCCTTACTAGGGTGGAAACTACCAAAAAATTCACTAGATCCATTTGAAAATGTTGTTTCTTATATTTATAAAGGCAGGAAACACTGGAAGATTAAATAACAACTCCCCAGCAGCAATCAAGAGATCCTCAAGATTTTGAGATTCATACATGCCCATCAGTACGTTAAGAGAAGAGGAAACAGGAATTGTATTTTTCCCCTCCTCCCACTCTGTCTAGAAAAACTATGAGCAACACCACAGAAAGCTAGTGGAACTATTCACAAAGAAAACAACAACAAATAGGTGAAGGATCAAGCAGCAGACATAGCAGCCAGAGAAATGGTACACAGCTGATCAGCTTCCTGTTTATTCATCACTCCTTGAATGGCACACTTTCTCTTCTGGCATCCTCTCACTAGTAGGAAGTTCCCTTTGACATTTACATCTAAGTTTCTTATACAATCCGAATTGTATAATGTATGAAGCTTTGGGCATTTCTTCTTCAAAGAGATTGCTAGAAAACATGAAGTAAAACCCCAAGAAAAAATTCTCAAGTGTTCAAAGTGAAGAACTAAACACAAAACCCTAAATTTCTGTTGAAAACCTGGTCTAGAATTTCTTTTCAACTAGTTTGCCCCTCATCCCCAAACGCATAAAAATAAGAAAATGAGTAGAGCAGGACAAGTGGATCTCAATGCCTTTTTGTTCAAAAGTCACCTGTGATCCCTTTGGAACACTGCAGCCATGAAGATTACAATAATAACTAGGTTGCAGTGAGCAATTAGGGCACAGAAACTTCAGCATTAGTTACTGAGAGTCTTGAAAAAATATTAGATGAGTGGCAGCTTTGAAGGAGGATAACAGAGAGAAGCTAGATGAGCTGTCCTAGCCAACAAGTGTCCATACCAGAAGTTCCTGCTGCCAGAAAGGGAGGAACTGACGCTGTGCTGGACAGAGAAACTATCATGGAAGGCGTCCAGATACACATAAAAACTTGCTGCTAGCTTCTGATCCCTAGAGTATTTCTGCTTAAAGAGACACTTCTAAAAGCATACTTAACAAGGTTTCTCAGTAAGTAGCACTTAGATGGGAAGACAGCAAAGAAACTTTCAAGAACTGCCTCCAGGCTGCCAGCGAAGCAAAGCAGCAAGATGCATGAAGAGCTGTACCATCTGCTCCTGTGCCACCTCCTGCTCGACTACGAACTGTTTACCAGTTCAGCTATTGTTGTGTGATCAGCTTGCATATCATGGACCACTGGTTGATGAGAGATGGTGGCCAGTGTGTGATACTCTTTTCTCTTGTAGCAGGAATAGCCCATGCAATTAAAAGGCAGTTAACATAAAAAAGGAATGTTACTTGCCACGTATTACCTAACTTGCTAAAAAATCCTACTGCATGCTGCTGAAGTCAACAGGTTTACCAGATATAGCAAGAGAATGTGGTGTGTTTAAATCGCTTGGACAGGGAACAGACCTAACAGCTCAATGGAAAACCATCCATCGGCACGCAACCTCTTTCTTGCGTGAGATCCCGCAGACCAGTACCGCCTGTTTCACGCTCTCGCATGCACAAACATTAGTTGTTGCACAAAATAAAGGACTAAACGAGCAGGAATACGGTGCCCACGTCCCAGCGTAACACGAGCGCCTGACCGCAACTCACCAGGCAGCAGAGCCGGAGCGGCTGCCCCCGGCCGCCCCCGCCGCTGCCCGGACACCTCCTGCGCCCGCCCAGGCCCCGCCGCAGGGCAGCGGCCCCCCTGCGAGCCCGCTCCTCGGCCGGGCACCGACCGCCTCCCGGCCGCGCCTCCGGCTGGGCGGGAGCGGGCCCGGCGGCCGCCCCCAGAGCGGCGCGGGGAGGGCTGGGCTGGCAGCCCCGCGCTGCCCCGCACGCCGTGGAGGGGGGTCCCGGGGCGTTCCGGGTGCTGACAGCCGGCGCTGGCGGCGGCTCCGCTAAGTCAACTCTGAGGAGAAGTCGGGGCCGCCGCCGCCGCGCTCCGGCGCCGCCCCAGGCGGGCGCTGGGCTCGCCCCGGGACGGGCGGCCCCGCCGCCCCCCAGCTGCAGGCAGGTGTCCGCACCCCAGCGCCCACCCCGCGCCCCCAGCGCCCCGCTGCACGGCGGCACCCCCGGCCCAGGGCCCGGCTCGGCCCAACGGGCGGCGGCGGCGGCGGCGGCGCCTCCCTCCGACCCCCCGGCCCCGCTGCGCTTACCGGGCCGCGCCGTGCCAGGCTGAGAGGAGGAGGCGACGCCGCTGGGACGAGCGAGCGACTGGGGAACGGGTTGCGCAGCAGCAGCTGCTCCGGCGAACGGGAAGAGACGGGAGACAAACGGCGGCGGAAAGCGCTGCGCTAGCGGGGCGCCTGCCCGGCCCGGCCGGCCCTGGGAGCCCCCCTGGGGCAGGCCAGGCCTCTCGGGCGGCGGCTGCGTCCCTCGTCCCCGCGGGAGGCCGGGCCCATCGCCGGCTGCGGGGCCAGCCCTGCTGTCGCCGGGGAAGAGGGCAGCGGCCGCGGCAGCCTGCGCCGAGGCGAGGCCGGAGGGTGGCACGTCCTCTCGCCTCCTGACTGGCAGAGATGGAGCCGGGGTGGGGTCAGCCCCGGCGGCTAGCCGTGACAAGGGTGAGGAGGCGCGGTGGGGAATTACGGGCAACTGAATGAAAACTTTCCAATAAAAATTGGGACAAAAAAACCCAACCAACCAACCAAACAAACAAAAAAACCCCAACAACCCAAAACAAAACCCTTCCTCCAGGCCCAGAGAGCTTACAGTCAAAGAGCGGGGCCAGGGACATCAGAGGGACCAAGTGCCAGCAATCACATTGCAGGGCAGGGTGTCATCAGTAGTCGCTGACTGTTTTAATAGGCAGCAAGAGCGAAGAGGGAGCTTTAAATGAAATAAGGGGGGAAAAAATGAAGTAAGCTTGTGAACCTTTGTAGGGAATTGCTGCAAATCATGCACTGCTGCATGGGAGAAAAGGCAGGCACACCGCTCTGGAGACTGTGGGCAGCAGAGAGCAGCGTCATGGGCCCATCACTGGTGAGCATCTATACTGCAGGAGTGGATAAAACCTGGTAAACTAGATTGGTAAAGGCGTATAGAAAAAAGCAAATATGGAGATGAATGGAGGAAATAAAATACAGGTTAAAATGACTAGCTCCTAATTTAAGGCTTTGTCTTCTGACATAAAAGAATATTGAAACTATTAGGGGAGAGAGCTTCTACTCTTTTAAAATTTTGTCATCTCATTTGCTTCCGCTTAAGTAAGATGTAGGGTTGGACTATTTGAATTTAATGGCATCGCATGCTTAAGGAGAAATAGCAGTGAAGATGGCACTGCGGGAAAGAAATGAAAGGTGCTGTATGGCTCATGTCACAGCAACAGCAAACAGAATGAGGAAAAATAAAACCTTACTACTAGCTATAAGATTATATTTTGAGAATTTTGTTCAGCATTTGTTCAGATTTTATTAAGCAAGGGAAATGTGCCATTCAACTGTGTGGTTAGCTGCATTTATTGTCTTACAGAGAGTGTCTGTCACAGGATGAGGACAGGGCAGCAGGCCTGTGCAAGGTTAAGCGTGGGTAAAGTGATCACTAAGAAGGTTAATGGACATTGCTTGTGCTGTGGCTTTGGGATACATGGCAGCCTGCTGCAGAAGTTAATTCCAAGGCAGAATATATATGAAGTGCTTTTTACTGGGATAGTCCCTTGAGTCTGTGGTGAGCAGTCCAAGCATCAGTGCCAAACTGACACCCAGTACATCAGAAACCAGAGAATATTTTTGACTTGCTGTTCTGAGACAAGGATGGTATAGCAGGAAGACTATATTAAAGGCTGTATGCAGTCCATCAGTGAACAGTGAAGCACACCATAGTGGTGTAGTGATTTGTGCATAGACAGTGGCACATACTGTTTTCATGCCCGTGGCACATGGATAATAAATATATCCAGTTCACAGGTGCTCTATGAACACTTCTAAGAATTGGTGATGTATTCCAATAGCCACAGCAGGGACACATCATTTTCCTTGCCAGTAGTGTTGATGAAGCTGGAAAAAAATAATCCTTAGCTGCCTAGGAAAATGGATGACGTGATTTTCATTCCTGTAGAGTTCCTTTCTTTACCAAAATACATCTTCTCCAATAGAAAAAAATTATGTTTTCTCCAGATATTCAATAGTGCACTAATGACTACCCTAGGCATTAACCCAGTTCTGTAATCCCTGGTCCTTTGACCCATTAGGCTATCCCCATCAGCTGGGTCATCTCCAAGACCTGCATATCTATTATTTGATCATCTGCACTGGAGGAAAGTATCTCAGAAAATGGCCAGAGAGGAAGCATTAGCAGAAATGAATGAAGACATGGAAGCTGCTGGGTAGAACTTTCAGGACTTGATACTGAGCACAGGAGGAAATTTATTGTTGCCATTACCTGTTTTTTTTCTGAGCAGTTTGCATACTTGAACAACATTGTATTAGCAGAAGCACAATGAGCAACACTGGCCTGTTTCACCCACTGGCCTGTTTCACCCTTCACTATAGGATTCATTTTTGGAAAAACTGTGGTAACACTCAGCATTACAATAACCATAAAGCATAACATTTCACTGTATGGAGATTATAATCTTTTTTGCATTTTATTATACTTTCAAAAGTACACCATAATTTTCAATTTAACTTATCATTGAACAGCTTTTCCTATTTGTTGTGGTTTAACCCGGCAGGCAGCTAAACACCACACAGCCATCCACTCACTAGTGGGATGGGGGAGAGAATCGGAAAAAAGGTAAAACTCATGGGTTGAGATAAAGACTATTTAATAGGGCAGAAAAGGAAAGGAAAATAATAATAATGATAATAGAATATACAAAACAAGTGATGCACAATGCAATTTGCTCACCACCTGCCAAGTGATGCCCAGCCAGTTCCTGAGCAGTGGCCGCGCCCCCCCCAGCCAACTCCCCCCATTTTTTTGTTCAGCATGATGTCATATGGTATGAAATATCCCTTTTGCCAGTTTGGGTCAGCTGTCCTGGCTGTTTTCCCTCCCAGCTTCTTGTGCACCTCCAGACTCCTCACAGGTGGGGCAGTATGAGAAGGTGAAAAGGCCTTGACTTCACGTAAACACTGCTCAGCAACAACTAAAACATGTCCATGTGTTATCGACATTATTCTCATGCTAAATCCAAAACACAGCACTATATCAGCTACTAGGAAGAAAATTTACTCTATCCCAGCTGAAACCAGGACACTATTACAAAGTCAGTTGTAAGAAAATGACATTTCTTCCCCCTTTCCTTGAAGATAATGGTTTATATTTGCAGTTAAGGTTCCAAATCTGATTTGTAAAGCTCGTCACACTCCTATAAGAAATCTAAAGCCTATACAGAATATTGATCAGTTAATGAATCATTTGCTTGCCTTTTGCTTCTTTTTGAAAAACAATCAGATCAGTCTAAAATTGCTGTGTATGGTCATAAGCTGTATTTGAGCTAGGGAAAACATTTTTAAGTCACTTAGGACTAGATCTAATAAAGTAATTCTTAATACTGTTTTCTTAGCTTGTGGTGGCTTGTTCCCTGGAATGGAATCCAGAACTGTGTTAAATGCAGGGATCCTCTCTATGCTTCAGAATTCTGCTGATCAAGGAATCCTGCTAACTTGAGGTATGATAAAAGAAAATGCCATCAAGAAGACACATTCTGCAAATGAGTAAGATCAGTGACGTCTATGAGATGTGTTCTTGTTTATCACCTGTTGGGAACTAGTTCCTAGAAGTGAAAGTACTCATACAGAAAAGACACCTCAGGTCACTTCTCTCTACAACGTGCCTTTTCATTCCACGTTTCCCATAACTTGGGAGAACATACTAGTTACCCAGCTAAAGATAAAAACATGTTCTGTTTTTCTTCACAGTGGCACAGCTTCAAAGAATTTATGTTCTGTGGGACTACAAGGGATGGAAGAGAACATGCATGTGCATGAAGAGTTATAGAACTCACATGGGAAAGGGAATTTCAGGGATCTTCAAGGACCAACTTAAGTGTTTTACACTAAGCAGACATGCAAAAATGCATTAATGACCCTTTGAAGAGAATTTTGTACTTTTTAATATTTAGTTTGGGTAAATAATAAGGATATTACAGTTAAGCCCGTCATTAGAAATTTTGATCAGGACTTTTGATTAAATTGATTCAGTTTAGATTAAATGGAAAGACAACCAGAAGTATGTCTTCAAGTAAAGTGTTTGCCTTGAAGAGTGAGCTTAGATAAGCTAAAGAAACTGCAGTGCTAACTCAGCCAGTCTGAACTGCTCAGGAATTTGAATGGAGAGGATATCTGAAATGGAAGTCAAATTTATTTAAAATCCCAAGAATTTATATCTGGGCAAGGGAAAGACTTTCAGAAATAATGCCAGACCTAAATGGATAGTTACTTAAAGGAGGATTTTAGAAATACATGAACACCTACAAGGAACAGAAAAGAACAGAAAGGAATTAAAAAACACTGGTCAGCAAATAAAGTTATTTCTTAGAATGTAGAGCAGGAATGAAAACTGTTTAAATCAAAGCTGAATTAGAACTTGCAAAGAATATTAAGAAAGAACTTTACAACCTTGGCTATTACAGAATTGGAAAACAAATGTGATTCAGGTGAATAATGTACAAGCTCATGCACGTGGAGACTGCTGACAAGAATTTCTGCTATCAGCTGAGTCATCATCAAATGAAAGCAATAAAGAGGAAAAGTATTGGTGTGTAGTAATTGGTCACAGGATGTCTGCATTGGCCATGTGATATAGTTCTGAAAAGGCAAATTATGACCTGGTCTGTGAGTGTATTTCCAGTACATACAGGGGAATATCAATGCTGTGGTAATTCTTTATTTGAAAGAATACAGATAGTTGTGATAATCCATTTTTCAAGAAAGAAATCGGGGCTAGAGTAGGCACAAAGAAGTAATACTAAGATCATCAAAATGGATAGAGCCTGCCTTATGGGAAGACAGAAAGAGCTTTTCTTACATAGTCAGTGAAACAAATGCTGAGAAAAGTTTTTCTTGATAGGTCATCAGTGTGGAAATAAAAGATTATGACAACCTTATATAGCCTAGAAGATATATGTAAAAAAAGTAGGTATGAATTGGCCATTAAGAGATTTAGGGTGGAAATTGAAAAGTTGTAGTTGTTCCACCAGGGAGATTACTGGAAGAGTTTCCTAAGAAAAATATTGGAGAAAAAAACGAACTAACTGGAAGATGAAGTACAGCTGCATGATGTGAAGTTGATGGTGGGACTTGCAGATCTGGAAGGTTCTTTCCAGTCCTCTCTTACTACACTCCCAGCTGTAGGGGTTTTTTTTTTCAGTCTTACACTTTCTGGGAAAAGGAGATTATCCTTGGTAATTTGCTACCTTGTGACTGAGTGTGTGCTTAGTCCTGATATTCCTGTCCCATGAGAGGCACTGCCTCGTCAGTGCTTAGTATGTATCTAAAAATAAAATTTCCTAGGAAGTGTAAAAATATCTTTTATATCCTTCAGAATGGGTATAAAGGAGATTGGGTTTTTTCAGTGCTGCTGTCATTCAAACACTCTGAACAGCTCTGCACAATATTTTCTATTTGGTGAAGTTTTAGCTTTCATAAGACTCCAGCATCATCTGCTGTTTTACCATTGTCTAAATTAAATCTTTGCAAATATTTTTTTATTCCAGTGTTACATAGTTTTTGAGAGCAGCCTGAAATTAATTCCCTTTCTAAAATTATCAATTTCACTTTTTCACTAGGAATTGGTAGAAAGCAGTGAAAGTTTCTTTCACTCATTAGTGCTAATGCCTACATGTAACAGGCTTGTTCTCAGGCTGAGATACAAATAAATTAATTATCCTGTTAAACTGAAAATTGGTTTTAGTGGATAGGGTCATTAAATTAGTTTAGCTTTTAAGCAGCGTTTTTCTTTTATATAAGTGTATGCCTGATATATTTAATCTTATATCTTACAGATATTAAATAGAGAGGAAGTAGAGAGAATAAACAGCTTGTCTGACTGCTGAAGAAAACAATGTAATCTGTTTTTCATTTTAGAAGACACCCTATGTTAAGGTATTTCATTCTCCTTGAGAACAGATCAAAATATTAATTTTATAAGACCTGTTTAAGTGGACATATACTGTGAACAGTGTATTTTTGCATAAATAATGATTTACATGGATTTTGCAGTTGTATTAAATTATTTTTTATTTTCTATTAATGACGTTCTGGACGCTTTTTAGCTTGTTAAATTGCTGGAATTTATCAGCTAAAAAACTTGGGATATACTAAATCAATGGGCAAAAAATTAATCTCTAAATTGCTTCCAAGTTAGCTTGTTTATGTGCATGCTCCAGTTTAAGTTGCATAATTAAAATGTTCAGTTATGGAAAACTTACTTGTCTTACACTGAAAGAATGATATCCTCATTCAGATATCAATTTCAGTTGAGGTCATAAATGATTTTGAGGTAATTTCTAGCTTTACTTTTTGGAAAATTATGTTAATTATTTATATTTCACAGTTTCTGTGTTGAGAGTTGTGGTCTCACAAATACTATGTTATGCTTGGTATTTGCAATTTGATAACATAACAAAAACAAAACAGAGGACTTTGAAGCTTTATTTTTCTAACATGATACTATGTTCAAATACTCTTTTGTTGTAGTCAAGAGAACCTCCTACACTCATGCCTGATTGTGCATAATATTTTTACTATTACTGAAATGTGATGCCTATGAATTCTCCTGCCAGATCTCACAGAGATCCAAAATTCTCTTCTTGTCGTATAGTCATCTAAAATGTGTAATATAATAAGATGCTACATTAAACAATCGTTTCACTCCAGTTTTTTGTTACCGGAGTCTATATAAATTGTTACCTCACTGCTTTTGCCATGGAAGCCCTTCTGTAATCCTTAAAGGTAAACTTTGCTTTATCCGAACAAAGGAACCTGTTAAAGTGACCCTTTTGGTTTCCAGAACTAAGTACTGATGGGCTGAAAGGAAACTCCCTGTTCTAGTGAGGTGAATTAGGGCAGTTATGTGCCTCACAGAAACAGTGAAGAGTGAGATTTCTTGAAGGCTGATTCTCTGTTCCAGCACTGAGCAGGATGCTGCCAGAGCTAATGAGGAAGAACATACACCCATGTAATCATGACACTGGACTCTCTTTAGGTAGAAGCACTGGTGCTATATAGCACTGGTGCTATATATACAGAGCAGTCCCTTTTATAGCCTTTGGCATGGTTTAGTCACATCCCCACTTCAGGCTTAAGCTGCAGCAGAATTAAGGAAAAAGCTGTGTGCCCACAGTTTCTGAGCAAGACACTAGGCTTAAACATTTAGAAAATTTTGTCATTCATAATTTTGACATTATAAGCTGCAGGCACTTTAAGAGCTGCTTGGCCATGGAAAGCTTGTATTCTGAGTCTTTTTTATGATTTTGATACAAGGCTTCATTGAGATACCCACATATACGTCTTCAGTGCTACTTAAAATGCTCATGTATTTATGATACTGGCAGATATGATGTGGCCCTCTGGAACAGCAGCTGGAGGCCAGGTTCAGTACCTGAGGGCATCTCAAATGGCTCTAGGAGCTTATTTACTGGCAGCTGAACAGAGTCCTAATATTCCATTGAAGTGTATCTGAGATGACCCAAAAGTAACTGTTATTTGCCCAAGTATTTCAGTTTTTAAGGATGATGAATAGGAAAAGAAAGTCAGAGAAAACCTTTTTGGGCATCAGTTTCCTCTAGTGAATGACCCTCTGCAAATCTCTGAAAGTGAGATTTGTGCTTCTGCTGTATCCAGGGCATTTTCTGTGCAAACTGTGCCTTTGCTTTTGAGCTTCCTAACATGGCTTCTTAGGCAATAAAGATTACCGATGGGTTCTTCTCATCTGTCATGCTTCAGCTATGTCATCTCTGGCCAACTGCCTGCAATCAAACATGTTCAAGCCATAGAAAAGAGGCTAGTTTCTAAGTTCAAGGAATATGGCAATGACTACATTTTTTCATCAGCCTCCATGTACCTTATAGTGTTTGTTGTCTAGCCTTGTGCACGAATTGAAAAATACGGTAACATCACATTGTACTTGGCACTCTCTGACAGCCACTTCTCAGTAGTTCTGTACAGTCTCACTAGGTAGGTAGTGCAGGAGCCAGACATAAACCTAGCATTTTAGATTTTTCTTAATACAAAGAGTATTCCTTCAAGAAAGCCCACTTTATGCTTCACTTTTTGAAAACTGAAAAAATGGTGAAATATTTATTTTGAGATTTCCTATACTAGTTGCTGGGACTTGTCCTATCCTTACACATTGCAAGGAAGTACCTCACTGTAATTAAGCTACCTTAGAGTTCTTCACCTCTCTGTAATTCTTGTAAAAAAAGGTTGTGATGGTCTTGCCCATCATGGTGAGAAGGTCCCATATTCCTGCAGAGTATAGCTCCAGGCAGGGCCTGAAGGCATAAGAACAACCAGAAATCAAAGCATCTTCATTACTACACATGCTTCATCAGATTTTCTGTGAGGGGTTGGCTTGAGATGTCATGAAGTTTTGTGCCTTTGAAAACTTTATCTGCTTAGGACAGTATAACTTGGAACATCCTTGTTGATTAAAATGCACAGCCAGCTGTAGGTACGGTTCTGAATAGGGAGTGGGGTGCAAGGTGCACTGCTCAAAAGGAATGCTTTTGAAGGTGATTCTCTCACATTGGCATTTCTCCTGGTGTCTTCACCAGTGCCCTGCTGAATAAGTGGTTGGTGGTGCTATTAGTGCCTTTTCATTGATCATGCCAAAGCTTTCCTTCTGCCAAGTCTCCATTAGCTCACCAAATGTGAACAGAAAGCATCAACTAGAAACAAACCTTTAAAATTCTTTCATTTTCATAAGACCTGACATGTTTTGGGGGCAATGAATAAAAAACAAGCTGTCTTTTATATGTTGTGGATATACCACTTTCTGGAAATAGTTACTGTGGGGCTGTTCAGGTTAGCGAGACCTTTTAGAGTTAAATAACCTTCTGACTCAGCTGTGCCAGAGATGAGTACCATGGCCAGAGCGACCTGGTAGGACTCTAGGAGGACACAGCTGAGGCCTTGGTGACTGACGTGAAACACTGATGGCAAGCAGAAGGCACAAGGTGAGGGGAGGTAGTGGAAAGTGGCATTGCAGTAGCCCCGGATGTGTGTGCAGAGGCACGAGTGCCAGTGCCAGCCAGAGCACTACCCCTGCAAGCACCGTAGGAGCAGATGGCCTACTGTGACATCCCCATTCGGTGGATGATGACATGACTGAGCAATGGACTGTGAGCACACAGCCCTCACTGCTTGTATTTGGGTTCCGGCAGAGCCTGACCCAGCCTGGCTTGTGCCTGGACTCCTGTTGAGCGTGTCTTTGAGGTCTGGACGGTCAAGCGAGACTTCTCCTGGTGCTGGGTTGTATTTTGGGGGCTGCCATTAGCAGCTCTTGGTGTCTGTCTGCAGAGCCATCACCTGCCTTGTCCCCTGGCCCTGCCTGGTTCAGGCAGCCGGGCACCATGGGGCACACTTGCAGCAGCAGAGGTGAGCTGTGTGGGGAAACATCCCCCCGGAATGGCTGTGGAGTGGGCAATGGGGCTTGGGGAGGTCCTGGCCCCACAGGCAGAACCTGGCCCTGGCTGGGTGGGGAGCACTAGGGAAATGCCTGAGCCACGGGGTGCTGGGAGGTTGTCCTTCCTGAGGGGACCCAGGCATTTCTTCCTCCCCTCACCGGGACAACGAATGACTGTGGCCTCTCTCCATTTTGCAGCCTGTGACACCTGCCACTGTGGTGCCAGCGAGGGGGAGCAGCTCTTTGTCCTCAGCTCTCGCCAGCCTGCTGCAACAAGCAAACATGGCCACGGAGACAGAGTGGAGCTGCCCCATCTACTGTGATGCTCAAGATGATGTCACTTACGTGCCCCCCTGTCTCCACTAGTTCTGCCTGGGATGCATTGTATGGTGAGCAAAGAGGAAACTGGAGTGGCCCCTCTGCAGGAAACCTGTCAACACCATCGTTTGCTCTGTGTGGTCAGAGGACAATTTTTTTGAGATGGTTGTTCAGCACCCCTCAGATCCATTGGTGGCTGGCCACCAGGATGAGCAGGGGGCTGTGGAGCCAGTGTCCAGGACTTACATGGCTGGCTTCCAGCCTGAGGTCTGGGCAGGCCTTTTCCGGGACTGCTCGGAGATCCTCAAGCCCCTGCTGCCCTGGCTGAACCATGTGCTGTATGGGCCCCACTGGTGGGAGGTGGCTGTGGCACAGGGCACCATCACAGTAAATCTGTGCTGCTGTGGGCTGGATGAAGAGGCCTTGGTCCAGAAGCTGCAGCGCTTCATGCAAAACCAGGTGGTGACATTTGTGTGCCAGCTCATCAGCGTTGCTGGAGACCGGTGCAGTGAGATCCTCCAGCAGCTGGACCTCCTGGACTCCTATGCTGCTGAGAATGGCTCTGTGCCCACCCCTGGCCCTGCTGCCTCCCTGGGAGCAGGAGGAGCTGCACGAGGAGCTGGGGCAGGCAGTGACAGATCCCTCTGCTGCTGGCCAGAGCAGGGATGGCTCACCTGGGTGGCCCTGGCACCCCCCAAAGAGGAGGGCCAGTGGCTCCCAGACCTCTTCAGCCCACAAGAGTCCATGCCTCTGGCAACACTAGTGTGCCCCAGAAGCCAGCGAAACCAGGGCTGGGCCAGCAGCTGGGGCATGTGCTAGCCCCCAAAAGGCACTTGGAGGCACTTGTTAGTAATCTCATTATATAAGAAGAAAGTAAAACTATGAAAACTGCAGAAAAAGTCTTAGTCTCTCATTACTAACAGTGCAGCTGGTATTGCTATGCCTATTCTAATGCTTCCTCGTCCTTCTCCTGGTGCTGTGCACAGCTTCCCCCTCATGTGTCTGCTGCAGCCTGAGGTCGACAGGGCCTGTCTGGTGGGAGGTTTACAGCCGCGCAGCTATTTACCAGGGTGGGGAGGTCTCCAGGGACAGCCTGTGCCCCGTTGCTCATTCGCCCAGACCTGGCCTCCTCCACGAGTCACTCTCTGCCCTGATATCTTGAGGATCTGCTCTCCTGCCAGCCTTCACTGCTCTCTACAACCTCAGTATAGTTGCACGCGATACCTCCTTCTGCACAGAAACACATCTTCGTGCTGGTCTCTGTGTAAAACCATGGTTGTACCCTACTGAGGTGTCCTGGTTTCAGCTGGGATAGAGTTAATTTTCTTCCTAGTAGCTGGTGTAGTGCTGTGTTTTGGATTTAGTATGTATAGGAATAATTTGATAACACACTGATGTTTTCATTGTGGCTAAGTAGTGTTTATACTAGTTAAGGACCTTTCAGCTTCCCATGCTCTGCCAGGTGCACAAGAAACTGGGAGGGGGCACAGCCAGAATAGTTGACCCAAACTGACCAAAGGGCTATTCTATACCGTATGACATCATGCTCAGTATATAAACTAGGAGGGGTTGGCTGGGGGACAGCAATCACTGCTCAGGAACTGTCTGGGCATCAGTCAGCAGGTGGTGAGCAATTGCATTGTGCATCACTTGTTTTGTATATTCTTTTATCATTATTATTACTATAATTTTCTCTTCCTCTGCTGTCCTATTAAGCTGCCTTTATCCCAACCCATGGGTTTTACTTTTTTTTCCCCTATTCTCTCCTTCATCCCACTGGGGGCAGGGTGGTGGGGGTGAGCAAGCAGCTGTGTGGTACTTAGTTGCTGACTGGGGTTAAACCATGACATGAGTTGAGAAAGAGTGCAATGAAGGCACTGTGGCTGCCTGGTCAGAAGAGAAACTGCTGTGGCAGCTCAGCCTGGTGAAAGCCCAGCTCCAGGCTGGCCAGGCCACATCCTGACAGAACATGCCTGAGCAGCCTCAACTGGGAGGCCTTGTGCACTCTATGCAGAGCCTGTGCCCTGCTGCTGGCAATGGCCATGTGCTGCTCCTGGGCTACGGGGCTTAAGGGTTGGGGTGCGGGAGCATCCCCCTGGGCATGTGGACAGGAGGCAGGGTAGGGCTCAGGTCCTGGGAAGATCAGAGGCACAATCCCCTCTGCTTTGATCTCCCTGGCAGAAGGTGGGAATGCCTTGAAACAAACTCTTCCTCGGGGATACCCTGGCTTTGGTGAAGGTGTTCTTCACTGGAAACATCTTCCTGGTGTGATGTGAGTGTGTTGCAAGCAGTTTGGGGAGGTCTGTGTGGAGCCCTGGTGTAGATGCTCTTTGTGGTGCATGAAGAG
Organism: Pelecanus crispus; assembly: GCF_030463565.1. Classification (NCBI taxonomy): domain Eukaryota; kingdom Metazoa; phylum Chordata; class Aves; order Pelecaniformes; family Pelecanidae; genus Pelecanus; species Pelecanus crispus. Next base: position 24,195,924 of record NC_134676.1, on the reverse strand, counting down.
AGAGCATTGCTATCCAGGGACTTGGCAAGAGCTTGTGAACACATGGGAACCCACAACAACTGCAATCAGTCTGCGCTGTCTTCTCATCTCCCCAGTCTTTGCAAGTGTGTGTGTTTTGAAACCTAAGTCGTTAAGTGGCCAAGTATGTCAGGACGTAACTGGGAGCAACGTGAACTCTTTCCTGGGATTCTTATACACAGAGGCAACTTTCAGCAGTTGCAAAGGTGATGCAGAAATTGTAATGCAGTTTGATATCATACATAACTTCCCTTTTTTGTGTATATAATAAAAAATATGCCCATGAATTGAATCATGAAACTTAAATTATGCTGAGGCTACGAACATTGCTTAGTGTCAAAATTTCTAATGAGTAAAAAGACACTGAAAAAATAACTGCTGTTAGTAGCGGGGAAAAAATCTGCAGATAAAAATCATTCCACAGAAGATAATGAGAATGTGATCATGAAGCACACTGTTCTTCTGTAAGGTAACAGTTGTCTGCAGTTAAGTTTTATTTCCATCTGCCTTCACTCCCGTGACTGCTGGTTGCTTTGCCAAACCCAGACTTAAAATGTACTCAGCATCCTGATGTTAAACAGCTTTCATTAGCCCTGTAGAGTTGACTGTTCATATACATCATTTATGTTCCACACTGTGATAAATGTGCTTTCCTGTAGGTCTCTCAGGACACAGGTATTGTTGAATGAGCCCAAAATAAATAGTAGTCAGTCATAATGGTTTAAACACAAGACTTTACAAATATGAAAAAGATATCAGGATTTATAGCGAGCTGATCAAATAATGAATATTTGACACTGTTCATCAGAATCTTTAAAAGATATGAGGTAGAAAAGCTATAGCAGACTGAATGTCAAGAAACCTTTCCTGTCTTTCCCCATTCTGTATAAAACTTGACCTAATTATCATGATAACCATAAAATAAATTAATTTTAAAAAATGGGAAGGAGGAAGAAAAAGAAAAGAAGGAAAAGGAGAGGGCAAAGGAAAGGGAGAAGGAGGAGGGGAAGGAAAAAGGAAAAAAGAAAACAATTCCTGCAATCTCTATATGTGGTAGCAAGGCACATCCTGGCATATAAAATGTTTTTGTATGTGTTTTGTATGGGGTCAAAGAACAATTTTTTGAACTTTGAAATATGGAACTGCTACAGAGAGATGAACTTTGGTATAAAAAAAAACACTCAGGCACTCTAGATTACCTAACAATTTACTGTATTTCTCAAACCTTAATAACAGAGAGATGCTCATTATTTTAAAAAATAGTCTTGGCATTTACATTTGGATTTTCTACTGGAAAAAAGAAGATTTAAATTCAGAGCCTTGTTTATGACAAATCTGTATTTCTAAAGAAGATTTTGCTTTTCACAATAATCAGACAAAGACCTTCCTGAATTCTACCATGGGAAAACAAATCCATCAGGGAAACATGTTTTAGCACATCTGGTAACAACGGATAAGGAGAAAGTTGAGGTACTCAACAACTTCGTTGCCTCAGTCTCCACTGGCAGCCTCTCTTCCCACACCTCTTGAGTGGATGGACTGCAAGACAGGGACTGGGGGAGCAAAGTCCCTCCCACTGTAAGAGAAGATCAGGTTTGTGACCACCTGAGGAGCCTGAACATACATAAGTCTATGGGACCTGATGAGATGCATCCCAGAGTCCTGAGGGAATTAGCTGATGTAGTTGCCAAGACACTCTCCATGACATTTGAAAAGTCCTGGCAGTCAGGTGAAGTCCCTTTGACACGGTCCCCCACACCATCTTTCTCTCTAAATTGGAGAGATATGGATTTGGTGGGTGGACTGTTTGGTGGATGAGGAATTGGTTGTATGGTCGCATCCAGAGGGTAGTGGTCAACAGCTCAATGTCCAGATGGATGTCAGTGACAAGTGGTGTCCCTCAGGGACCAGTACTGTTTAATATCTTCATCAATGACAGAGACAGGGGGATGAGTGCACCCTCAGCAAGTTTGCAGACAACACCAAGCTGAGTGGTGCAGTTGACTCACCTGAGGGACAGGATGCCATCCAGACCTGGACAAGTTGGAGAAGTGGGCCCATGTGAACCTCAGGACGTTCAACAAGGCCAAGTTCAAGGTCCTGCACCTGGGACAGGGCAACCCCCAATATCGATACAGGCTGGGGGATGAAGGGATTGAGATTAAACCTGTGGAGAAGGTCTTGCACGTTCTGGTGGATGAAAAGCTGGACATGAGCCAACAACATGCACTCACAGACCAGAAAGCCAACCGAATCCTGGGCTGCATCAAAAGAAATGTAGCCAGCAGGTCAAGGGAGGTGATCCTGCCCCTCTGCTCCACTCTGGTGAGACCCTACCTGGAGCACTGCATCCAGCTCTGGAGCCCTCAGCACAGGGAAGACATGGACCTGTTGGAGCGGGTCCAGAGGAGGGCCACAAAAATGATGAGAGGGCTGAAACACCTCTCCTATGAGGACAGGCTGAGAGAGTTGGGGTTGTTCAGTCTGGAGAAGAGAAGGCTCCGGGGGGACTTTACTGCAGCCTTCCAGTACTTCAAGGGGGCTTAAAAGAAAGATGGGGACAGACTTTTTGTAGGGCCTATTGCAACAGGACAAGAGGGTAATGATTTTAAACTTAAAGAGGGTAGATTCAGAGTAGATGTGCAGAAGAAATTTTTTACTGTGAGGGTGGTGGAACACTGGAACAGGTTGCCCAGAGAGGTAGTGGAGGCCCCATCCCTGGAAACATTCCAGGTCAGGTTGGATGGGGCTTTGAGCAACCTGATCTATGAAGATATCCCTGGTTATTGCAGGGGAGGTTGGACTAGATTGCCTGTAATGGTCCCTTCCAACCCAAACCCTTCTATAGTTAAGATTCTATGATCTTAGACAGGTTAAAGGCCTCCAGAAATATATGAGTTCATAAATACCAGGTACAAATAAAAGTTGGGAAACTGAGTTTCTGTTCTCAGTAAGAATTTGCATTTGTTACAGTTATCAAGCTTAAAAGAACTGTTCATTCACACACAAAGCATCAGAGGTTAGCCAGTTAATTAAAAGGATATTTTCTTCCTTTCAATTGTTCCCATATTTTCCCTCTTAATAAATTTGCTGTTGAGTTGTCTTATTTTAACCAAACTCAAAATGATAGATGAATTTCTTTTGTCACAGTCCAGTCAGTCAAGACAGCAAAATAACATGAAACAAAAAATCTTCACAACATAATCTTTACAATCAACATGATCTGTACACTCTTTATAACACAATAATACGTGCAACTCCCACTTTCAATATCCACTCAGATGGTCCACTCACATTACTCAAACTGAAAATCCTCAGGGCAGATGCAGTGATTTTTTTTTTTTTTTTTGGTGTGTCTTCAGGGATGACCGTGACAGAGACTGGATCTTTGGAACTCTTAAATGATGCTACTGATGTATAACAGTGGCAATGCAATATACAGTTGGCGTGTTGTTCTGGTTTCAGCTGGGATAGAGTTAATTTTCTTCCTAGTAGCTGGCATAGTGCTGTGTTTTGGATTTAGTATGAGAATAATGTTGATAACACACTGATGTTTTAGTTGTTGCTAAGCAGTGTTTATACTAAGTCAAGGACTTTTTAGCTTCCCATACTCTGCCAATGAGGATGTGCACAAGAAGCTGAGCGGGAGTATAGCCAGGACAGCTCACCCAAACCAGCCAAAGGGATATTCCATATGATGTGACGTCATGTTGAACACTTGCCTTTCAGTTTTCTGTTCCTGATTAGTCACTGTGTGTAGGCAGCACACCTGCCACTGCTCTGGATGCTTCTGAATGATCCGTGGACACAGACACCTCCTGAAGCAACCCACCTGTTGTGTAGCATTAAAGTGTCACATCACTGGCCAAAAGAGCTAAAGATATTATTTCTGTGTCTGAGGGAAGAAACAACTGGGTGTGATTAGCGGACTCGTGCCCACAACCATGTTTGCATGTCTTCTAACCTGAGAAATTGGATGTGTGCGTTGGCATCTTTTTAATGTAACATTTTTTAAATAAAGTAGAAATGTCAGGAAAATTGTATTTTCAGCTATCCATCATCTTCCAAGAGGTTGAATTGTGAATAATGAGGAGCAGTACTGCCCTGATCTAAACGGATGGTCCTGTACAGTTATGATCTTAGACTACACAGGATACATACATTTCTCACATTGCCTTGTAGAAAATGGATGCTTGGGATAGACACAGAACCCATCTCTAGGTATTTGCCTTTGTTTTTTTGTACTTTCCATGTTTCTTCTAACTGCATTTTTTATGCACTTTTTGATACCTTCTTAGCCTGTGTATTTTTTCCTGTGGTAATAGTTTTAATACATTTTCTTTGTCCCCTCTGCAATGTTTTGTATCTCTTATCTTGTCAAGGTACTACTAGTCTTGTGTTCTGGTTTTTATCTACACTTTTCTTATTTGCATTCAGTATTTTTTTTTTATCTGGCACTGCTTTTCTTCTTTTATTTGTTTACCAAGTATCTCCTCTTTCCATTAAATATCTCTCTCTTAATTTTCTGAGCCCAACAGAAACATGCGGGCAGTATCTCTTGCTCACTATAAAAATACGTATGAGATTGCTTTATATAAAGCAAAAGTACTGGCTGTACTGTACAGACAGTGGGCCACCAAACAGATAGGAAAAGATAAAACCGTACATTAGATCCATCTGGTAAATGCTGGGTTGAGATGGTAAACTGCAAAAGCAAGAGGCTGGAATGACCAGCAGAGGGAGCGATTTCCACAGTCAATACCCCTCTATTAGGGATGCCCTGCCTCCAGCCTCAGAGCGAGCATCAGAGTGCCAGCAGAGGCACAGGCATAAAGCGTGTGAGGAGACCTGTAACAAAAAAAGACGGCTAAAGCAAAATATGTGAACTACCTAAACAGAAAGCACTATCTTGAAACGACTGCAGTTCTTATTTAACTAGTAGAAAGTTTGAGGAATATAGGAGGAAAGAATACAGAAATAATAGCTGACTAGAAGTGTGAGACATTACTGAGGAAATAATTTTAATTAATGGTGGTGATATTTATCTTCATGATTGCTGCAAATCAAGTATTGATGAAGTGCGATTAAGTCTTTAATAGAGAAATTTATTTCATTACTGGAACATGTAATTTTTCATATCAGTTCTTTAGAGTGCAAACTGAAATGATTCATCCTGCCAAAATGCTTAGTAGTTAACAAAAATTTCACCACTAACTGTGGGAATGATGTAAACAAATGATAAAAGCAAACAACTCATAAAAGCTGACCTATGTAATGAGTAATTAATTCACTGGTAGTACCTGGAACATTATGAATCTCATTTTGATCAGTATGTTCTGAGCAAGTAACGAGGTAAAACACTCTAGGTATTTTTGCTGAATGTTCTTAATGATTTGAAAGACTTTCCTGAAGTATATTCCTGGGAATGAATGGGAAAGGCAGGTTGACTTATCCATGAGTTGTCAGCACGTTGCAAGCGGTCATTGATCTCTAGGTGTAATGAGCTTTAAGAAATACCTGGACTGTGCTGAAGTATTTAGCTATCGGTTTCTCTCAGTTTTTACTGGAAACAGAGAAGGGTGAATAGAGATGAGATACAGACAAAGTGGACTGACCTGAATAACAGCCTAGCAATTAAATTGACCCAAACCAGCTTGTGATTATGTTTGATATCCTCCCTTCCTTCCATAATTTACTGAAATTAATTTTCAGTTCTATTAAAAATAGGGCTGCTGGGCAGCAGCCCTCTTGTGCCTCTAGATTAGAAACAAAATTAATGGGCTTGGTTATTATGAGCTAAAGTATAATTACTCAAAATAATTATGGGGAGGTAAGTGTCAGGATTCCACAAAAAGTCAATATTAGGAACAATACCATGTTAATGATTCAAATAACATTTTAATTTATGGATTGGCAATGTTGTAGGATGCCATTTTAGATCAAGGCACAAGATAAAAGGAAATTATAGAATACTGTGTAGTTTTCAGAAAGCATACTGTAACAAAGTTTATTAACAATAGACAATACTAAATCACAACCTAATACACACACAGTGGAGTTCTGGGTAAGTAATCCAATCTGTAATATGTACAGATTGCTTGAAACTTGGGTGAAGTAAGGAGGCTTATTGTGGTTGATCTTTAGGTCATGCTAAATGCCAAAGTAATATTTACCTAGACTGTTGTCATTGGGATGGGTAGTGAAAGGATATTTTTCCTTGTTGAAGGGGGGTTACCTTGTTTTGGTAGCAATTTCTCAACGTATCAAAACTGTGTTGTAAACTGTGCACATAAAGTACTCTAATACGTGGAAATACTTCTAGAATTCAATACAAAGAAGAAGGAACCCCCCAGCAAATCCATCTGAAAATTATCAACATTGCTTAATTACTTACTATATATTTGTTCAGCACCTGCCATAATAGAATTCAGCACGGCTTCAGTCATTGGGAGCTACTTTAAGGATATCTAGTAATAACATTCAAAGGGAGAATACACAAACATCTTGCTCACCATAATTAACTGGAAAATATTACAGTGATTTCACAGTAGCTGCAGCTGAGGGAGGGAGGCCTACTGTGCTTGGTAGCATATTAAGACAGAATGCTTCTCCTGAAAATCCCTTCTCAAGCTGGGAAACATCAATGACCAAAATTCTACAGGTATTGTATTCTAATAAAATAGAAGCATTAAATCCAATGATGGACACCTGTGACATTTCAACAGTCTGTTGCAGTCTGAAAACAAGGCTTGGAATTAGCAGTTTGGTAACATCAGCCAGATTTGTATTCTCCTCAGAAAAGGAGGTGACACTAGGTGATGTTTTTGTCTTAATTTCTTTTCTTGATTAGAATACATGTAATTCAGATCTTAACAGAAAATTAAAATTTCAAAAGATAAAGGAGATAGAAGCTGTTAGCAGTGAAAAACATTAAAACTGAAGTATTAAGGGATGGCAAAGACTGTATGCACTGTCACTCTCAGAAGAACATGAAGATTAACATAAAGATTTCTACATTATGTCACTGAGTCTGGTCAACATGTAACATCCACAAGAGCAAACTTAAGTATTGGCAGGGAGATGATTAGTGGGTGACCCACTAGCTACTTTTTTCTAGCTGCTGTGATTACTTTGATACAGAATTAACGAAGCCAGTTCTTGTGAATTGTTTATATAGATATGGGGTTTGAAAGACATAATATGATATTAAATATATGAAGGAGTTTTTCTGACACACTGAATGTTCGGAAGTGTTTTGCCAGCAACTGTCATTTTTAGTTTTTTTTTTTTAAATTTGAGACAGTTCCTTCTATTTGGGGGGCACAGGTTTCTAGGGAGGGTTAATGTCTTATCTTAAACTGACTATAATGAGAAAAAAATCAAGCAGTGTTTCAGAAGGCTGACCTTCTTTAAAAAGAGACATCATCAGACTGCAGACAACATCCCAATATCATTATATAAATGGCTTAAGTATTTGCAAGAACAAGACCAACACAGAGACAGAGACTTTATTCAGACATGTTACTGTAATTACTTACTTCATCTTCCAAAGAGCCTTCCTTGCTCTGGCATGCATTGTTCTAGACATGCACCTAAAGTCTTTGGTGCATTCTTTGTTACTGTTTCTGTAGTCACCATTCTCTATTTGCTATAATTAGCTGTTGGCTCACTAACAGTAGTATTTACCTTGAAAAGAACTTGAAATAGCTTAAAAAGATGAAGGTGGATGTTATTGCTTGTTTTGTATGTGGACTTGTACGTCAGCTTACAAACTTTATTTATTGCCCAGGAGTCCACTGTTAGTAGGAGTGTCATGTGGTAGCGATGTGTTTGCCAAAGTACAGTAATTTTGTAGTCTCCAAAAGGTCTAACAGAGCAAAGTTTAAGAAAGTGAGGTCCAATATTTGAGAGAAATAATGAATGTATGAATATATGCTTAATAAACTTTTGCACACACAGATATCAGTTAAATAAAAATCTTACATTCCAAAGAAAAGATGTGATAAATGTTGGCACTCAGGTTTCTCCTTTTCGTAACAGGTTCAGAAAGTCATTTGTCCCCTCTCCTAGATCAGGCAGGATCTTTCACTCAGTATGCTCTTCAGGTCATACTGTGGTGCTTTTCTACAGGCTATTAAAGGTCATGACTTGCTCTAAACTATCGAAGTATACCAAACCTAGCCTGAGAATCAAGAGCTGGCCACTCAAAGCAGCACTGAGTTAAGAACTGGTATTTACCAGGCTAAATTTAGCTTTTGCTGAGCTATGTGACTGTGGCTAGACTGTCAAAGGTTCCCAAGCTAGCTTGTTTAAAGTTGGCATGATGATTGCTAGTACTGGTGCTGAAAGGTGCTGAGTATGAGCAGACGTGTATAGTCAAGGGTTTCTCAAGCATCATTGCAGTAGGCTTTCACTGTGAAATGTGGTTTCCATTTCTGTTATTGTAATTTATTTAAAGTTACCTTTCTTTATAAAGTGCCTTGATAGGAGATAACTGAACTTCAGGTGAGGACTTGTGTTTCTGACTGATTTTTGTCAGAATTTACCCTGTGGCATGGCAAGTGCTTTCAGGTGTTATACTTCAGAACTATAAGAAACTTGAAGAATAACCCTGCTTTTGGCACCTCTTGGTATCTAGTGTGTCTCTTTATTTTAAATACAAACTGTAATGTGTGTCAGTAATGGGTGCTCCAAGTGGGGACTTCCTGACTCTTACTGGCTCTGCCAAGTTTCATGTGTAAAGTACATAAAGATTCGAGGGGACTGTGATTGCCTTCTCCAGCATGTCTGCCACAACTTTAGTATTTACATCACACTAAACAAACAGAACAAATAAATACACAACTCTTTGGTTATTAGCTGTCCTAGGCTGTCCAGAAGTCACAGATTTTTCCCTGAATGGAAAAAGACCATGATGAGACATCCATAATGTGCAATGAACCTGTTTCATTCCAGAATATCAATGGAGGGAAAAAACCCCAAACAGATCATTGAAAAGGTGGATTCTCCTTTTGCTCAACCAAACTAAACCAAATGAAAACCAGGAAAGATGATGATTTTTATGGGTTGGCCTAGGGCTCTTTATAGCTCAACACAGGTAGCACCACAACCACAGCTGTTTTCTAAGGGCTAGATACTGGTCAATCTTTTCTTCATTATAAAGGTAAGCAGGAGAACACTGAGCCATAGGATGTTAAACAGAGCCTCTTCTCAGACTTCTAGAATTGATACTGAAAGCACAGATCTCTTCCGGGCTGTGTTTATTGCAAAAATATTTCTGACTTTCAGTGAGATATACTAATTCTCTTTTTTATTCTGCAACCTAGTGACAAGCTATTGCTCCTTCAGGGAAATAAAGATACATTTGGCTTTGTCTTTGGCTGAATTTTTTTACCTTTTGGTTGCTCCTCTCCCATCTGTTGAAGTCAACTACCTGAAACGAAGAAAGAGACAGACAAGAAGGGGATGAGGGAATGGAGGAAGAATAGGAATGATAGTACTGCAGCTTGGAATGAAGAGACACAGAGGAGACACCTGTCTAGCAGTCCATCCAAGAAGGCTTCCAGAAGTTGCCAGCTACCTTAAGGATTTGAGTGTGTAGCTGAATGCTAATACTAATGCTAATTAATGCTAATTTAGCTTTAACATTATTAAAAGCTTATGGTAGCCTTTAACCCCTTCTTTGGAGAATTCAAATCCCAGGGTACAGTATATCAAAAACTAGATAACCAAATCAATTTGATAATTTCTTCCATATCATTTTAACTCTTCATGTGGTACCGTCTTTACATTAATGATGAGTGAACTGCTTATTGCTCTTTTGGAACCTGACCTGGATTCATTACACTGAGCCCTAATCCTTCTTGCATTCAGAGTTGTATCAGTAATCAAAACAGAAGGATGGTAAAATAGAAGCAGCACATATGGTAATAAATCCCATGAAAAGAACACAGACTGTAGCATAAATCTACCATCTGCTCTAAGATTTACAGACTCCCTTTTTGCTTACTAGATGACAAACAGAGAGATTATCCACCCTGTTAACCCACGCTGAAAGGGATTTTTCCACTGTCTAGTAATAAAATTAGCTGGGCTGAAATTTGCCTTGTACCTAGTCTTGCCCATGTGAACCTCCTCAGTGTATGGAAGAACTCTAAGGTGTTAGTTCTAGAAAACAATCTCCCCTCCTGCAAACAGAGGTGTTATTCAAGAGTCATTGTAACAGCCAGTAGTTTCTCAAAGCATGGTGAAAGGGAGGGGCAGAAGTTCCTACTAATAAGGCAAATCAGGTGTAAACCCACATTTACAATTTAGAAAGGCAACAGAATGAGAGCACAGCACTGCCTTCCTTAGCTAATACGTCACCTTGCCATGGCTGTTTTGCAACTGGTCTGCAGAGTGGGACCCTTTTGTTCCAGGGGTTATCCGGCAACCTAAGTAAGTTGCTTCTACATATAAGTAAGATTTACCTCTGTGCAAAAAAAGGTCAATTCAGTGCTTTGTACTTTCCAAAACTTCAGTTAAAAGCCCTTACTTTTGAGCTGGAGTTTCATGCAGCAGAGCAGACTGGAAGGAAGCTATTTTCCACTTCTTCAGAAAGTGGCAATGATTTGCTTGCCTTTCACAGAGGCCTGCTCCATGCCCATGCATTTGCTGCCAGGACTACTGGAAACATGTGGAAGAATCTCAGTTTCTGTAGAAGGAGTCTGAATCAGTATCACCAAAGCTTAACTCTCTGTTTCTCCCCTCTGCTGTGATCAATTAACTGAGGACAGGAGTCCCCAGTGGCGAGTGAGTACAATGGTGTAACATCTACACTGCCTTGAGTTTTTCAACAGGCAATTGTGCTCTTAGTAAGGCATAACACCCTCAAGCCCTAATGCTTTGTTGTCCCCCTGGAATGTGCTTTCAGATTAATTTTTCACCTCTGAATATAACACAATTGACAGTATGGTACTGTTTACCATATTTATTATTATTGTTGCACAGAAATGGTGGGGAATTGCTCATGGAAGGGTTGAAATTATATTTATCACTTTCTTGCAGAGAAAACCAGTGAGTAATTCTATTTTTCTTTCAGTGTGATGACTACCTTACTCACCCCTTTTCTTAATGATTGTTACTCTGTTACAAGAAGTATATATAGCCATTACACTTCATGCACACAGACACTTGCATCACTGTCTAGATTACACCAATGTTTAACCAAGCAAACTACCTCAAACAGTTCTAAGGGGTGACAGAACCTCACTGTTATCATCAATTATCTTTTTGAAACCTACTATTAAATTGAACAGTGCAAGGCAATACTTCTGAGCACTGAAATTCAGTTGTACATGCTGTGAAATTTTTAGTGTAGTTCCTAGTATATTTTTGGCCCATGCAAGCTTGCACTGTTCCAAACAATTTCCAAGCCCAGTTTGTGATATACTACAGATCATTTTCACTAGGCAGTTTGTATGTGCCCATGCTTTAGAGGCTAAGATAATTTAGTAGTGTGGAAGTGAGCTGTTCTCTCTTGGTTGACGTCAGCAACTGGTATGCAGGCACACTTAACTAAACTTATGGTATTTCAAGTGACACAACAGAGACTACATCATTTTGTTCATTGGTATAATGAAGGTCTAGTAACAATCTCACTTTTTAAGGTTCACTTATTCCCCCTTTCAGAGTAGCCATCCAGAGTGACCTTGGCTTCTTGACATCTGGCTAAGCATCCTAAGACCAGCTGATTGCCTCCTTCCCTGAAATCTCAACCAGACATGATGATGCTCACTGTAACAAAATCTTTGCATACTAATGCACAGAAAGCATTGCCAGTTCTCAGTCACAGGATTTACTAGTGTGAAAGCCTTGATCCTGCTTCTTAAAATGCATCTGTGAGTGCATTTTCTCACTCAAACTCAGCAATAAAAAACAAGCTAAAACTGCAAATACACACTAAGAATCACAGACAACATACATTATTGCAGGAAACTTTGTTAGCTGTTATGAGATAAGAGAGAAATCCCAAAGACATAAACCAGGCAGAGTACAAGCTATGTTTCTGAATCTCACTCTAAAACAGGTGTCTGCTCTGTATGTACCCATCCAGTGTAGGCCAACTGGTACAGATGATAAAAGTGCAGACTACTCTGACTTAAGGTACGCTGAGAAGATAATTTAGCTTTACTTGAAAACAATTGCTAATACAGTAATGTAGCTGTATGAAAATAATGAACTCATTCTCAAGGGCAATTTCCTACTTGTTTAAATGTAAAGATATCAAAGAAACTCTTGAACACATAAAAGGCAAGAGATTTAATTGTTAATCACACCTGTCTAAGTTGAATAGATTCTGCAGACGTCTGAGATAAGTAGTCAAACATTTCATGTCCTCACTAGTGATGGAAATGGAATTCCCTCTTTAAGACCAGTTGAAATCTATTTTGCCTTAAATCCTAAATGGCACTGAAGCACTGACCAAAATCATGAGTTTCATGTCATAATTGCTAATTGTTAAGGCATCCTTTATCCATTATCCTGATGTCTGTCTACATTCTGGAACAGTCTCATTCTTCTTCCTGGATAACACAGTGTTCTGCTTGTCACATACTATGTCTGTGGTGCTGCAGCTTCTAGCTAAAAGAATCAAAGAGCCAAATAATGAGGATACAGAATGAAGAGTAGCTGAAAGTTTATTGCCACAAATGTGGGAAGACGTGGAAGTATTTCTGAACAGTATTTCTTACTCTTGTCTGGAAAACAGTTTTGAAGACTTCAGTAATTTCAAGAATTATCTGTTTGAAGATTTCAGTTTCAAAAGTTCTCTTTCCTTCCCTCTAAAGGTCATTAATATAAGGAATAAACAAATCTTGAATGGGGATTGCATATTAGTCTAGTGTCTGTCCATTGACAATATCTGTGTTAGCTTTTAAGCTGCTTAATTGTTTTTAAAGCTGCATGTATTTCCTTCATGCACCTTATAATTAAAGTCATGCTAAAATTGCAGAGGGATGAGATATTGAAACCAGCTGTGTGAAACAACTAATTGCTTGTGGATTTGATAGAAGGGGAGGCAAAAATGTCATGATTCTTTTGACTGCAAGTCATGTACTCCGCAAATTAAAATGAACACCTCAGAAAAAGTGTACACCCACTTTCATTAAATAAACAGCTTTGTTTTTTCCACAGCTGCTCTTGCAATCTTTTCTTGGTTATATCTTTCCATCATTCCCAGACTACTGTACCCTGAACAGAAGCTATGAGCAAAAGCAGTTGGAGTCACAGATAGAAAAGACTTTTGAGATTTGGAGCATAAGAGGCGCTCCGCTGCTCCTTCTTCTCATGTAAAATGTGCTGTATAGCTGTGGGGAGATGCACAGGGAGCTGACTGATCACCACAGGTTCAAAATATTAATAAGGAATGTGAGAATGCCCAGACTAAGAACTTTCAGTCTGAACATACAGAAAAGACAGTGGATGAGGAAAGGGAATGCAGTATGTAGTCACAAATGTTAATTTCTGGTCACAAATGCAGGTTTGTGAATCCTGCTGATTATGTCAATTTACTGTGAATGGGTGACTTTACACAGTTTGATTTAGTAGCAGTTAGAATTTACTTGTAGCAAATCACAGAATTTAATTGTAAAATTTTTAATAGCACTCAATCATCAATGATTAATAAATTGATTAGACAAAATTGATCAAAACTTAGTTACAGATTCAAAGATGGCAAGGTTCACTCTATTACTACATGAAAGCGCATAAAGGAAAATTGAATTACACTGAGTTGGAATGATTCATAAAGGGATCGCGTATGTAGGGGATAAGGAGGACCCTCCCATTGAGTCACAAGGTTCAGAATGGACCCCCTTGCTTTCTGAACTCCTTCTAAGAGAGGAGTCTAGGTGCAGCTAGGCCCACTCTTAGTCTCAGACTTGGTCAGGTTATAAGAATAATGCTATAAGAATAATGCAGCAGTATAAGACTGGCTTTGAAATTAAATCATACATCTACAGACTACTTAAACTGATTCACACATGCATACACACAAACATGAATGCATATATAAAAAGGGTATGCCTGTTCAAAATTCCCCTTGAGTTCAGTGAAATACTCATGTCTAATGCCTTGGCATTTCTCAACGGCTGAGCGTTGAGCCTCGAGGAGTGGAGAATTTCAGCCCAGGTTCCATTGTTGATCTTCGGCAATGGAGTTCTGTTTGCAGCAGACTTTCGGAGTCTGCTAGCTCTGAGAGGTGTCTCACTCAGAGGGAGATGCTGGTGCGGCCCGCAGCAGTCCAGGAAAGCTCAAAGGGCCTCACTTAGGACTGCCATTTATAGGATTGTGAGATGATTGACTTTAATCACCAGTAAATTTCCATCCAAGCCACAATTTGGGTCGATAGTTGCTGGAATTCCAGTAACGATGACACCACTCTGTTTCAAGGCTGTCAGGGGTAGCTGTTTGTTCTTGCTCCCCTCATTAGCCATAATATGAAGATTTTGATAAGGACAGGGCTGCTCTCTGCTTCAGCCATGTAGGAGTTTCTAGTACAATTAAGGGGCGCTTAACTGACTAACTCGCTACGCAAAAGTGGCGGCCTGGAATTCCTGAGATCGTAAAGCCGTTGAAGAGAAAGAGGAATGGGGGCGGGGGGGGATGCACCACCACATTGCTCTATATGGCTGTATGCATTATGAGTTGTAATAAGAAGGCTTGCCAATGAGATGTCCATCTACAAGAAGGGCCGGAAAGAGGACCCAGGGAACTACAGGTCTGTCAGCCTGGCCTCAGTACCAGGGAAGATTATGGAGTAGTTCATCTTGAGTACACTCAACAGACGTGTGCAGATGAACCAGGGGATCAGGCCTAGCCAGCATGGGTTCATTAAAGGCAGGTCTTGCTTGACCAACATGATCTCCTTCTATGACCTGGTGACCAACCTAGTGGATGAGGGAAAGGCTGTGGATGTCATCTCCCTGGACTTCAGTAAAGCCTTTGACACCATCTCCCACAGCATTCTCCTAGGGAAGCTGGCAGCTCATGGCTTAGGCAGGTGTACTCTTCACTGGGTAAAAAACTGGGTGGATGGCTGAGTCCAGAGAGTTGCGGTGAAAGGAGTTAAATCCAGTTGGTAACCGGTCACAAGTGGTGTTCCCCAGGGCTCAGTTTTGGGGCCAGTCTTGTTTCATATCTTTATCAAAGATCTGGATGAGGGGATTGAGTGCACCCTCAGTAAGTTTGCAGATGACACCAAGTCGGGTGGGAGTGTTGATCTGCTCAATGTTAGGAAGGCCCTGCAGAGGGATCTGGAGAGGCTGGATTGATGGTCTGAGGCCAACTGTATGAGGTTCAACAAAGCCAAGTGCCAGGTCCTGCACTTCGGTCACAACAACCCCATGCAAGGCTACAGGCTTGGGGAAGAGTGGCTGGAAAGCTGCCTGGCAGAAAAGAATCTGGGGGTGTTGGTTGACAGCCAGCTGAACATGAGCCAGCAGTGTGCCCAGGTGGCCAAGACGGCCAACAGCATCCTGGCTTGTATCAGGAATAGTGTGGCCAGCAGGAGCAGGGAGGTGATTGTCCCCCTGTACTCAGCACTGGTGAGGCCACACCTGGAATACTGTGTCCAGTTTTGGGCCCCTCACTACAAGAAAGACATTGAATTGCTGGTGCGTGTTCAGAGAAGGGCAACAAGGCTGGTGAAGGGTCTGGAGCACAGGCCTTATGAGGAACGACTGAGGGAACTGGGGTTGTTTAGCCTGGAGAAGAGGAGGCTGAGGGGAGACCTTATCAGTCTCTACAACTCCCTGAAAGGAGGTTGTAGTGAGGTGGGTGTTGGTCTCTTCTCCCAAGTAGTTAGCGATAGGATGAGAGGAACTGGGCTTAAGCTGCATCAGGGGAGGTTTAGACTGGAAATTAGGAAAAATTTCTTTACGGAAAGGGTAGTCAAGCATTGGAACAGGCTGCCCAGAGAGGTGGTGGAGTCACCATCCCTGGAGGTGTTCAAAAAATGGGTAGACGTGGCACTCTGGGACATGGTTTAGTGGGCATGGTGGTGTTGGGTTGATGATTGGACTGATGATCTTAGAGATCCTTTCCAACCTTAATGATTCCTAGTTTTTACTTTCATTAAAAAATAATCCAGCCACCAAGCCAGGAAACATGAAATTATTACTCTACCCGTAATTGTTTTAGTGGTGGACTTGGTAGTGTTAGGTTAATGGTTGGACAGGATGATCTTAAAGGTCTTTTCCAACATAAACAATTCTATGAATCTATAATTCTAAACGTTTAGCCAGACTTGGCTAAATTTATGAAACTTGACACAGCAAATCTTTTCTCATCAATACAGTGAACTCAGATATTATGGTGCCTATGGTCTACTTTGCTGAATATTTCTCTGAAAATGTTTTGCTGCTGTAAATAAGCTAAACTCCTTTTCCCCCTTCCTGAAGTAGTTTTCAAGCCTACAAGGTAAGAATAGGTTATGTGCTAGAATAAATGTCCATATTCCTTTTGAAATAAAACTGAAAAAAAGTAGTGAAAATTCTGCTATTCAGCTGCAGAAAATCTTTATTTTGCCTGTGAATCTCACATCAGCCAAAGCCTTCCTCAGTAATTAGAAAAATAAGTATTCCAGCTGCTTACTGAACCGTGGTTTAATTGATGGTTGGACTGATGATCTTAGAGATCCTTTCCAACCTTAATGATTCCTAGTTTTACTTTCATTAAAAAATAATCCAGCCACCAAGCCAGGAAACATGAAATTAAATATTACTCTACCCTTAATTGTTTTAGTGGTGGACATGGTACTGTTAGGTTAATGGTTGGACTTGGTGACCTTAAAGGTCTTTTCCAACGTAAACAATTCTATGATTCTAAGTTTGTCTCACTGCAGATTTCCACTGAACTCTTGACAACGAAGCTTGGTCATTATGGCTTTTTTTTAACAGACATCCATGGGAGCCAGGCTGTATATATGGTCTATGCAGTCCAATAAAAACAAAAGCAAACATCCTTCCTTGCTTTTTAAATAAGAAAACACTAGCTTAGCAGAGTCCTGATAATGCTATACGCCACTCTCATACAGAGCAGCAACAAGAGCAGGCCTTTAACAATAGTAGTATTCTGATGACTTTCTTGGAGTTGACCTGTGACTTTTTATATGAAATCTGGTATTTTTGATATTTTTTAAATTTCTGATTTCCAGAGTGGACCTTTCAGACAGTAAATCAAGGCAGTACATTATAGCCACAAAACAAGCTGAGCAATAGACATACAGGCAAAACATTCTTATGAAGACACTCTTTGGAATAACAATAAACCAGATTTTGTATTACTGCCTTGACTTGGAACTATCTGTCTTATCTAACAACTCCTTTGAAGGTCAGATTTACTAATGAAGTCAGAGGTAAAAAAGAAAACCCTTCTCACCAGTTTGCTTACAGTCCCAGAGTACTGGCATTGAAAGGCCCTTTTTGTTATTCCGTTTAAGAGATTATGTGTGAGGACCAGAGTTCATATTTTCAAAATGTTCCATAAGTGTTGCTAATTTCTGACAAAGCAACTATGAAGGACATAGAAAAGTATTGTAGAAAGAAACAAATAATTTTACAAATAATCTATATGTGATGTAACTGGCAAAAATGGCAACCATCGAAAATGAAAAATGGTGTGAGAAAGAGAAGCTATCAACAATCTGTCAGTTTACATCAGTTAATTATAAATGCTTCTCTGTATCAAGCCCAACTTATTTTTTAATAGGAAAAGCAAAAGCTAGTTGCTTCATTGTTAAACATGTTCAGATTTCTCTTTTTCATCTTCATCTGATGGAGTTTTGGTCCTTTTTCTGCTTCTGCAGATTTCACCTGGTCTCATAGTAAAGAGCTGTAGACAATAAAGTGGGCAGCCCTTTTAGACTTTGAACATCATTCATTTCTCCTAGCTGATCTAAAGACTTTGATTCCACGTATTTTCTTCATACTATTTTAATATCAAGTTCCTGTAAGTATTGTAAGCATAATTATACAATTAATATTTATGATTCAATGCATGAAAATTCTCTTTCAGTAGTGGATTAGTTATCACAGAATTGCAGAATTGCAGAATGGCTGGGGTTGGAAGGGACCTCTGGAAGTCATCTTGTCCAACACCACTGCTCAAGCAGGGTCACCTGGAGCTGGTTGCCCCAGATCATGTCCAAACAGCTTTTGAATAGAATTGTAGAATCATTTAGGTTGGAAAAGACCCTTAAGATCATCAAGTCCAAATGTAAACCTAACACTACCAAGTCCTCCACTAAACCATGACCCTAAAAGCCACATCTACAAGTCTTTTAAATACCTCCAGGGATGGTGACTCTACCACCTCTCTGGGCAGCCTGTTCCAATGTTTGACAACCCTTTCTGTGAATAAGTGTTTCCTAATAGCCAATCTAAACCTCCCATGATGCAACTTGAGGATGTTTTCTCTTATCCTATCACTTGTTACTTGGGAGAAGAGACCAACACCCACTTCACTACAACCCTCTTTCAGGTAGTTGTAGAGAGCGATAAGGTCTCCCCTCATCCTCCTTTTCTCCAGGCTAAACAAGCCCAGTTCCCTCAGCCACTCCTCATAAGACTTGCTCTCTAGACTTTCACCAGCTTTGTTGCTCTTCTTTGGATGCCCTCCAGCACCTCAATGTCATTCTTGGAGTAAGGGGCCCAAAACTGAACACAGTATTTGAGGTGGGGTCTCAGTATCTGCAAGGAGGGAGACTCCACAGCCTCTCTGGGCAACCTGTGCACGTGCTCAGTCACCCTCACAGTAAAAAAGTGTTTCATGATGTTCAGATGGAGCCTCCTGTGTTTCTTTTTGTGTTCGCTGCCTCTTGTCCTCTCACTGGGCACCACTGGAAAGAGCCTGGCTCTGTTCTCTTTGCACCCTCCCTGCAGATACTTATGTACATTGATAAGATCCCCCCTGAGCCTTCCCTCCAGGCTGAATGGTCCCATTGTCATTGTAAGCAAAACAATGTTTAGGATCATGAGGGCATGTTATACAAATAAGCATTTTTCACCTTTGCTGTTTTCTGAAAATTGTTTTCTTATGACAGGTTTAATTAGAGGAGTGCAAGTTATTAAAGAAGACATTTATGCGTGGAATTTTTGACAACATTGTTTAATCTGCTTTCTATTGATTTCAGTGTGAATTACTACAAACCACCTTTCCCTTTTCAAAAAATCACAAAATGAAATTTGCACTTCTCACAATAAAAATAAATAACCTGTGATTATTTTCTCTTTCTTTGGAATTTTCTTTGCAGCAATGTGATTGAACTCAGAATCATAAAAATAAGATTTACGATGCTCTTGAGTCCTCAGATATGTATTATGAGAGACCTGCTCGATATCCTCATTCAACAAAACCTCCACTGGCTGGAGTGATTTTTTGAGTTAGACAGCCTGTGCATGCCAGTTCAAGTGTGTAGAGAATTGCATATTTTTTCAATCTGCTTTGCAAAGGTTCACAATGCCATACAAAAATCTGATAGCAATTGTGAAATATATTATTTTTGTTGGTAGAGTCCACTGTGTTCAATGCACTGTTATTTCAAACATCACAATGAGTTCTTAATCATGGAAATGTCTATAAAAATATCATAGTTATTTCTGTATCAAATCTGTTTATTTTACTCCCCCCCCGCCCCCATCTTTATGTGCAGACACAACTGGGATCAGAAAATCAAAGTGTATTCTTTTCTTCCAGTATTCAGTAAAGATGAAGTTCTGCATAGGTCACTTTTGACTGAGAAGGAGTTAAATCCTTCTTTCTCCTCTATAGCTGAGAAGCTCTGTTGCACTAATAGACACAGGAGAGACTTACTAGCCTTTTCTTTATGTCAGTTTTTCTTATACTTCAGTGAACACGACCCTGTACAATGAGGGCAGAATTTAGATGTCAGACTGATAAAATTGATGGATCGTACACATCAGACACTGAAGGAGCTATGTTCTTTTACCAGTATTGAAACAATATGAAATGGTAAAAGACTGCAGTCTGTGGTCTATTACAGCAGTTTTCTTCCAGCATCTTTCTGCAAAGCTGCCGTGAAAGAAGACGGCTTTTGAAGGTTTCAGTTGTGTTGGTACCATGCTCCACCAGGCCCTTGCATGGAGCCTATTTAAGGCATTAAGGATTGATTCTATATCCCAAAGTTGTGCAGTGCTGCGTAGAGGGTACACTAGGCTGCATGGAGACACTTTCTTTAGTCCCTATATGTATAAAATGAGAAAAAAACCCCAAACTGATTCGAGGACTAAGAAACAAAAAAATAGTTTCATGGTAACCTAAACTAAAAAACATGTCTCGTGGGAACAGGATGCACATTAGAACATAATCATCCTGTTGCTACACAGAACTTCAAATATATATAATGTTAATTTTTAAATAATCTATTTTTTTACTTTTAAAAAGTAGTAACATGCTTTAAGCTCACAGGCTGCTATTTTAACAGTCCTGTGCTTAAGCCACACTTCATTAGCAGCCATAAAGAAATACCCAAATTAAGAGAGGAGAGTTTTTCCCAACTGAGATGGGGTCAGGCTACAACCAAACTGAGCTATCTGCATGAAGAAAACTGTTGAAGAGGGTTCTTGTGAAGATCCTTACTGAAAATTGGAAATGATGATGAATATTTACACCATGTGTCCCTTTGGCAAGAGGAATGAGCAAAATAAAAATTGCTGAATTTGTCTCTTCCATGAAAATGACTATGAAATTATATGAGAGGATTGTCTTGTCATCTATTCAAGTTTCCACTCTTCACAAATAGATGTGGGAAATTTTCCTCTTTTTGATGTATCAACCCGTTCTACTCAATAAAATTGATCACAATAGATTCTGGTAGAATTTTCTTTGTTGCTGAACTGGTCATTCTGTCTTTGCACACTTCCCTTCAAGAAGATGCCAAAAGGTGCCCAAGAGAGATTCCCAGCATCCAAAGTTCTGCTATTGAAAATATTTCTTATTTCCATGAGGAGGGGATTTTCCACATATGGGAGAGCATTAGCAACAGATTTGCCTGGCTGGGTGTATCAGTGGACTTGATATACAAGAGGCTGTCTGCTGAAATTTATAACCTCTATAATTTTGCAATCCAGTACCTAAAGATTACATGGTTATGTTTAAAGTTCATAGTTAAAATTAAGATTTCCCTATGCTGATATCATAGGCTGCACTTTGATAAACCATATAAATCACAGCTTGCCTTGACACTTACAGATTACCAATTAAGTTCTCTGCGATTCATCTAAAACAGCTGTTACGACTATTTTATTATTGTAATGGTCTTTGATAGAATAGGATCACATGGTATTTTTATGTTGGTTCTCTTCTCTGTGCACATGTACCACCAGGTAAAACTGGGATTTTTTGTTTGTTTTTATCATAAACTTCAATTAATATCCTTAAAATGGCATTTTAAAAGTCTGGCACAGTCACATTGTATTTTGAATTTATTAGGTAGTCAAGATAGACTGTTATCTCAAGAATTTGATTGAAAATCTAGTATGTTAGATTATAACTTGCCTTTAAAAAGTGACAGATTTAAGAAGTGTTAGCCAGCACCCTAATAAAGAAGCACAACCACTGACTGTTGTGCTCTGAGGTGGTTGTTTCATCGTTGTTTTAATCTGACCTAAATGCCCTTTTCTCTACCTGCAGCCACCTGTCCCTTTCTTGTGCAGATCTTAGTGTTTGAGGTGAGTGAGCTGGGCCTGGGAAGTGATCCGGGTGGAAACAGCAAAATAGACAAATAACTTAAAATGTTAATTTTCAGCTGGATCAGTTTCCTGTTCTGATTCAAGTGACCGAACAAATGTTCATGTGTGCTGTGAATGTGCTGATGAGGGTTATGTGGATGATGTAAATCACCTCCTTCAGTACCAACCTGTATATGTTGGGATTAAAGTAATATGAAACCGCATTCTAAATGTACCCAGCAATGGTCTTAGCCAGCGATGATGGATGTCTGGTTCCACTGACAATTTTTTAGAAGTGATCCTAGTTACATCTTATCTAACAATATTTTCAAGGTTGTTCAGTAGATCTAAAATGATAATGTCTTAAGCAAATCCATCTGCATTGTATATCCAGTCATAGCAAAGTTTTCATAGAATGATAACTGCATTGCTGTTGCTGAGCTCAAAAGATACTCAGGAAAGAAAACCTGGGTATGAGAATAAGCAATAAGGAATACATAAAATGCTGTACATGGCTACACATAATAATTTTTAGAGACCTAATTTGACATAGACAGGGAAAAATTTTAAGGTAGCTGTGCTAAACAATATTTATCCTTCTAGTTTTTAGGTTTCCTTGTGAACAAATGCTAATAGTCATTTGAAGCATGCCTTCTACTGAGCTTCAGAAAAAATCCAGTTAGAATTTCTACATCATGATATCTGAAGGGTTGTTCAGTTTTGCATAACCTTTAGTACAACAGGCAAAAGAAGGAATTCTTTGCATTTCATGATGAATTTGAGATCAGATTTTGATAATAATTATTAATGATTTTTCCACAGCAACTTTTATTTATTTGAAGGGAAAAAAAGAAGTATCAACATCTGTCAGTGTTGGAAAGGTAATCATTCCCTTTCTTCCATAGGCAGGAAAAACTGAAATACAGAAAATGAAGTTATTCAAACTTACATGCTCATTCAAAGGCTGCTGATGGAATTTGTATTCTACTGAGTATCAGCTACTGCATTACCCTCAAGATCATATTTTACTGTATTAGGCAACTTTGGGTGGTTACAGAAAAGAGACTTTACACCTTTCTTGTCTTCCTGGTAAATCTGTGCTTTAATCAGGCACAACTTAATTCAAACTTAATTCACTGTAATGATTTGAGGCTTGCTCCCCACTACTTAAGTCTAAACCTGGATTTAGGCAGGTGTAACTAGTGCAATTGTATCAGATACTATGCTCAGAGGCAGTCCCTGCCCATTCACTACACTAACAAGAGCTGGGTGGGAGGTGTGTTGTTCATTATAAGCTTTTATGAGAAAATTTGCCAGACTTTATTTCTCCTACTTTATATTTAAAATTAATTGAGGAATTTTTTTTTTTTTATGCTGCATGCAAGTGCTGTACAGTAAAATCACCAAATGTTATGTTTAACACTTAAAAATAATGTGTTTCATTGATGTTTCAGCCTTTCTTCACCTTTTGGGACCTGCTTAACAAGAAACAGCACCAACCCAAAGCTTTAGTGTGTGGTACATATAGCATGAGACACGCCACCAGAGCCTCCAAACCACATTGGCATTATATAATGAGACAGAAGTGGATTTGTCGATAAAAGGAAGAGATTTTCTCTTTGGCTATTCCCTCTTCAGCTTCCCCTCCCCACTCTCTGCTTTTTCCAGCACTGTGTCTGCATCATTTCTATGACTTTTTAAGAGAATTATGGAATATGACACAGATGATTCAGCCTTGCTGGATGTGTTTGATCTAGTTGTCCAATATAAACACCGTGCACTGATTCTCAAAGGAATCACTGCCATAGTGAGTACAAAAGCTCCTAGAAAGATTATGTCTGCATTTCCTGACTTATTCTGAGCTCCCCTTGGAGGTGAATTTATCAGAAATGGCTTCCTGGTGCTGCCCTTGTGTTACAGTAGTTTTTTACATCATTATAAGCTGTAACCACTAGGAAAATTGGTCAGTTAGCAAACAGAGATTTGTTGCTTCCAGTAAAAGTTAGCATCTCTCCAGAGGTTTTCTGTAAAACACTTTTTCCAGATTCAGATTTTTTGCAAGATAGATTTGCCCTTGGTAGATACCACTTTTGATATGTTTTCTTTTAAAACAGTTAAGAGTCTTGAGCAATAGGCTGTCAGTGGGACTTTTCTGGATGAAAAAGTGAAAAGGAAATATTTAAATAAAATAGAATAGAATAGAATAGAATAGAATAGAATAGAATAGAATAGAATAGAATAGAATAGAATAGAATAGAATAAAAATATAAAATCTCTGAAAGTTTGGACAAGGAGTATATATTAGTGCTGTTATCCTCACACTATTACATGATTTGTTATCAAGTATACTTGGCCCTTGAGTGTCAACATCTTCATCTAGCTATTAAGAAAAAGATGTTTATAATACTCCCCAATCTGCTCGCAAGACCCAAACTGAGAACATGTTTTCTAGTACGTCTAAAATCTGAGGTATAAAAAAAGAATGAAATCTTGCAATAATAGGATTTTTTTATTTACTGGTGTTATGGAAGACAGTGACCTTTCTGCTAGCATTTGTTATGTACTCAATTGTCTAGGTGCATTTAAACTCCTCCTATTTCTATTTTTAAAAAGTTTGTAACAAGTTAACTTATCCCAATATCAGATTATATTGGCTTTTTCAGAAATAACATTTATGGGGGAAATATTAACAGAACTTGATGGAAAAATGATCGCGTCATAGAGGTTTTTAATAATCATCCAAGAGCATACAATTATTTGAGTAAAGTCTTTTTGGAGGGATGTCTTTCTTGAGTACAAATCATAGCTTGAATAATTTCTGCAACCTGATTTTCTGATTTCTTCCTTGATTTCTTCATTAGGCATTCCATAGGACTTTCCCAGGGAGCTTGCTATTACTCCAAGCAACATCCGGCATCATGAATCATAACATACATCTGAATATTGAAAAACTTGTTTATTACAAGAGATAAGAATTTGTTGGATCTAGAAGACTGTGCAGCTTTAGTCAGGCTTAATGCCAAGGTCAGGATTTTTTTCTCTTTTCCTTAAGCCAAAACAGAAAGTATGTAACTTTTTTTGAGACATTGTGGACCCTGTATTTTCTAACTGTCTAGATAGTCAGGTTATAGATACACATAAAACTCTCTTCATACAGAACTGTGCTACAGTATGTTTGTTATGGGGCTTTACGAGTGAGAAAATGGACCAATACCTTCGGGGTAATAAGTTGATTTAGATTTAGCAAATTGTAGTTGTCTAAAGGTGACTGGATTTTGAAGGTAACAAAACTGTGGTAAATATTTAAAACAAACACTGGGGAAAAGTTTCCACAGTTGTAGTAGCAAAGCAGAGGGAAATCAAAAGAAAGATCTGTTTTCAAACAACAACCCAATCTTGCTCTGTAGTTTTATGATTCTCTGCCAGTGAACAGCATAGAAGAGATCAGGTTGGATAAAATAGAGGTGAAGAAAACATCATAGAATCATAGAACTGTCTAGGTTGGAAAAGACCTTTAAGATCATCCAGTCCAACCATTAACCTACACTACCAAGCCCACCTAAACCAATCAAGGGTAGACTAGACTAAACCATATCCCGAAGTGCCACATCTACCTGTTTTTTGAACACTTCCAGGGATGGTGACTCCACCACCTCTCTGGGCAGCCTGTTCCAATGCTTGACTACCCTTTCCATAAAGAAATTTTTCCTAATTTCCAACCTAAACCTCCCCTGGCGCAGCTTGAGCCCATTTCCTCTCGTCCTATCGCTAGCTACTTGGGAGAAGAGACCAACACCCACCTCACTACAACCTCCTTTCAGGTAGTTGTAGAGAGAGATAAGGTCTCCCCTCAGCATATATTAGCCATGAATTTCAATCAAATAAGGGAAAAATGTGCAGAATCACATTTCTGTTAATGCATATGAGAATTCTGTAATAATGGAAAAGTTTACTCAGCTGTGATCTAAAGAGAATAAAATTTGGTACTGTGGATACAGATAAAAGTGTGAAAATACACAATATTTTCATTGCTAGGACTATAAGAAAGTCCTACTTTGAGCAGAAAGGAATTATTTTCACTGGTGACAACTGTGTATGGAGAAAATGCAACTGTTCAGTTTTTTAATGTCCTTTTTGTATTTTGTTCTCTGATTCTATCTATGCTTAGCTGTCCAAGTTTCAGTGAAGTTTACTGTGTTTTCTGTCTGCTCTTTCAGGCCTTGGGAAAATATTTCCTGGGTATATTTCACTGAGATCTCTGTCCTTCTTCATGCCAGACCCTTGCCCTCTTACGTACTGGTGGCATAAAAGTTTACTTGTTAGCATTTGCTGATGTTACAGAATCTACCTAGCTCAGTGATAAACATTGAGAGGGAGGTTGTCTTGACTGAAGGAAAAACAGACCCTGAAGTTCTCACGGGAAGAGTAGATGAAAGGCATTAGCATCCAGGCATTAACTTGCTTCTCAGATCACACATAATACTGAAAGTCTTGTTCCTAGAAGACTATGCCACAAATATGCTTGTGTAGGTCGTTGTGAATGAGAAAACTGACAAGTTTGTTTGGGCTTTCAAAGTGAGTTACATTTCTTGAGTTATAATTGTATAAAGTTGACCATATCATATGTGGTAAATGTCAGAATCAAGGACACAGGGAGAAGACTGAAAGAACATAGTGGTGCAGGGGTGGAAGGCAAGCATATTCCCACAGATTGAATAATTTAGTTTGAACTGGTTTGATTAGACACATAGCACCTGTGATGACAGAATTTTTTCTGAAAGAGCCATGATCACATGTGTCTACTTGATGCTAGGGAGAAGACGGGAGTTAAATAACCCACCTAAAATCCCCAGACACACTCTTAGGTACTGGAAGGAAAAAATAGCTGTTCAACAAGGGTGGGTATGACCTGGAAGAATCATACTCAGACTGTCTCATAAAGATATGCTGGAGCTAGCAGATTTCTTCTGAATTTATACCTGACAAATGTTAATGACCAGGGGAAGGATTCCTCTGACAGGCCAAAGCTACTGCCAACTCACTGTACTGCCATTTGGATTATCTAGGGCACATGGGAATAGGCCTTGGGAAAATGCTAATAACACAAGTGGAGATCTGTGGATGACTGAGTCCTGCCAAACCTTTGGGCTCAACACTCCCAAAGGAACTACAGTCCACCTGTGGTATCAGCATGGTCTTTGGGATCTTGCTTACAGAAACAGAATGGCTGCCCTGTTTTGAAGGACAACACACTGCATATGGTATAGATCTACTGAGAAGGAAAGAGAAGTACTGTAAGGGATTTTTCCTCCCCATTAATGGAATTGATTTCTAACAAGCTTGAGGATCACTAATGGAAAGAGAGTTATATTTTTATGTTGTATATCTGGCTGTGTGTTTACTGTGTCTCTGGTTGTATAAAGTCAATTATAGTTTTGGGAAGTTGTACCTGCCTTATTCTTTCTGGTATCCTCTTGAGTCAGAAAAATATGGAGAAACAATGAGAGAAAGAAATCTTTAGTATTGTATCTAATAGGTTTATTTGCCTTAAGTTTCAGTCTTGACTATTTTATTATTTTAGTGACTTCATGCAGATACAGATGGTTCCAGTAGAAAGTGATTAATCACTGAACATGATTTCCGTTGCAGAGTCTATTGCACAATGTCTGACTAAATCTGTTTTAAAGAATACACACTCCCCCCATGTGATGCATGGCATGCAGCTGTATATTATTTTTATAATAAGTAAATACTGCAGGGAGACTTCTAAAAGATTAGATGCCTCTAAAAGACATTGCTGACAGCCTTTAAGTGTTGCATAGCAGGAGTGATTGACAGCCTTGAGGCAGACAGAAATTACAAACTCTGAGTGTCATTTTTCTATTCACATTTAAGAAATGGTGAAATAGAATCTTCTTCTTTATTGTTACATTTTATATGAAGATTAGGTACTTAAAAGAGTAATTCTCTATTACCCTGCATGATGTGGTATGCATCAAAGCAAAAGGAACATAAAATACTGTCATCTGATCTTGGCAGCATTATAGCATTGGCTATGTATTATTGTAAAGTAGAGAATTTTATAGGTAATAGAGGAGGAAATCATCCACAAGAAGAGAAACATGTTTTGTATAGTACAGACTTATGTGCATGAGGTGGTTAAGA
The DNA here is from genome assembly GCF_030463565.1 of Pelecanus crispus. NCBI lineage: Eukaryota > Metazoa > Chordata > Aves > Pelecaniformes > Pelecanidae > Pelecanus > Pelecanus crispus. The sequence goes on along the minus strand of NC_134676.1, from coordinate 24,168,013 downwards.
TTATATGTTTACCTTTGTAATATTTGAACACAAGTCTGTACATTCTTCCCTGTTACAATGGGCATGTATGATTTATGTAGCATAAAGACAAAACATAAAGTTATAAAAACTTTCATTCATCCTTTTAGCATTAGTAGAACCCAGAATTCCTTAGAGAGAAGCAGTGTTTTAAGCTTTCACCAACTGGCCTATCTTGAAGGTGAGGCAAAACTTGGGTGCTGCTAATGTTCAAACCAGTCTTGCAGAAGACATGCGTATAGACATATACATGGATTTTTCAGCAAATCCACTGCTAACCAAGGTTCTAATCTAATGGCTCCATATAGCTGAAATGTGTAGTAGTCCTGAGCAAGTTGCCACAATTGACTTCCTTTGGACATTGTGAGATGTGTGTTGTCAGAGCAAAACCAGAAAGCTTACTGCCCTAATCTTGCTGCCTAGCTGCCTATCCTTGATAGCACTGCCACCTCTGAAGCAAACCCACCTAATCACTCATGAATCAGCTCAGTTTTTACTTAGCCTGCCAAATTAAGCCTCACTTCACACAAAGGGAGGCAGATGGACACGAGAAACACTTGATATGAGAAACACAGATGATACTTGTCTCATGGTACGAAGTAGGCCTATCAAAACATGTGTGAAAACATCTCAAGCTGCAATGAATTTGTGCTGGATCAGTGCTTTTTTGTGTCATGTGATGGTAGTGATTTTGATCTGGTACTGGAAGCCCTAAAGCCAGACTCAGTGTGTCATGGAACTACGGACTGACGGCATAGTTGCAGTTATTTTCCCAAGTATGTCCCAGCTGGTATAAAAAATTTCCCTCTGCTTTGCTTGTGGATGCATGTTCTTACTTCTACATTGCAGTTTGTCATCACCTCACTTTCGGCAGTGCCAGAATGGACGAGTTGTACTGCACCCTGAGCCATGGGACGGAAGTTTCCCCCAAAATATTGTTGCTAGTTTATTCTTTTTTAGTCCGGGAGATCGCAGTGATTTGGTCATTCAGTTTGCAGTGGGACTCCACTAAGCTGTGCAAAACCAGCTGAGGAATGATGCCCTGTGGCATGAGGTAGGAATGAGTAGTCAGAGACAGGACTCAGTTAGGTTAGCTTTGTTGCTTAGGGAAATGTGATTTGAACATCATCCACAATAAAACTAAGAAGGTCTTCTGGACAAACCAAAAAGGTTTCATCTGGGAGGAGGGAGTAAAACCATATATGACAGCTAAAAACACCGTGGAAAGAAAAAAAAAAACCAGGGACAGTGTAACATACTACTGAGTCTGACTGCAGTCAAATCCTTGGCTTTGCCCTGAGCCTATCAGTTCTCTAATTGTCTCAAATGGCCAGTACTCTGCAGATGACCCAAAAGACTCTGCTTTGCAGCAGAATCTTCATAAATGAATTACTGAACATTACAGATTTCTTTTTTCTAAATGTTTGGAGAAGTGTTGTGTATTAAATATGTATTTATCATTCCCAGCCAGTATGAATATCATTTACAAGTGATGATAGCATCACAGACTGGAAAAGGCTTTGTTAAGGTTGAAAATATATTAGGTGTCAATTTCCCTTGAAAAGAAAAAGTGATTTTGAATGTTTGTATTTTCAAAGTGAGTGAGTGCTTTAGTGGTCAAACAATGATTCAGGGGAAGCTGCTGACTGCTTGTGAACAGATGTAGAAATGCCTCCAAAACTGATAGTGAATATGACTCTTAAAGGGAGTCATAAACTTTTAATGAGTTTTTCCAAACTGGGAGAGATGATTACTCTGAAAGTTACTACGATCCTTTCTATTTTCTGTGAAATATCCTAGAGCTAAAAACTCTTTTCTCTGACTGTAAATAAAAAGAATTATTAATTGCTGTAAATTAGAACTGGACGCTGGAATGAGACTAATTCAAACTGGATGTTAAGCATGGGCTTTAACAACGAAGGTGTAAAATATTGGAACAAACTATCAAAGTCTCTTTTTTTTATGACCAAATGCTTTCAAATCAAAACTGGATAGTAAGTTATTTGGATAAGTATAGGGGTAATTGGCAGAAATAAAATGGCCTGTGCCATGTAAAAGACCACACTAAATGGTCAGAAATTCCTTTGGGACTTCATTTTATTAATCTGTGGAAAAATTCTTTCTTTACTGCTGCCAAACCTGCCCTTTCACTAGCTGAGGATCCTGCATAACCAGCTGTTGCACATTTTCTCATTTTGTGGATGTTGCTAATTTCAGCAATATCCCACTTCAGCAATCCTGTGCCAAAGGCTAGTAACTGCAGCCTAGTTCGATGCCAACAACAAACAAAACAAACAGAAGGAAATCTGGGTGTGGAAAAGAATTAGATTAACAAAATTCAGAATTATATGAAATCTGTATCTGCTTAGATAACAGAGTATTCCTTTGTCTTCTATAGTCTGGGCAGTTTATCACAGAAGATTCTTGAAGCGTGCTTTTCTAACTGTTCAGATTTGCACATATATGTATGTGGGGGTGTGTGTGTGAGATCAGACATGCGTGTAAGTAATAATACAACTGAATTCTGTGACTACATCTACGACTGCAGTTTACATCTCCTCAAAGTGCTAAGCAGTAGCCCAAACATGCCCATGCACTGGAATATCTCCCCTTGTACTGCATGAGCTTTCCCTGGGAAGCCTTCAGCTCTGGTCATTTGTCACCTTCAGTCAATTGCTGTGCCTTCTCTGGGACCATTACTAAAAGACATACTGCATGCAGCTACCATCTTCTGGGTGCTGAGAGACTTTGTTAGCATAGCTGTGGGCCTTTTCACACATTTCACTTCAGTGCCCAAGAGCATTGCCATTTAATTGACTAGAACAGACAGAGTGAGTTGCCTGCCTTGGTCTTTTCTGTATGCGCTTGCAGAACTGGGTGTTGTCAATGGCTGATGCTTCCCAAACTGTTTAAATTGTTAATAGAAAATAAAAACTGAAGCAGTAAGTCAATATACTAAAATGCCTACTTGTTTTGTTACTACTTTCTTTCCATAAGGGAAACATTTTCAAAGGTACTCAATGTTATCCTAACTCCCCCCACTCCCCATGTTCATTAAATTCCCAGCCCATAAATATGCAGCACGTACAAAAATGTGTGGTTTACTTTATATGAAGTGTGACCCCATATCTCAGAGTGATAAATAGTGGATATGCATACCTAAAAGTTGATCAGATGTATTTCTGTCCAATTTCTGGCCATTTATCAAAACCAGTCTGGCTTGGTGAGGGAAGATGAACTGGAAGAGTACACATACATGTGAGCTTGCTGTCCCTTGGTCCTTCCACATAGCCAAACTCTACAGTGTTTGACCTCTATGCCTATGGGAATGAGAAATGTACTAAGTGTGAGCGGAAAGAGTTTCTGGAGGGGAGATTGCTAATGGCTATGGTTTTTTTCTGCTTTTTCCTCACAAGCTCCAATACTTGCATATATACCATATGACCGCTATATCCTAGATAGAATCATTCCATCATTCCCCTTTTAAAGGAAGGATTGTTCTTTAAACTACTACTTTCTTTGATGGTGGATTATGTTCATTCCAGCCAATAATTTTTATTGTACTTCTTTCAACTCTAGCTATAAAGAGCATATAACATAAAACCTTGACCAAGATATTAAAAGTTGAGCAACTAATAATTTAGTGACAAAGTTTTTCCCAACTTCATTGTTACGCTACAAAGACTGTTTTGCATAAGAGATTATCTCATAATAGCTTATATCTGTTCATTCTTTTTTTTTCAGCATTTTCACCCTGTGTATATGAGGAACATTTGGCAGGTTCCCAGCTAAATTGACTTTTAGCAGCTCGAGTCAGCCAGGACATTGACTTGTTTCATTCAAGTGCTGATGAGTTGTTTCTTCTACAATGTGAAAACTGTTCTTGTTCTTTCTATTGTCTTTGCACAATTGGCTTCCTGAGGTCTGTAATTAATTGGTTAGGTTCCTCTTTAAATATTTACTAAGCTATATAACCCTGGTCCCATATGCATTACTTCCAAATATATTTGTTACTTCATCACCAGAAAAATCCCTCCCAAGCCCCAAACAAGCAAAAGGTCCCTGGAGAATATGATATAAACTGAGCTAATTTGATGTTAGAGCTATTGCAATGTATTTCACAGGTATTGCATTGCTTGGATCACTTCTGTTAAAGCTGAAGTGTGTGAAATTTCCCGCATCAATTTCAACCCCTTTCAGTGTTTCCAGGTACACATGAGGGTATTGGCAGCATTTGTGGTGGTTCTTTATACCTCACTGCAGCCCAGGCAGCAGCTGAGATCTGGTTTAATCTTAGGATTGCTAACCTGAACTGAAACGATGACTAAGAGCCAGCAAGCTCTATAGGAAGCTTATAAAATGCTATTTGCTGGGCTCAAAACTGAGTGGTTGCATCCTGGAACTGCTGAGGATTATGTATTACATACTCTAAGGCTTCTTGCATTTTACCTATTCACTGATTCCTAATCACAGGTGGCTGAAACAAAAATTTAGAGATACCTGTCTGGAGTACCATCACAAGCTGGTTCATTCTGACTGCTGCTTGTACACATATATTTAAAGGGCATTTTCACCCACCCATGGTTTTAGACTGTGCACTCTAGTAATTCCCTCTTGTGTCCATATCACCATTTAATGTGCTGATCTGATTTAGAGATTTGACAGATTTATCTGCTTCCCTAAGGCAGAAACACCACTGAAATGAGTAAAGAGTGCTGACCTGTGTCCTAAAGCAAACATGCAGCTATGTGATTTCATTCAGCAGCACTGAAGAATGTAAATGGCTGTTAGTTTCAACATTTTTTCAAATATTTTGCTGAATCAAGAGTTATCTCTAAGCATACAAATAGTTCCACTGATGTCTCTGGAATCACTAGAAGTTAAAGGATGTGCCTTGCTAATGTAATTGTTGGCTTTAAACTCTTCACAAAAAGACTTGCCAAAAGCAGAATATTTACCAGTCCACTTCAGTCTGCACATTATCCCTTTTTGAGGAGAACTGGTATAGCTTTTGTGGCTTCTTCGCTCTTTTCCATAGCTATTAGCTGACTTCTGAATGGAATTCTCAAAATTTGGATCGCTTTCTTGCAGCTGAGTTATATTTAAAAATTAGTCAGACTGGCAGTTTCTGATTGCCAGCTATAATACATTTAAGCACATTTTCATTTAATTTCAAAAGATGTTTTTTTTTTTTATTCCGGCTTGTTACCTAATGCATTCCACCAGCTCAGTTTCTTTCCAGCAAATAAAATACATTTTATCTTTCTGAAGATATACATTGATCTAATTTAGTGTTCATGTTTGAAATCTTGCTGGCTCTGACTAGGACATCTGCTCACATCTGTATTTGGTGCAGAATTTTCACCTAGCAAAAGTGGATGGAAACTTTGAATTTTGGTGTAACCAGGATTTTATTTATAAGTTTCATACTCTTATCTATGAGATTTCTTTTCTTTTCATGCTTCTAAGTCCTTTCCCCCCCCCCTTTTTCTGAGTTTTCCAGATAGTTCCTGTCAAGTGTTCAAAACAGTGGCATCTACATTTTCATATGCAATTGTGTGTTGGCAGTGGTTTGACATATGATGTCTGCAGAAAAAATAGCTCAACGTTGTGGTCCTGGGCAACAAATAAGACATTTAGTCTTAGCTACAGAAACTGTGATGGCAGAGCTGGCAGAGCTTGCTACATTATTGTTGTACATTTTAAACTGCTGAATGCTTCCTGCCAGTTAAACCATCAATGCAGAAAAACATTGTCATCATAGTGACTTGTAAATTACATGGGGACGGTCTTTGCTTAGCAAAAGAAACAGCAATGACAGAAGTTTTATTTAGGACAGTGGTCTTCAAAGTGGGGTGTGTGCACCTCAGGCGATGCACAAGACAATCTGTTGGGGTGTGGGAAGAAAATATTTTTGGTGCCATTAATAAAGAAAATAAAATAATATTTTAAAATGTCTTTATTTCATCTTTATCTTATCCTTTTTTACTTTCTGTTTTTACATGCATTTTATAATGTGCATAATATATTAGTACAGTAGCGCATGTATATAATTTACAAACAAATAAATAAATATACATATATTGTGGGTGTGCAGTCAAAAGGTTTGGAGATGACTGTTCTAAGACAGAATCCTAGACAGATGGCAGAGTAGTATTGAGATGATCATACAGCTGATTTTGCTTTTACTTATTTAAATTTTAAACCAGTGTGGTTCTAATTGAATTATTTCTGATTTATTCCAGTATCAGATCATTGTCCTGCCATTCATAATTGGAAAAGTGGGGGCTTAATGCAAATGAAAACACTATCTTAGTGGCAGGTTTGCAACTGCTGAATCATGTGTAGAAATCTCTCAGATCTCTGCAGCGTGCTGCAAGCCTGGTTTTCATCATCTTGTAATCTAGGAGAAAGTGCATTGAATTATACTGGAGTAAATATGGTACATGGGAAAGAAGCAAATGCCTAGTCACTGTTAGGTTATCTATAGCTGAAAGCCTCTAGATACTTGGCAGAGACTGTGCTCCTAGGAATTCGGTTTTGGGACTGAGAATTTATAGGACAAGCTATGGGCTGCAGTCTTATTTTTTGAAAAATACACATGCAAGTACAGTTAGTATCCACTGCACAGATAAAGAGCCATGACACCATACTTGCACTTAGGGACTACTAGCCATTTAGTCCAATTAAGGGTCCTTTTGTGAAAGAAGAAGATCTAGCCTGCAGGTATGCAAAGCTTCTGGTCTCTCCCACAAACCATGGTTTGCCAGTCTAAAATCATGAATGTAGAGACATGTGCTCATCCTTGGCCTTTGCAACCAGGCCATTAGTGTGACAAATTCGGAGAGATATGTTGAATTACCAAATATGCAAACAGATCTGAGGCTGCCAGGAAGGAAATACCTGTCTAGCCTGGATTATTCTAGCTTTTTGGGAAAACTCCCTCCTGGTGCAAAAATGCAATTGACTGATCAAAGAAAGAGACTGGTAAAGTTCCATCTTCAGCGAACTTCAACAGAAGACAAATAAAAAAATGGAAAAAGGAGTTAGAAGAAGTGACATGTACATACTAGAACTTCTCTTAAGGTGCTCTTCATTACAATGACCCCCAATACAGCAGGCAAATGCAGTTGCTATGCAAGTAACAACTATTATAGAGAAAACATTTGTTAAAGGCTGATCAGAATGATATGATAAACATTACAGCAAAAATTGGCAGATACCCAAAGTCAGGAATGTAACTCTAACAGCAGTGATCCTGTGAATGAAGACTGATGAGTGCAGGGTTACAACCATTATGGAGCAGAGCAGATATTCCAGCATTGTGTCATAGAACAGTTTGCAGTTATTTTCATGGTCTTGGGTGTATGCATTTCTATGCTGCCTGTATTTTAAAGGAATGACACTTTTGCACCCATTTTTGTGCATGTGGTGATATCAACCTCATTTGTATCTCATTAAGAAAGGTGGGGCATGCTTTATTAGATTAAAAAGATGCAACTATTATTGTGGTACAGAGTAACCAAGAAACAACTTCCTTTCAGCAGCAAATTTTTCAACCCACCTTCTTTCCCCCATTCAACTACCTTAAAAACACAGACTAGTGGAATATTTTTTACAGCAGCCAAGATCTTTAACCTACACTCAGTGACCAAATGCAATGGAAACCAGTGTTACATATTTGTCTGTGCTCATGTGATAGAGGATATTCTATTTTAGCTGTCACAGACTTTTTTTTATCTTACTATGTTCTCAGTTTTTGTTATAATTTGTGGCCATTGATAATTACATTTTGATTTAACTACCCTGATTTACAGCAGCTGGGAAACCAAACCCACATCTCTTCATAACGACATTTATTCTAACCAGTTTTCACTGTTCTTAATCCAGGAACTTTCTTTAGACTTTTTAATTTAAATACTGATTATTAATTTCTATCTGCACTCACATTAATAAAATGGTCAATGCTATTACTTATTGAAAAGGCTTGAAATGTATTTCTCTATCTAACCATCAGAAAGATGGATGCAAGAGGAACTCAATATTATGCAGAAGTAGCAGTTTGCTCCAAACTATATATGGATTGAGTAAGGTAGTTCAAGGAGAGAGAAGAGCTGTTTATAAAGCTAGTTACTGATAATGCTATTCTGAAAATTGGGACTAGAAGCAATAGCTAAATTAGTTTATCAGGTGAAAATTTCACATTTGCTGAAGTGAATCCACTCAGGAAAAAGAACTTTACAGGCTCTCTTCTCCTGGGACAATGCTTCCAAGAGATACAACAGGCACTCCAGTTTTGAAAATAGCCTAGAGAGCTAGAAAAGCTTCCCTATGATGTGAAGAGACTGGAGTAATTCTGTTCAGACAGAAACTTATTAGAAAGATCTATAAGAGGCAGATAAAATAAGGATATAGAAAGTATTTCTGGCTTTTCTTAATACACAAATAGAAAGCTCGCTAATAAAAATGCAAAACACCATTTATAATCCTTTACACAACATATAATTAAACTATTCAACTCATTGCCAAATGTGAAATAAGGGCCAAGAGCAAAATATGTTTTCTTTTTGAACCTGACATTTTTATGACCTTAATTACATTAGGGTAAAAATGTATATAAAGAGATATGAATAGATTCTCCCTCGGTTTTGAACATACATTAATCATTAACTGTGTGGGACTGCAAAATCTTTCAGTAATTTCTCCAGTAGGTATATTGTGCATAATTCTCCAGTGGGGGTTTATGCCTTCCCCTGAAACTTCAGTTTGTGGCCACTGACAGATAAAGGTGTATCACTTGTCTCAGTGAGTGGAGACAGCTGCAGGTTGCACTTAGCCTCCATGGACTTCAGATTAAAAGGGGTGAGGCCAAATCTCCCTCTGAGTTATCCTGACAAAGCCCCTTGGACTTCAGTAATTTCAATCCAATTGACTTGACTGTTTGTAGATTAATAGAAAAAAAAATGCACTTAAGTATTGGGAAGAGCCAGACACAATGCTCTGACCCCATAAGACTTAAAAGTCAGGATTTCTGGTGACAGAAATGAAGAGCAGGCATATCTCCCTTTTTTGAACCTTATGCATTTACATACTGAATGAATGATCAGATAGAAGTCCCCACAGAGGAGGATGCAGCCACAGTTTAAAATATAAATCCCTAAATGAACATCCAGGATTTGATCTGTGTAAGGGATAGAATGGGTGATTATTTTTTTTCCTGTGATCCTCTATTGCATGGTTTAAAGCTAGATAGATTATTAACTTGAATGGTATTGCAGACACAGAGTCATAAATACCATCTTCCTCATCTCTAGTCTCTCTCATTGTCTTGAATACAAGTAAATTTATCCCCACGATGGCAATGTTACTCTGGCATCAAGATAAACAAAACCAGATATGTGCATTTATGCAGAAAGCAGTTTACTCCCTTTTTCATTTGAAAAGCCTTAGCCAGCATAATTACTTACCAAAGTCCTGCAGAAACAGAAATGGAGAATAGCAAAATGCAATTGAATTCAAGGGCGATATCATAATATTGGTTTCTTACTAAAAATGGAATATGATGGAGAAGAGGACTGATAAAGAGTGAGCAGATACATGAAGTATATGTATGACTGCAGTGTTAATTTTCATGGAACTGTCTTCAGAAAAATCTAAAATAACTTTGTTAGGTTAGTGAATAAACTATGCTGTTTCTTGGTCCACATAATTGGAGTGTTGGATGGGGGAAAGGATAATGCCCTACAGGTATTCAGACAAGGAGGAAGAAAGAGTTTTTTGCCATACTCCTTTTTCTTCTAAAGGAGATGGACAGAAACAGGTAACAACTGGCAGTTTATTCTCCCCTCTGGGCAAGTGGAAAGGAGGAAATGCGTTGCTCCTCTCAGAGGCATAATTCTATGCTTCTTTACAGTAATGCAATTATATATTGCACCAGAGTACAGGTGAAAGAAAGCTTATCTAGCCTTTCATGACTAACATAAAATGCATCTTAGCAAGAAAAACTGTGAAGACCTTGAGGGATGCAAGATGTACTGGATACATGAAACACATTGTGACTCTTCTGTATGAACAGTCATGAAGGTAAAATTATTGGAGAGAATGGAGAGGAAGGGTCTTGTTTGTTAGAATTTTCTTAACACCTGGTTCTCAGATTTTGTGCTACAATGCCGAGTTCTTGGATATAGGTAATTGTAGACATCATCTAACAAAAGTGGTAAGGGCTAACTTTGCAACTAAGTTCATTAATGCAACATGTGCCTATGGGCAAAATTTTGACCCTCACAAAGCCTGCTTGTAGGTGAAGATTCCTAAAAGTTTTAGCAGGACGCTGTGCACCACAACTACACTTTACAGCCTCTATGGTTGTAATGTGCTATTCAGATAGTCTTGAGGCCCTCAAAATCTGTTTCTGTCTGGTCAGATGAGATTAAAAATGAGGAACTGATAACTAGGTAATCTCAGGCCAAAAAAACCCTGGTTTTACTTGCTTTGAACCTAATTGAATGATAACGGAAACCACAAAGAGGGAGTTCAGATGACTGTTGCATCTAGAAAGGGAATGTTGAGTGTCTGTGGCAGATGTGATGAAGCTCCTGAGAGTATAAAAATATTGCCTAGCACTTAGGAGCTTATAAAGAGTGATTGATGGGGTAGGAGAGCAGAGAAGAAAAAAAAAAAAAATGGAAAGAACTAATGTCATCAAAGAACAGCACCAGCACCCAAGAAATAACACAAGACCCCACATACTCCTATGGTGATGTTTAAGATCTGATCAAATCTCACTTACCTGTAGCTTCATTAGCTTTGTTTCTTTGTAGTAGACAGGGTCTGTTTGGCTTATCTTGATGGTAAACTCACCCATTAGGTTATATAATGTGTTACTCTCTTTGTGTTTCTAAGTGCCATAGTTAACCAAAATACCTATTTTCCCTCATTTTGGTGACCTCCTTTAAGAATCATCTGCTGAATGCACTGAAAGTGAGGTGGGAGGGCAGTGCCCTGCACTACTCATCTATATCCTGGACTTTTTCACTGGTCTGTTTTCCACTGGTGACTTCCCTGGTCAACTTAGGAGAGCCCACATTGTTGCTGCGATGAATACACAGAACTGGTTATTTTCTAGCAACACCAAGCTCACATCTAAGCTCTAGCTGGATTCACAGACTGTGACCTCTGTCCAGCAGGTTTATTTTGAACTGGCCTAATCCCATACAAACATAACCAAGAAGAGGTGGTAGTGGTGCCTGCCATCACCTTATACCCCAAAACTCAGGATTTTTTAAACTGTTTGAAAATAGACAGCAACTTCCTGAGGTTTCTAGCTCTGATGATGGAATTAGGTATCTGAACTACTTTGGTGAGAACATTCTAAGTAACACTCTTCTCCTTAGCATTTGGTATTGGAAAGATTAAGAGGCTGTATGCTCAATGTGGCAACTTCTGCAGATCTGGTTTTTGTGGATATCTCAACTCCGTTTTTTACATAGGAGTCCTGGGTGATTAACTTAACCTGAACCCCACTAGTTAGCAGGGTGCTTAGAAGTTAGTGAGCAGCAATGAGTCAACTGTTAAAAACTGACATCAAGTACAGGATGCTGCTAAAAGGGGCATTTCTGCCTTACGCTGTATCCTTGGCCATATACTCCAGCTGCCTCAAGCACTAGCATTTGTGCTTGGTACAGTGACTGTGCTAGGAAAACTCATAAAAAAAAGAAGGGATTTGCAGCTGAGTAATTCCTCAAGAGCACATTTACTTCCAATAAGAAAACAAGACAACCTCCCTCCATGAACAAGGTCCCAGGTTCCTGGGAAGATGTGGTGGTTTAGTACTGTGCCAACTAATGCCCTAGGTAAAGAAGATTAATACATCAGGAAAGACAATATCCTTATGGCCTTTGTCAAGGTCACTCTAAAAGCAGTCTGTGTAGGCCTCTATGACTAGATGTGACTCCCCTCTGTGTAGATAAAATAGTTTTTCATTTAAAAGGATAAAGTTAGTCTGCAAAGACAAGACCTCCCTAAAATTTAATGTCTACACATCAGCCCTGTTTTTTCCAAATTGTGTTTTTTTTTTTTTAATAATAGTGTTATATTCATTTTAATGTAAGGAAATGAAAAATCATAATAACATCTTTAAAAAAAAATCAGTTGGATTAATATACTATTGAACTGCAGTCAATACTGTTGAGCTCCAGTTAGTGTACATTGAACAGGAGAATTTATATCCTTTATAAAAAATTATGTTGAAATTCTAGCTGCTGTCTTTATTGATTAAGGAGACAATGATACTACATAATTTACTTTTAATCTCTAGTGTAGTATTGAAGCTCTGACATGATGAGAGCAGAGGAAGTCATCAGTTGCTACACCTGCAACTCCACTGTAAGATTCAAGTACCTTAACTTTATTTTGGAAAATACTGATAAACTCATTTAGATTGGCCTGATATTTAAAGCTGAGGCCTGTAGAAGCTTAGCTAGAGAAATTAGATGTTTTTTCAAAACTTGCTGTTATTCAAGAATAGTTTGTCTCTTACTTTGTCTCCTCTGAAGTGAAATAATATATGTATATAAAAGTGGGAAAAGTGGCCCTTGCAATAAAAACCTTTGGGGCCTAAATCTCCTTAAGCTGAAATTTATTTGAAAGTCTTTTAAGGCTCTTTGTATAAAATTCCTTCTCTTCCAGAAGCTAGTGCATGTTTTTGGGGGGAGGAAGAGGGGAGAACAAACAAAAAAAAACCTTGAATGCGTCCACTAAAATGTATCCATAAATAAAGTAACTAATACGTGAAAAAATAAAAATGCTTGCAAAGCTTGGAATATCTTGGCAGCCCTTGTTTAAATAATCATGCAAATATTATTTAATACTTGGGAAAATTGCTTAAGATCTAGAATACTACTGGAATCTGGTATGTATTGTCAGCAAATGCTTTAAGCCAGTTGTGTATTTTGCTGTAAGGTGAATGTGAATGTTAAGTAAATAGATGGAATAATCTTAATTAGCTACAAGAAAAAGCCTGATTTAACCAAGAAGCTGCTCAGTGCTAGTCAGCAATTTTAGAATTGTATAGTAGATGTTATTAAGATGATTTGTTTTACAGACTTCAGTTGAGAAAAAATTACTTGTAAGCTAGTATTTTTAATTAAATTACAAATATCAGATTATAGTTTTTAAGAAATCATTTAGACATATTCTGTGTTCTTGGGACTGCATTGCACCAGACAAGTGATTCTTAACCAGCTACAAAATCTTTCTTCACAGAGACCAACCCCTAATGCACCAGCTCTGTGTATTACTCTCCCTTGTCTCTGACACAGGAGATGTGCTGATAAAAACCTCAGCATAGCTGGAACATTGCTTCATTCTCCACAACATGATTAGAGTCAACTAAGTAGATTTTCCCAGAGTTTCTCTGGGATCAAATCCATGGTTAGCAGCTTAAGTATCAAGAAAATGCACAAATGGTTAAGAGACAATATTCCAGCTCTTTCTTCATTGCAGCTGCACTGCATAGAGAAGGGGCAACACAGAAAATTTAACCTTAAGTTGAGTTTTCCCAGAATGCCAAAAATCTGGGAAGTTTCTATAAACTTATGAAAACTTATGTTTGAATGAATATGCTTGAAAGTCTCTTTCCTTCACAGAGGAATAATAATTAAAGTGAACATCTTTCAAAATCCATCTTAAACTTCTAGACTTGCATAAAAACTGCCCTGTGATTTTGATAGAAGGCATCACTAGTAACAGTTTCACTTCAGTGATACTGCTTGAATATACATAACATTTATTCCTTTTGGATGAAATGTTTACCTACTCTTCTATTACTTCCAAGACTGTGAGGTGTAATGAATTATCCCCTTCCATGGGCTATGCTGAGTTATGCTATAATTTTAGTTACTACTGTAAGCTCTTGGCAGAGAAAGGCGGAAGTGGCAAATATATACTTGTGTATCTAAATAATTCGTTTCTGGCCTTCATAAAAATGATGAACATGAGTGTTGTGGTAAGGCAGCTGAATGGAATGAGAATAGAACAGTGGAACTTGCAGTCAGCTCATCATTGTCTAGGATGACAGTGGCAACTGGGGTATCTCAGGCAACAGAGAACATGGATAATAACATGGGAAACATAATAGGCAGGCACTCTGATGTTCTGAGATGGTGGTCATTCCTGTGTCTTCCGGGTTATTTCTCTGCGTTATTTGGCCCAGATTATTGATCTGGTTCTACCTATGCAAAACAGAGGGAACAGAAATCTGACTGGGCTCAGTGCAGAGTCACCAGAAGCTGAATTAACAGTGTGTGAACCCAGCTGTACCACTCCCAAGACCTGTTAAAGCCATGAAGCAGCAATGTTCCTTTGGCATGACTGGCACCAGAGCCAGCAGATCTTCCCAGGCCAGACCTTGGGTGTCACTGTTCTGTGCATGCAGAACTAGGAATGTTAAGGAGCAGGTTGAGAGACATCTCAGTATCTTGCAGGACCTAACTCAGCCCTGAAGCTGAGTGCTGTGCTGATGCTGTTACCTCTGTTAGACCCAAGCTGATTCTTGCAGAGCTACTGGAATGTCTCAGCACTGCACAGCTCCCAGTGGCCCGCAGCTAGCCAGCTCTGAGGTGGCTGGACAGGACTGCATGGAGAACTAGCCAGCCCACCTCCATGCCCCAAAAAGGAGGAAATACTGAGATGGCACAAAGGTGATCCAGAAGTTGGAAATTTAGGCTTCCTCATTGTGCTATTGCATTAAATTTGTGCTGTATTGATTCTGAGCAGACTAATTATAGGATTCAAGAGGGATCTCTTGATAGATATGAGTTGGACATGTAGGGCTTCACAAACTGGCCATAGCTAGAGATAAGATACAAGGAACAGTTTTGCTACTGGTACTGAAAGTCACTTAGGTTCCTGGCTGGTTCATCTTGTCCTCAAAGTCAGGACTAAACAGATTGCCAGATTTGGACTCATTTTGATCCAGAGCAGTTTGGCTGAGAGCTATGCAGCTACAATACTAGCAATGGCCTTAACTTTTCTGTCCCCTTCTTATAGCTTTTTGGTCTTTTACAGTACAAGGCTTAAATTTTTTAAAGTACTGTGAGACATTTTGTGCTCTATGAAAGGTGGGAGCAGGTATCCTGAAGTGGATCTCACAGTGAAATGCATGCGCTTGTGTGAAACGGATGGGTTTCAATGATATAGTCACTTCAGACACGAAATTCTTGTTTGCTTTTCCATATTTTAAAGTTATAGCTGTTCTTCAGAAGGTTTCAAACAGTGTGGAGTAGTGCTAATTCCTGTTGGCTGTATTTCCAAGATGCCTAATGAGAAAACACAAGAAGGCTGTACTTGGTAAGTTGTCTCCTGGCACATCTTTCCTTCCACCTGTTTGGAACTTCTCTAACAGAAAACTGCACATACTGGATCAGTTTCAGTGAACTGAAATTGTTAATTTCCTTAGCTCCTGAGTAAAGCACCTTCATTTTGAAACCATTACTGGAATATAATTTCTTGAATAACACAAATGCTGTACCTTATCCTGGTGAATAGTAAAAAAAAACCCCAAGACCCAAATCCTTTTCAAACCAAAGTGTAATATGCAATCACCTGAACAAAATGCTGTGATCAAATTGTAACATTTCAGTTTCACTTTGCCAAATAGACAATACAGTCATAATCTGAGAGCATCAAAAATATGTAGCGCTGCCTTTTTTTGAAGTGTGTAGAATGAAATTGCTCAGGAAAGCATCTTCTGCTACTGTTGTTAATGCTTTTTCTTTTCGTACTTACTGAGAAACCTTTTGTTTGCTGCATCTGTGTCATAACTGAATAACATTAATATTTTAATTGGACCTTTTTAAGGTTATGTGGTGTTAATGTTTCATTTAGTCTCAAATTGGCTTGGATTTTATGAGGCTATGGCTTTCCTTAAAGAATTTCCCTAGCTGCTTCACCTAAGTTATCTAAAGACATTAGCACATCATTTAGTTGCTTGAAAGTTTAACCGGCATTTTGCTGTTTAAATGCTTAGTAGGATTAAAGACACTATCACATCCAGAGAGTGAGTTTTCCCTTCGTCTACATATTCCACCTCCTACTCCCTCCCTTTCCTCCATGGTTGCCTAAATTGCTTCTCAATTTAATTCAGAGTTAAATGACTTTCAGCCTCTGAACAAAAAATAAATTCAAAAAGTAAAGACGATTTAAAATATTTCAATTGAAAAAGGACCTTGTCGACTTTTCCCCACTGGAATTTCTCGGCAAAAAGTGTCTGTGATTGACTTCCCTTGGCCGTGTCAGCGTAAAACACCTCTGGAACCGGTTTCCCCAAGAGTCCTTCATGGACTCCTAAACCCCTCATCCCCTGTGGCTTTGAAACGCTAATTTCAGGCTAATTAATTAGGCTAATGACTTGCCCGCCACTATGCAAGAAAGCTGGAACAATCTCCTTGAGATTTTCCTGCCTCCCAGACTTGCACTTTCTTCGTTGCATCAGGCTGGCTCTAAACAGCAAGAAGCACAAACTTCGATTTCGCTGAAGGGAAAAGGGTCTTTAAATAGGCAGCTTAGAAGCCAGCCGTGCCGTGCATTTGAGGAGACATTAAAAAGAAAATAGGTTTTGGTAGTGAAGGAGCAAAGCATACTTAAATATCGATTGCGTTTTGTTTTGTCTGTGTCTCAACGGTGTAAGTCTTCATTCAATAGGGCACAGAGCACAGAAATGTTAGTGCGATCAGCTACCACAACGGGCATTCAGGGGTGCAGCTCTGCTCCGCTTATCCAGCGCATCTCTGCGTTTTGATCGTTTATAGTAAAGATCGCAAGCCTAGAGGCAGAGAAATGTAGCCTGGTCCCCTCGTGAAGAGAAACTGGCCGAAATCTGTCCAAACGTTGTGAAGTTGTGAACTCAGCCTTATTTTTAAGTGCGGACTGAGAAAAGATGAGGAGACCTGAGCGTGTTCAAGCCAGGATCTGTGATCCTCATCTCAAGTTTGATTAAGTTAGAATCTGGCAAATCTTCCTATTAAGCAATTACTTATTTGGCTTTCTGCGTTTTCTGAGCTTGCATGGCACAATTACAAAGCAGAGTGAAAGATCTCACACCATTACAAATACTGAGCCGCAAGATAGTAGAAAGCCTGCCACAGAAATTATGTCAGAGGGCTTGCTTTTGCCTTTTACGGACAGCTAGAGTTAAACCTGTCAATCACACCGCTTTCTTCCCCCCCCTCCCCCCCCCCCTTTCTTTAAATGACAGATGTTTCGCAGGTTTGTGATTGTTCGTTTTCTTTACTGGATATTAACTGATTTGCTTATGATGTGTCAATCGACACTCTTTTTTTTATACAAGATTGTTCCCAGAGATATTTTTCTCATTTCATTTTCAGACTCAGCCTTTCACCCTCCTACCGGGAGGAACTGTAAGGCTTTTTTTTTTTTTTTTTTTTTTCCCTTTTTGTTGCTGTTGTCGTCGTCTTGAGAGGACAGTGATTTCAATAGCGTGTTGCACTGTAATTCCCGTCTCGGGAGGGCCGGGGGGCAATGCCGTTTTCCCGCGGGGAACTGCACGGCGAGGAGCCGCGCACTGGCGCGGAGCCCCCGACGGCAGCGACCGCCCTCCCCGCGGCAGGTCGCTGGGGCAAGGGCATGGATCATCACGAATGGACTCCCACGGCTACAGCATTCGCAAGCGACCGGAGCCGGGCCCGGCACCGTGCTGTACAGCAGTCCCTCCCGCGACACCCGTGCCAGACAGCGATCCCTCCCTCCTCGCAGCCGCGGCGGCATGGCTGGTGCTGCTCCCTCGCCAACCCCGGCAGCACCGTGCCCGCTGCGCCCGGAGCGGCGGCCTGGCAGGGGGCGAGGGTGCAGACCCGCGCAAAGTCCCGCCGGCCCCGCGGCCGGGGGTGCCCGGCCGAGCCCCCCCCGGGCGCCGCACCCTCGGGCCGCCGCCGCCTGCCTGCAGGTGGCGATAAGCACCCCCGGCGCCCCCCGCCCCGGCACCCCCCGGCCTCAGGCAGCGCTGGGGGTGTGCGGTGCCCCCCGCCCCAGCCGGCAGTGCCTGGCCACAGAAAGCTTCCCCCCGCCTCGCACACCCCGCACAAGCCCCGGCGCCGGTCCCGCGGGGAAGCCCGGAGTCTCCGCTGCCCGGGGCGGAGCTGCGGGGAGGAGGTTTGGAGGGGGCGGGGGAGGGAGGGGAGTCGTGGTGGGTTTCTCTGCGGTGTTCCCCCAGCGGGGAGGGGGCGGCGGCGAGTGACGGACACGGGCGCCCGCCCGCCGGGTCCGCCGGCGGCGCCGGGGGACGATGGCGACCCAGCAAGACCCCCCCGCGGAAGGGCGGGATGGAGGGGGGGGGGACGGAAGGGGAGGGGAAGGAGGGAGGGAGAAAGCGAGGGGAGAGCGGAGAGGCAGAGCAGGAAGGAGCGGCGCGGGAGAGCGGCGGAGCGAGGGGCAGCAGCTCGCCGAGCGGCGGCAGGAGGGCCGCCCCCGCCGCCCGGGGCTGCGCGCTGGGCAGAGGCGGCGGGGATGGGCGGGCGCGGGGCGGCTCTGCCAGCCGCCGTCCTCCGAGCCTCGGCCGCCTCCCGCCGCGCTATATAGGGGAGGGAAGGGGGGGGGGGGGGGCGCCCGGCGCGGCCAAAGCGCACGGGGCGGCGATGCCTCCTGCCAGGGGAGCGCACAAGTGACCGGCGCCTCTTCCCATGCCCGTCTCCTGAAGCGACCCCCCCCGCCCGGCATGGATGTGGCCAACAACACTACCTCCCCAGAGCGCTCCCCCGAGGGGGCAGGCGGCCCCGGCCTCGCCGAGGTGACCCTGGGCTACCAGCTGCTCACCTCCCTGCTCCTGGGCACGCTCATCCTGTGCGCCGTGAGCGGCAACGCCTGCGTGATCGCGGCCATCGCCCTGGAGCGCTCCCTGCAAACAGTGGCCAACTATCTCATCGGCTCGCTGGCCGTCACCGACCTCATGGTGTCCGTGCTGGTGCTGCCCATGGCGGCCCTCTACCAGGTGCTGAACAAGTGGACGCTGGGGCAAATCACCTGCGACATCTTCATCTCGCTGGACGTGCTGTGCTGCACCTCTTCCATCCTGCACCTGTGCGCCATCGCCCTGGACAGGTACTGGGCCATCACAGACCCCATCGACTACGTCAACAAGCGGACTCCCCGGCGGGCCGCCGTGCTTATCAGCCTGACCTGGCTCATCGGCTTCTTGATATCCATCCCGCCCATGCTGGGCTGGAGGACGCCCGAGGACCGCTCGGACCCCGACGCCTGCACCATCAGCAAGGACCACGGGTACACCATCTACTCCACCTTCGGCGCCTTCTACATCCCGCTCCTCCTCATGCTGGTGCTCTACGGCCGCATCTTCAAGGCGGCCCGCTTCAGGATCCGCAAGACCGTCAAGAAAGCGGAGAAGAAGAAAATCGCCGACACATGCCTCACCCTCTCCCCGGCCGCCCTGCAGAAGAAAAGCAACGGGGAGCCTGGCAAGGGCTGGCGGCGGACTGTGGAGCCCAAGCCCGGTGCCTGTGTCAACGGCGCGGTGCGGCAGGGCGAGGACGGGGCCGCCCTGGAGATCATCGAGGTCCAGCGCTGCAACAGCTCCTCCAAGACTCACCTGCCGCTGCCCAGCGAGGCGTGCGGCTCCCCGCCGCCCCCTTCCTTCGAGAGGCGCAACGAGAAGAACACGGAGGCCAAGCGGAGGATGGCTCTGTCCCGGGAGAGGAAGACTGTCAAGACCCTGGGCATCATCATGGGCACCTTCATCCTCTGCTGGCTGCCGTTCTTCATCGTGGCGCTGGTCCTGCCCTTCTGTGACAGTAAGTGCTACATGCCCGAGTGGCTGGGGGCAGTCATCAACTGGCTGGGCTACTCCAACTCCCTCCTCAACCCCATCATCTATGCCTATTTCAACAAAGACTTCCAAAGTGCTTTTAAGAAAATTATCAAGTGCAAATTTTGCAGGCAGTGAAGCCCGTCGCCCCGGGACTGGGCAGCGGGGGTTCCTGCCACTCGCTCCATCCGCCTGGCCCCCGCCGCAGTGTGCCCCCCTCCCAGCCCCTCTCCAACGCCGGCGCGAGGGAGGGGGGCTCCGGGACCCCCTCCGCAGCGCGCCCGGGCCCCTCGCCCCTCCGCCCGTCGGACAAGCCCCGCGGGGCAGGGCAGGGCAGGGCTCCGCCGGGGACGACGGGGGGATGCCCGGACCGGGAGGGCTCCACGGCCGCCCTCGCCTCGCCTGGCCTCGCCGGCGCTCCCGCCTCCCTCCCTCCCTCCCTTCCATCATTCTGGGTAGACTTAGGGTTTGCAGGTCGTTGCTTGTGGTCGCAGTGTCTGCCCGAGTAGCACCGGCAAAAATAAACCACACTACGCAGAAAAACGCCGTGTCGGGGGTTTTTCTTGCACTTACGAGGAGACGGCGGGGGGCTCAGAGTCCGACCTCGGCCTGGCGGTGTAAGTACGGAGACTGAAGGCGACTCCGCCAACGCAGCAAGGGGCTTTGGTCTCGTCGCTTCCCGGGCTGTGAAACCACCAAGTGGATTTTCTGGGGGCAAAAGCGACCGTCTTTTGTAGCCTTGCAAGGTACTTCCAGCAACATTCCCGCCTGCGTTACGTGTGTCTAATAGCTCTCCTGCTATGCTCGGACTTTCCAGTTCATCGGGCTTCCCTTCGTTACAGCGCGGGGAGGTGATGGGGCTTAAAACCCAACCGCACACCTTACTATATGGGGATCTTTTTTTTTAAATGCCTTTGACCGAGGGCTTCCCACCAAGGAAAGGCTTGACGCTGTGCAACTGTCCCCGAGTTCACCGCGCACGCAGCGGCACAGGGAGTTTAAGCAGCCTAAGAAGCAGCGTTTCTTCTTTTTATTTTTATTTTTTTTTTTTTTTTTTTTACTGGAGCCGCTTGAAAGTTTCTCCAGAGACGTTGCGGATGCTTCGGAGGCAGCCAGCTGCGGCACATTTTGCTCGGGAAAAAAAAAAAAAAAAAAACCAACAAAACCAAACAAAACCAAAACACAAATAAACAGCAACAAAACGAAACAAACCGCTCAACCAAAACATTGCCATGTGCTCCGTGGCAGTAGGGGAGGAGCCGAGAGCATCCGCCGGCGGCGAGAGCGGCGTCTCGGCTGAGGCTGGCAAGGGGCAGGCTCTCTCCATCCCCCCGCCAGCTTCGGCGGGGGTAAGCACGACCCTCCCCGCAAGCTGAAAGCTACGGCCAGAAGCAGGCAGCCTCACTGAGATGCCAAGGGCAGGCAGAGCCAAGCCTGGCCTGGCGGGTGCCCGCGGCGGCTCCGCAAGCCTCCCCCCGCAGAGGGTCCCCCCCTCTCCCGTCAATCCCAGCTGCTTGGCTCCACGAAACCTGGGGTGCTTCCCCTTCCCCGCCTGGCCCGGGCTTGGAGCAGGACAGCGGGACAGCCTTGCCCGCCGCACAGCCCCTCTGCCCGCCCTGCCACCCTGCCCCTTTCCTGCCGTGCCCCTGGCTCTCCCGCCGGCTGCGGCCGGGGCCCGGGGCCGCTGTCGGGTCGGGGTGGGGGGGGTGGCCCCGGGCCGGGTACCGGCACCGGGCCGGCTGCCGCGTACCTCTGCGACGGGCTGCCTGCAATGAATGCTTGACCAAATACATATATATATATTTTCCTGTTTATTTTTGTGTAATCTGTGTTACTTGTAGGTAAAAGGGAATGTTATATCTGTGCGTCACGTGAATCTAAGTGTCCAGTAATTTCTGACCTTCAACCGCTTACATTAAATGGCAATAGTGCTTTTAACAGCCTCAGATATTTCTAGCTGACTTTCTGAAAAGCTTATTTGACCTCATTTTCGCAATTAAAGTGATCTTTGATCTTATCTCCTCTCTGATCACTCCTAACCACGTGTGTCCTCTTAAGTGCCGGAGCGCCAGAAGAGCCCGCCTGCAGCGGCTAGGGAGCCGAAACTTCTCCTGACCGCTCGGGTACCCCGAGAGCCCCGGGACCTCGAGGCAGGACCCACCCAGAGCCGCATCAGGCAGGGCGCAGAAGGGGTGCAGCTCCTGTGTCCCCTTCCTCTGCCTCCCACCCCCCGCGCTTCAGGGCGAGGGATGATGGCGGGAGCAGGGGCGCAGCCCCTGGGCCCCTGCCGGCGGCTGCGGGGTGCCCGGCTGGGGCGGGAGCGGGGGGAACTTGGGAGCTCGGGACCCCAAACCGCGCCTCACCCCGCGGCCGCCCGCCCCTTGCACGGACAGGAGGCGGGGCAGCGGCCCCGGACCCCCGCTGACCTCCGCGGGCGGGGGGTCGGCGGTGCCCGCCGCCGCCAGCCTTTCTGCCTCCCCTCGGCAGGGAGAGGAGCCCTCCGGAGGCTCCCCGGCCCGCGGCGTGGCCAAACCCCCGGCCGGACCCCGGAGGCGCCCGCCCAGGGCCGGCAGCCGTGGTGCCCCGGGGGGCTCCCGCCGCACCCCCCCCCCCCCCCCCCCCCACCGCCCCGGGACGCTGCCCGGCGCCGCGGCGCTGCACAAGCCGCGACGGAAAAAGTCGCCCCTGACCCCGGTGGGGACAGTATTTCTCCGAACAGTTTTACGTTTCTCACTCCCTCCGTCGTCTCTTTTCTTTTTCCTCCCTTGTATTAAATGATGCGGAGGAAACGGCCTGCTTAACGGCCTGCTTTAAAAGATGGGGCTTTTTCTTTCTCTGCGGTGGTTTTCAAATTCCTAATTTGAT
The DNA here is from genome assembly GCF_030463565.1 of Pelecanus crispus. Classification (NCBI taxonomy): domain Eukaryota; kingdom Metazoa; phylum Chordata; class Aves; order Pelecaniformes; family Pelecanidae; genus Pelecanus; species Pelecanus crispus. The sequence continues at coordinate 24,145,296 of NC_134676.1, read as the reverse complement.
TTCCACTAAGATTAAAAAAAAAAAAACCCAAACCCAAAAACTTCAGCCAAACAGGGGATTTAGTGTTTTTTAAGGGAGAAATCAATTCTATATTAAATCAATATTTCTTGTGGGTTGCAGTATTGTATTTGCTCCACTAACGAGCAACCTCCCCACAGTTTAGAGAGCTTCATTTCAGTTTTAAAGGACCTTTGGAAGCTCAAGCAGTGAGTAAAGAAAAATCCAGATAGAAAGCAAAAGGTTTTATGTTTTAAAGAGAGCTGCAGAAAATTGAGTTTTAACAGCTTGAGTCAATTGTGAATACCAAAGATGGGCATAGATATAAAGGCTTTAACCTTTTCTTCCTTTAAAAATGCTTCTTTACACTGCTGTAAGACAAGAAGAAAGTTTCATAACTTTGATTTTTCTCTGCTCTGTGGCTCCAGTCCAGGCTGAATTGGGTCTGATCACACGTTGTACAAGAAGTACTGTCAGAGCAATCCAAGCACACTTACAATGGCCAACCGTACTTATGGTTGGGGCTGGGGAGACGAAGGGGTAGGAAAAAGGGAAAGACATGCTGGCATAATCTATATTGGATCAAACTGCAAAATGGATTTTGTGACCATGCAATTTAATCTATTTAAGTAGAAATCTTGCCCATACAATGTTTAATATTCTGACATTCCCATCCTGACAGAAACATGCTGTATGTCTCGTAGAAACAACAACAAAATCCCCCAAATAAATGTCCCCCAATCTCCTGATAGTTAAAAATCTGGTCTTTAGAATCTGCAGTTTCAAACATTGCTCAGGGCAACATAGTGAATCTTACATTAAAACACAACCAAGAAACTCATCCCTCAGAGAAAAGAAACAGAAAAGGGTGTTGGAAGTGAATTTCTGTTTCATAGCTTCTCAGAGAAACAATTTTAACAGTACGGGTGACTATTACCTCTTTGGATATGGCTGGAGAAAATTGAAAATGGCTATCATGTAACATGTGAACAGTCCTGCCGGGGCTCTGCAAAATCTAAAAATGATCACACCTCTCATACTTTCAAAAAATTATTTTCTGTATTTCTGGATCTCAGCCCAGGTCACCTGGCTTAGGTATATGTTGCTGCAAGCCTCACCTTACTTTGCTGCCTACAGCTGAGCTCCTGTTCTCTCTGAGTAGCTAGTATGATTTTCACTGTGGCCCCACAAAGAGGGCCAACTCCACAGCATGAAATTCCTTCTGTTGGACTGGAAGCAAAAAACTTTTGGTGCATGACCCTTTCTATATCAAGAATGTAGTTGAAACTATTTGACTTAGTGGGGTGGCTTCTTGACTTGGGCAGTGAGTGACAGAAGAGTTGGTGTTTCATCGTTCTCTTAATTAAGAGAAAAGGCAAATGCTCAGGCACACAGAAGACTGGAGACTCAACCCTTACAAATACTTACATGTGGCTACAAATCCCAGCCTTGCAGATGTCTGTGCCAAGTTAGTTTGGCAGGCTGTCAGCATTGTCCTACAGAATGTAGATGAGGGATGGGAAACAGATGGATTATAAAATATTTTTAAAATTACTAAACCTGAACAAAATTTGATAGGACCAGAAAAAAATGAGAAAAAGGCACATGACTATCCATATGGTTCCCACAAGCTTCACAGACATGTTGAAAATAGTGAGGGTCTTAAAAAGGAAAAAAAAAAAATCTTACAAACAAACTGACAGACAAATGAAAAAGGCAGAAGAGTCTTGTAATGAAAATGCTGGCCAGCACAAGCAAAGGTCAGTGTCTGCTCCTGCTGTAATAACATCTTGTTTTATTGCACTTGAAGCATCTTTTGCTATTAGGCAGAGTCAATATAATGCTTTCAAATGGACTTTTACATTTCAGAGCTATTTACACCCACTCTGCTGAACCGTAACTTACTGTGAGAGACTGAAAGAGTTAATGTATGTTGATGCCTCAAACATTGTGTCAAAACAAGTTAAGATCTGCATGGTGACACCAAACCACAAGTGAGAAGTCAGTTGGCACAGAGCATGGGGAGGCGTGTTGGAAGATGCACAGTTCTGTATTTCTGATGTGCCTCACAACTCACCATATATGTCCAGAGGTCATACAGAGTTCATCTGAGGAAGGGGCTCATGGCCACCTGAAGGACTCCTTGTGACCACTCCTCACAATGACACCTGCACAGAAGATTGACAACTTTCTGAAACAAGAACCGTATAAGTTGTCGAGGGGATGGACTTGATGCAATTAAGAGGCGGAGACTGGCTTATAAAAGACATGACTGAGAAAGCCAGGCACACACCCACCACCAGAGGATCACTGCATCTATCATCATCATCACAGGATCCAAGGGTGGTGATCTCCCTCTTTCTCCTCCCCCCTCCCCCCTCCTTTTCCTCTTTTTCCTTTCTTATTATAAGTATTTCAATTAGAACCCATGTTGCCTATTGTTAAGCTTTCCTAGTTCAGGTTGCCTACCATTACGCTTGCCAAGTTCAGGTTGTTTCTAGCATCAATAAAGCATTTAATCGATTGTTTGGTGTCGTTTCACCTTAATTTAGCCCAAGGGAATCACAAGACCACTGCAATCCTCCCTGGGCAGCCCAGTTTGGATTGTGCATAAATTGGCATCACGGACAGGATTCCCTTGCCGGTGTTAAAGCGATCATTGGGATCAGGGCTTTCCTTCAGTCCTTCTCTCAGAGGAGTCATACACAAGAGGAGACAGTCTTCAGAGGACTAACAAGGAATCTGATCCCTATAATTGTATACTCATTATGGCCTTCCTGGAAGGTCCAACTGTAGATTGTACCCCTCTCCTGGAGACATTAGAGGGCTATAACACCTGATCTTCTCCCCCTGGTATGACTTGGGCCCATGATAAGTGGCACAATCCACAAGCTGTAGTGGACAGAATCTCCACCTTGGCTAAGGAACAGAGATTGAGGCGTGGAAAAGGGAAAGCATTGACATGTATGGTTTTAGGAGCTGCCCTGGTGGCAGCACAGAAAGATAAGCATTCAATGAAGGTCTTATGGGAACAGTTAGAAAATGAAACTAGAAGCCTCTCCGATCAGCTCACCGCTGAGCGGATGACTATCCAAAGATTACATGTCGATGATTCAATGATGCTGCTTTAGCAGAGGCTTTGGGGAGGGAGAGAATACTAAGGGAGCAATTAGATTAAACCTGTTCCCAAACTGGAGTAGAAGATAAGGATGCAAACTCTGTCAGGGGAAAAGAGTCAGAATTGCTGTATCCTCTTAAAGACTGAGACATGTATTTCTCTGGAAGGCAGGAAGACAAAATGTGACCTCTGATTAAGACCGAGACTATAAATGGTGGTCAAGAAGGAGCTCAACAAGTTACTACCCATACCATCCCCTATTCCCCTACTGATTTGGCTAAAATTCAGGAAAAATATTCCTGGGCACCCCAAGAAATGGAAACCAAATATGGAGAGTATCTCTTGCCAGGGGTGAATGTATCTTGCTGAGTGAGGATGAGGCAAGACGGTATTTGGGACCAGGGATTTTTATAACCGCAAATGATAATAGAGAGCCCTGGTCCCTGACACAAAGAGTAGCATATCAGGCAGGTGGATTAGATCCTATGGAAAGGGGAGACTCCTTCTCAATTAAAACGTCTATGGAGGGCCACATTTTAGAGGGTGTACAGAAAACTGCGTGTCTCCAGTTGATGCATAATTGATTACTGGTTCTGCAGCAGTCCTCCCCCATGCAATATGCAGCAGATGCCAAAAGGTTTCATCCCCTTATAAGGGGACTACCCAATGCCTTGAAATTGTACATGGTACAACTACAAGATTGGTTGAGAACACCTAGACCCTGGCAAAGGGGACTTCCCCTGGGAATGACATGGGGGGAAGTAGCACAGGAGTTAATTAATTACAGGAGGTCAATGGGTAATACTGGGCAGGGGGAGACCAAATCCAAGGTGGATCTTAGGAGGGTGGAAGAGAATGGGGAAACAAAAGCTCCCCCACACAATCCTTGACCCCCCCAATGAGGCTGACGTGACCCCCTGATAATAGAAGATATATATTATGGGTAGAGGGCATCTATATTTTACAGGTTGTCAGAAACCCACTGCGCGACTTATGTTGTCAGTTTCTGAGTGAGTGGTTTGCATTGGTTGCCTGATTCTACTAGGCCTGTTTTTGTATTGTACTAAGGAAAGATGGATTGGAAAACCTATTTCTTCTCCATCACTGTTGGGGTAAAGGGATTGACCTTACTCTTTTTGCGACTATGTGGGGGAAATTGGTATGTTTATTTTGGGTTATCATAGAAAGTGTGATCAGCATTTTTTATAACATTATGGGTAGTAAAGTTTGCTTTATTTTGCTTGTTACTGGGCTAGTGGGAACATAGGGAGAATCTGCCAATTTGGCTTGGGAATCGATTCAAGGGTTTGTGTGCATCTGGAACCTTACTAACCAAAGGGTCTATGTCCCAGTTCCCAAATCTTCAGGAGAAGATATTGGTTTTTCTATAATTAATCTCAACCTCTCTAAGTTGTTGGAAAGTAAGTTGTACACAATCAATAAATGTACCGCCAAGTGTACTTGGGGCAGAGTGAAAGCTCCATTTGAAAATCAGCCTGGTAATGCTTTTAATATTAATGGAGCCTGGAGGGTGAAGCAGGATGTGTTTTATCAGATTCCCTGTGCAAATTGGACTGATCTTTTGAACAAAACATGTGATGGATGGAATATGAGTGATCCAGTAACTCCCATGGAAGAAGTTCCATTTGGATCACCAGTATCTCCTTGTCTTGAAGATTTGATGAACATACATAATGTGTCAGGCAAATGGTGGAGTCAAACTCACTGTGTAAATCCCCACAGGATATTGTGTACCGAAATCCCCTATTGGTCTCCACCTCCTGAAACGGAACCTTTTGAGCACCCCTATATAGTTAAGTGATCTGCTATATGGTGTATACAGATTCCTGATCACCCAGGCCAAGAATACGATAAAATTAATAGAACCAGATACGAGTGGGCCTGGTCTATCAAACGTGTTGTATGGAGACACAGATCCCAATCTTCCTGTTGACAAGAAATATGTTGAAACCCCTCCCCAGAATACTCCCAATTAATGAACTGTACCACACTCTTAAATTGTACCACGGGTTCAGGAGACTCCATTGAGACATGGTACATCCCTGAACTCCAAACCTTTATATGGGATATGTGTACTTGCTGGGGATACCCCTCTTGGGGCTTCCGAAATTTAGACAATAGGCATGACAGAACCTGGAAAATGGAAAAAACTGTGATTAGGTGCTGTATTCCCACAAGCCATGGTCTGGAACACCAAAGGGTGTGGGATAGGGGCCTACAGGGTACTTGGATACCCAGAGACAATGGTTACCGATGCAATACAGCATGATACCCTGACCCACAAGGGACATTATGGGAATGTTCGAATGGGAAAATGTGTTCCTATCTTAAGGTAAGACAACATGCTGGATTAAGATGTGGAATAGGAGTTCCTACAATGTGGCTTTCCAGAGTACTTAATTTCTCAGTGCCTCATCAAAGCAGAAGGCACCGAGAAAGTGATGGACCCAAGGCGTGACCCAAGTGGGTTGTGCATGGAGTCTGAATACCTGATTATTATTCCTGGGGCATGACAACATCTCTGATGCTAGAAAATATATGTACCCCATATGTGACCCTCAAAAACCATCAATTTGTCTTAGAAAATTTAATCTGGCAAGTATACAGCCTAAGCAGTTGGATCAACTATGCTTTAGGGGAAATGAATTTACAGACTCAACAGATTTCCAAAATGACTTTGCAAAATAGACTAGCTTTGGATACGTTATTGCTAAAAGAGCAGGGGGTGTGTGGAATGTTAAATCTTACCAATGGAGAATGCTGTCTCACCATACATAATGCAGCTACTACCACAGAAGAAATGAGAAAGAAGATGAGAGAGGTGTTGGACCAAACTGGAGAACTTTTCCAGGCAATGCAGCCAAAGGGTTGGTTTAATGGCTGGAGACCTGGATGTTGGTTCACCTCCCTCCTAAATTCACTGGGACTTACAGGCTGGGGCAAGTGGCTTTTAAATGTTGTTATAACATTGGTCTGTGGGTTCTTGTCCTTGATGATCGGCCTTGCAATTGTAAGTTGTATGATTTCATGGCTTTTATCTTCTCTATCCTCAATCTCTCTCTCTCCCCATTATGTGAGAATAACCACCCTGGAAGAATGCTATACAGACAATGTTTGAGCCATGGGGTGGTGTGAAAGACTGAAAGAATTAGTGTATGTTGATGTCTCAGACGTTGTGGTGGTTGGTTGATGCCTCAAACATTGTGTCAAAACAAGTTAAGATCTGCATGGTGACACCAAACCACAAGTGAGAAGTCAGTTGGCACAGAGCGTGGGGAGGCGTGTTGGAGGATGCACAGTTCTGTATTTCTGATGTGCCTCACAACTCACCATATATGTCCAGAGGTCATACAGAGTTCATCTGAGGAAGGGGCTCATGGCCACCTGAAGGACTCCTTGTGACCACTCCTCACAATGACACCTGCACAGAAGATTGACAACTTTCTGAAACAAGAACCGTATAAGTTGTCGAGGGGATGGACTTGATGCAATTGAGAGGCGGAGACTGGCTTATAAAAGACATGACTGAGAAAGCCAGGCACACACCCACCACCAGAGGATCACTGCATCTATCATCATCATCACAGGATCCAAGGGTGGTGATCTCCCTCTTTCTCCTCCCCCCTCCCCCCTCCTTTTCCTCTTTTTCCTTTCTTATTATAAGTATTTCAATTAGAACCCACGTTGCCTATTGTTAAGCTTTCCTAGTTCAGGTTGCCCACTGTTATGCTTGCCAACTGCTGGTTGTATCCACCAATGCCATTCATGCTTTCAGGAGAGCTGACATAGGTGGGACAGTAGCACATTTTGGGGTTGGGCTTGGTTCACTGCTTTTGATGTCTAAGAGTGTGCAACATTCATAGATTATGGTGTTTTCTTACCCTTTAAGAGGGGAAACTATCTGTTACAAATCAGCAAAGCCCATTTAACTATGAAATAGATACAGAGATTGTCCTTTCTGATAGGAGTTGTATTTAGAATACACAGCTATTTTCTTGAATGTCACATTTGTCTTTATTCCTGTCATGTGCATTTGTGATTAGATGGCAATAGACTTGGAGATAAAATTGGGAACTCCCAGGTTCAAAGCTTTCCTCACAAAGCCTAATACCCTGTTTTAGCCATCTTATGTGTGAAGGAAGAAACATCCAGATAGAGGAAAAAAAAAAAAAAAAAGGCTGGGAACTCATTGGATCAAGTCTGTCCCTTGAAGAATACTGCTGTCTTCACAAGAATTGCAGAAGGCATGAATTTAGTTTATTATGTCTTAAGCCAGCTGATATGCTATGCTATTTTTTCATAGTTCAGTGCACGCGCATTTAATGAAAACACTATACAGGTCAAAGAGGCAATTTTCCCCACTGTACTTCAATTACAGACAGTATTGTGAAAATCCTTGGGCTTGTTGCCTGAAAATGCCATTCTCAGTAGCCCTCAGAATTTATTTACTTCCTTTCCTGTGGGAAAGTCAGCCAATTGCTCAAAATTGCTGGGTAAAAGTTCTCTAGTTTTTCAAAATTACTACAGTAAAATTACTGTGAGATCTGTCTTTGAAGACCCATTTTCTCCTGCAGTTCTGTAAAACTTAAAAAAAAAAAATCAGATTTGCAGAAATTCTAGTCTGGCTTCAGCAGGGAAACAGAGGTCAACAAGCACTCTCTGTCTCTCCATCAACACCCTTACATAGCTGTGGCTTTTTTAGTAGAGACAGGCAAAACAGTGCTTCCCTATGGAATTTAAGTAAATGTGTGTGGAATGTTTTTAAGAACATTACAAGTTTTCACAGCCTCACAACAGAATGTAGTTTCTCCTTCCTTGCAACTTCATCCTTCTATTCCTGAGGAAGCAGGTAAAGAAGCAAAAAAAGAGTCATGTCAGGGGAAGCCTGAATTCAGAATCTAAAAGCAGCTATTTCTGTTGTATATTGAAATTGTAATTTGAAATGTAAAAATATGCATTTATTTCAGTCAATTTGTTGGAAAAGATATTTTCAGTACTTAAAACTATAATTGCCTAGTTCTAGTTGAGATATTACTTTGTCACAAGCATGGTAGCACTTTGGGCCCCTGTTGGTGGAAGGTATTTGACTGTGCTCTGGAGCTGGTTAGATGCTCATCAGAAGGCAGTCAGAAGGGTGAGAGACCTGCAGCAGTTCCAGTAGAAAATGGGTTTTGACTTGAACTTACTTGAAAGCCTAAAAGACTGATAAAAAGAGTGTTGTTCCTGAAGCTCGAAGATATCCTTGTGATCAGAATCACAAGGCATAGCAAGCAAGTCATATTTAATCCTCTGATACCAGTAATGGCTAGGACAGTCCATGCAGCCTTCTTCCTTTCCTTCTATTTCCCAATCAAAATAGGAAAATTGACAGGAATTACAATTCCTCTGGGTTGGTTGGTTTGGTGGGGTTCTTTTTTGTTGTTGTTGTTGATGTTTTTGGTAGGTTTTTTTTTTTTTTTTTTCTTTCCCCTAGTGTGTACAAAAGCAGCAGGAAGGAATGCAGGAGAATACCAGTGCTTAATCCCTGTCCCCAACCAGACAAAAGTTTAATAAAAAATGTATTGCAGCAGGATGAAATTCAAATGTTAAACAAGCCTGGGATATAGTCAGTCTCTGGCAGAAGGAAGAATGAGGAGGTGAGGGAAACTCCTCTGTTGCACTCAGCACTAGCATTAGATGAAGTAAGTATGAGTTATCATCAGACACATCATTCATGCTGGCATTTTTAAAAATCAGATAGAATTTATTTTTCAAAAACATTTTGACAGTGTCCTTCTACTATTAGTTTTATATGTTAAAGATATAACTTAACAAAAATTGGGAAGTTAATCATAGTGTGCATGAAACAGGTCTCAATAGTGATGCCTGAGGCAAAATGCCTGTGGCTCAGTCCACTTGTTGATATACAAATTTGAATACAAGAAGTTTTGCTGAGAAGTCTCAGGGGGCAAGATGGAGCTGGACATGTTGGAAAAAACCACCAAATCCTTTCCCCAGAGCAAAATCTTTGATCTTAACATTTATGTCCATCATGAGTGGCAGAAGGTTTAAAATAACAGGAGGAAGGTGGTTCTTATTCTGTTGCTAAATGTTAGGAAAGGAATTATTCAGATGCAGTGCCCGATTTTCAGGCAAGAGAGCTTCACATAGTTTAGTTAAGTGCCAAATAAAGGCTGAGAGCTGAGCTATCTGCCTGCACTGAACCAGGAGCCTGTGGCTCTTTAGGTTCCTCTCTTTCTACTTGTCAGCCTCATGATGGTAACCTTAGTTTTACAGAGCTATTTCTACTGACAGACCCAGGCTCTATCTCAATCACTGTGTTGGTGAAGAGGAAGCATTCTAAAAATCACATATATTGTATTGGGTTTGTGTGGCAAGGTTTTGGTAGTGGGAGGGCTACAGAGGTGTCTTCTGTGAGAAGCTTCTAGGAGCTTCCCCTATATCCAATAGAGCCAATTCCAGACAGCTTCAAGATAGACCCACCACTGGCCAAAGCTAAGCCCATCAGCCATGGTGGTAGCACCTCTGTGATAACATATTTAAGAAGGGGGAAAAAAAACCCAGCCAGGCACAAACTGCATCTAGAGTGACAGGTGAGAACATGTGAGAGGAATGACTCTGCAGACACCAAGGCCAGTGGAGAAGGAGAGGGAGGAGGTGCTCCAGGCACCAGAGCAGAGATTCTCCTGCAGCCCATGATGAAGACCATGGTGAAGCAGGCTGTCCCCCTGCAGCCCGCGGATGTTCACGGTGGAGCAGATCTCCACCTGCAGCCCGGGGAGGACCCCATGCTGGAGCAGGTGGATGTGCCCGAAGGAGGCTGTGACCCTGTGGGAAGCCCGCGCTGGAGCAGGCTTCTGGCAGGACCTGTGGACCTGTGGAGAGAGGAGCCCACGCTGGAGCAGGTTTGCTGGCAGGACTTGTGACCCCGTGGGGGACCCAGGCTGGAGCAGTCTGCTCCTGGAGGACTGCACCCCATGGAAGGGACTCATGCTTGAGCAGTTCATGAAGAATTGTAGCCTGTGGGAAGGACCCACATTGGAGAAGTTCATGGAGGACTGTCTGCCGTGGGAGGGAGCCCACGCTGGAGCCAGGGAAGAGTGTGAGGAGTCCTCCCCCTGAGGAGGAAGGAGCAGCAAAGACAATGTGTGATGAGCTGACTGCAACCCCCATTCCCCATCCCCCTGTCCTGCTCGGGGGGAGGAGGTGGAAAAATCAGGAGTGAAGCTGAGCCTTGGAAGAAAGGAGGGGTACGTGGAAGGTGTTTTAAGATTTGGTTTCATTTCTCATTACCCTACTCAGTTTTGATTGGTAATAAATTAAACTGATTTTCCCCAAGTTGAGTCTGTTTTGCCTGTGATGGTAATTGCTGAGTGATCTCTCCCCATCTTTATCTCGACCCACAAGCTTTTTGTTATATTTTTTTCCCTCCTGTCCAGTTGAGATGAGGGGTGATAGAGTGGCGTTGGTAGGCACTTGGCATCCAGACAAAGTCAACCCAACACTATTTCTATATATATATGCATTTCGGCTTACTGTGTATGGCAATTGTTATAGATGCTCATGCTTCAGTTCTCCTTGGGTGTGATATCCTGCAGGTTGGAATACATCCCTCAGAGATGAATGCTTTGTATCTGGAGCTGGATCCAGTTAGTCTTTTCCACGTGTCACAGTTTGCATGAAGGCTTATGACTGCAAGACTTGGCAGACAGGCAGTCAGACCATACGAATGCAAATGGGTTCCATATAAGGATGGCTGAACTGCATGGCTATCTGTACACCAGCAGATGCAGACTCTGATGAACATGCTACACTATCCAGTTTTGAAGTCTTACGTTTTTAGTACAAAACTGCCGTAACTATAAATTGCCCAAGTCAGAAGCTGAAGCCAAGGGAGGAGTCTGAAAAAGAAACAACCAAGGGGAATAGTTTTCCACCTAGAATGGCAGCTGAATGTAGACCTCTGTGGATTGTATTTTATCATTTGTTTGCCCAGGAAGTCAAGGCACCACGTTCAAGCAGCTGCTTCATGCTGCTGTATCTGAATTTAGTGTCTTGCAGATGCATAATTTAAAGGCTTAACATGAGTTTAAATGTCCATGTCCCTCGGTTTTAATCCTTGGTAAGGCTGCTTTACAGTTCAGTGAAGTTCCTTTGTATGGGATTTGCAGTGTCATGTAACCAGGAGTCATTTGCAAACAGTATTCATTATACAGAAGGGCTGGTAAATGGCCTGATAGTATTTCCTCCAGGAATGCTTTGTCAAATCTGGGCTCTCTGAGGTGGTGATGTATCAATAGTGCCCTCCTATAAAAACCTGAGAGAGGTCAGTTAAAATCGGCCACTTCAGTGAAAGCTGGTCAGAGTGCATGTCTCTTCATCTGTGTTTTACTACTTGAAGCTTTGAGTTGCAGGGGTGGTTTCCAGAGCAGGATAGTATGGAAACTGAGAACTTGTGGTACTTGCTTTCCTTATGCACATACAGTGTTTGAAGTGCAGATATGTGTATTAATGGGAAGAAAAGTTGAATTGGTCATTGTGAATGAATTATTGAGAATTTTTCAGTTATTTTCTGCTCACAAGCTATTAATGAACATACTCTGTGTCATTTTGACACCCACCTCTTCCTGGTGCCATAGCATTGCCACTGGCTTTGGAAAGTTACATTGGGTACTTTCTTCTAAGCTTTTGGTGAACACTTTTTGGTTTGGGGTGTTCATGAACACTGGCATTGCCCATCTCCTTCATCTGTGGGTGCAGCTGATTGCCTATGTCACTTAGTACAGGCTCTGCTTTAGGATTAGAGAAGACTGTCTAATAGCAGCAGATGCACTGTTGTGGGTGAATATGGTCTTTCCTCAGGTGCAGTGCCTCCTGTCGTGGGAGGAATCATCCTTTGCCAAATGGTCACACAAAAGCTCCACTGATGTTCACAAGAGCTAGTTAAGACTCGTGTAAGAAATGTAGTTCAGAGTATGACTGTGTTCAGGGTATGACTATGTTATGGGTATTGCTGAAGGTGTTAATGGCAATTTCAGTCAGCTAAAATAAACTGTGCCGCAATGAGGGCAGACCAGAACAGAGAACAAGTAAATTCAGCAGCTCTATCTTTAACAGTCTTGTTCTATATCTTTATCAACCATCTGGATGAGGGGATTGAGTGCGCCCTCACTAAGTTTGCAGATGACACCAAATTGGGTGGGAGTGTCGATCTGCTCGAGGGTAGGATGGCCCTGCAGAGGGACCTGGACAGGCTGGATCGATGGGCTGAGGACAACTGTATGAGGTTCAACAAAGCCAAGTGCTGGGTCCTGCACTTGGGTCACAACAACCCCATGCAACGCTACAGGCTTGGGGAAGAGTGGCTGGAAAGCTGCCCAGTGGAAAAGGACCTGGGGTTGCTGGTTGACAGCCAGCTGAACATGAGCCAGCAGTGTGCCCAGGTGGCCAAGAAGGCCAACAGCATCCTGGCTTGTATCAGGAATAGTGTGGCCAGCAGGAGCAGGGAAGTGATCATACCCCTGTACTCGGCACCTGTGAGACTGCACCCAAATACTGTGTTCAGTTTTGGGCCCCTCACTACAAGAAAGACATTGAATTGCTGGAGCATGTTCAGATAAGGGTAATGAAGCTGGTGAAGGGTGTGGAGCACAGGCCTTATGAGGAGCGGTTGAGGGAACTGGGGTTGTTTAGCCTAGAGAAGAGGAGGCTGAGGGGAGACCTTATCGCTCTCTACAACTACCTGAAAGGAGGTTGTAGTGAGGTGGGTGTTGGTCTCTTCTCCCAAGTAGTTAGCGATAGGACAAGAGGAAATGGGCTCAAGCTGCGCCAGGGGAGGTTTAGATTGGATATTAGGAAAAATTTCTTCACAGAAAGAGTAGTCAAGCATTGGAACAGGCTGCCCAGAGAGGTGGTGGAATCACCATCCCTGGAAGTGTTAAAAAAATGGGTAGACGTGGCACTTTGTGACATGGTTTAGTGGGCATGGTGGTGTTGGGTTGATGATTGGACTGATGATCTTAAAGGTCTTTTCCAACCTAAAGGCTTCTATGATTCTATTTGTAAAAAATGTTTTTGCAAAATTAACCATCTCTATGTTTCATATCATTCCTTATTTTTATGTTGCCTTTTTGCTATATAAAACATGCTTAAAATGAGTTACATTTCTGTGTGAGCAAAAGTAATAGAACAAACAATGGAGTTAGTCATGTTTAATTATTGTTTATGTTATCTATAAATACCTGGTACCTTAATTCATGTGATGTTGAACAACCTGATAATGATTTCCCTTAATCTAATGCAGATCTTTGCACATGAGTAAGCAACTATTTCTCTTAATTTAGTCTCTTTTCCTGTTTGCAAGGCCTTGTGGGTTGCACTGTAAAAAATTTAAGAGCTTTCCGAATGGGAGCAAGGACAACTGTTACCACTGGTATAAAATTGTACAAACTTTCTCTGAACAACAAGATCTTATTAGCAATATACAAATAAAAGTAAATAAGACAAGGGAACAAAACCTTCTCTTACTCTTGGTCATGCAAATGTTGGGCTTTTTTTCCATAATACATTTCAGGTACACAGTATGTTTGCCCAAACACTCTATCCCTTTCTATGGGCATTGCTGAAGGCTCTTAATGGCCATTTCAGTCAGCTAAAATAAACTGTGCCACAATGAGGGCAGACCAGAACAGAGAACAAGTAAATTCAGCAGCTCTATCTTTAACAGTCTGTACTTTAGTATATGGCTCTCACCCCAACATCAAGCCTCTGTGGCAGGCACAGCAAGATCTGAATGGAGCAAACACCTGAGCACACCTGGTCAGCGTTACCCTTTGCCTTTGTGTTTGGGTTGCTCATGTCAAGGCTGTGATATCTACTGGCATGCCATGGACTTTATCAATCAAAGGACTGCCTAAGACTTTTTAAAAATTACCTAAGATGGTCTAATTTTGAAAATAATCCACTTACCATTTTTCCAGTTGTCATACTGTAGTCTTCATTTTCAACCAAATATAAGCTGGCACACTTTCAATGTTTATTACTTTTCCTCTTCCTCAGTTTTATTCTTTTCCCACTCACAGGGAGGTTTGTGTTTTCATAATGTTCTGCAGTTGTAGCATTTCATAATTTATGGCCCACCAGTGATTCACGGCACATAGATTGATAAATTGCTAGACAGGGACAATACAGGGGACATTCAGTCTTGTTTTTTCGTAGTCTTGTGAATATATTCCTTTGGCTTTCAGAAATGTGTGGCCATCAGAATTAATTTTTAAAAAAGTAATAGCCTCTACTCTCTCTGTAGATTTCTGAATACAGAATACAGAGGTATTTTGACTTGTTTCTCCTGAACAAATTCAACTGCTTTCTGCCATAAGCATTAACAGACAAAATGAAGCAATTTCTCTTCTGTGAAAGAAAGCATGGAACAAATAGGAAAATCCGTGGTGTCTAATATAGCAGGAGAAACTCCTCTAGCAGCATAGTTACAGTCCCTGATGTCAGATGAGATAATTGTTGGTATGAAGACAATGAGGCTTATTTAATGATGCTGGTGTACTTTCATTTTGTTGCAAGAAGGTTATGTACAGCGTGGAAGCTTACTCACTTTGCATAATACAAATAGATCAGGCTATCATCAGGAAAAAATGTGACAAATATGAACTAGTGCAAAGCATGTAGTTCTCACACTGCAGGTATACGGTGACTTGAACAAACACATTAGTTTCATACACTTGCTGCAGTTGCTATAAAATTGATGACCAATGTGATTCATGGTTGTTAAAAGAACTGCTCAAGAAAATTGACCTTTTGTTCCCCCTCCTTCTTGCCTATCTGCCTTTTAGAAGACCTTTGTGCAATGACAGCATCACATGGGCTGGCTCTGTGTGACCCCAGGCACCTTCTGGCTGCCCCCCTCAGTAACCCTGCATGGGTCAGAGGATGGGCTTTTTTGGGGCAAGGTAGGTGGCCTGGCAGGGCCAGGGATTTTATCTCTCTTTTGCTGGTTGTGTTGATATTCATTGCTGAAAGTCAGCAACCATGAGGAGGTAGCATTAAAACAGTGTTGTAAATGGCAAAACAGGTTTAGAGGTAGATGTTTCTCTTGTCTTGGGTTGGGATGGGTAATCTTTATACTGTTTTGTCTTTTAAATAGAAACAAAAAAGTGAGCAGATGTTGTCGAGATGAGTTAGACTTTCCTGTAGCTGGTTAGAAATGGTCAGGTCACTGCTGTGAGCCACATATTATTCTGCTTGAACCAAAGCATCACTATAAATGGCCATTTCCATCCATGCCTGTTATTTAGTCCTGCTGGCATTTGTATTTTCAGGTACCTCATACAGTAAAAAGAATCAGCGAGCCTTGTATGGGTTCAATAGGGGAAGTAGGGACTTTTTCTCAGGCTTTGTGAGCCAGAAACTGAACAAATTTTCCACTTGAGTCTTTGTACCATAATTTCTCTAAGTGTTTACTGAAAACACAGCTTATGGAAATAAAGCAGAGAGCTGCAATCTACATATCTGATATTTAAAAAAGACTAATGCCTCATTTTAAATTGTCCTGTCTGAAATGCTTTTACTTATAGCTATGGCTGCTTTTCTCCGTCAATACTTTCTATGGAAGAATTAGCCTCATCCTTTTATCCCTTTGCTACTCCTTTTTCTCTTGCCCAAATCAGTTAACAAGTCTGTTGTTTGACTGCAGGCCAACAGACCGAGTTAAAGAGAAATTTTGAAAAGCATTTAACACGTGCTGTCTGGTGTACCCCTCAGCAAAAGCAGGCATGCATTTCCTCTCCAGCTGGGCATTCTTTGCACAGCCAAAATATTCTGTGAGATTAAGAAAGAAAAGCAAAGTGGTCTCATACACTTGCCTGCTCCCTTTCACCATCAACCTGGATTTCATCAGTTACAGGTTTTAATAGAAAGAGAGATTTCAGAACAACTTAGTAAATTTTAGCTATATTTTGGATATGGCCAGCTAGCTGACTCCTAATTTTTTTTAAGAAAATTTTTAAAGAAAACTAAGGATAGCTTCCCCTGCCCCCAAGTGAATCTATAAAAATTATACATTAATTGAAAGGTCTCCCTGGTTAAACAGTTATAATGCTATGGCAGCATGTTCTGTGCTAGGTTTTAGCAAGCCAACTATAAAGCGTAATTGCACCTGCAGGAGTGGAACTAGATGGAAGCAAACCTTAATTTAGATTATCAGCTTTCATTTGTTTATCTACAAAAAGGTTAACATGAATATTATTAAATGACTGTAATTGACATCTCTGATTATATCTGTCTTAAATACCTATGGATTCTTTAATACCATTGAAGCCATTTAGAAAAGACCTTAGTAGTAGGTGGATAATGAATCAGGTAAATAGATGTGAATTCTTAGGTCATTTTGGTTTTGTTTTGAAAGATTGAATTCAAGGGGGGAGAGATTATGCCAAAAAAAAGAAGGCAATTTATATTTATTGCAAAGCTTATAAATACGAGGACAATTTATGGTTAACAACCATCCATTCCCAGAGGATTAAGGACATACTACAGTAGCTTTGGAGATAAGACTAAAAAAATGAAACAATGTTTATGCATGACCTCATTTTCCCTTTTTAAAATCAGGTTCTTAGCAATCTACTATATGTTGCAGATTTAGCATAGCCAAAACCTTTTTTGCTGATGAAAAATTGTGTTGGGTTGACTTTGTCTGGATGCCAAGTGCCTACCAACGCCACTCTATCACCCCTCATCTCAACTGGACAGGAGGGAAAAAAATATAACAAAAAGCTTGTGGGTCGAGATAAAGATGGGGAGAGATCACTCAGCAATTACCATCACAGGCAAAACAGACTCAACTTGGGGAAAATCAGTTTAATTTATTACCAATCAAAACTGAGTAGGGTAATGAGAAATGAAACCAAATCTTAAAACACCTTCCACGTACCCCTCCTTTCTTCCAAGGCTCAGCTTCACTCCTGATTTTTCCACCTCCTCCCCCCGAGCAGGACAGGGGGATGGGGAATGGGGGTTGCAGTCAGCTCATCACACATTGTCTTTGCTGCTCCTTCCTCCTCAGGGGGAGGACTCCTCACACTCTTCCCTGGCTCCAGCGTGGGCTCCCTCCCACGGCAGACAGTCCTCCATGAACTTCTCCAATGTGGGTCCTTCCCACAGGCTACAATTCTTCATGAACTGCTCAAGCATGAGTCCCTTCCATGGGGTGCAGTCCTCCAGGAGCAGACTGCTCCAGCCTGGGTCCCCCACGGGGTCACAAGTCCTGCCAGCAAACCTGCTCCAGCGTGGGCTCCTCTCTCCACAGGTCCACAGGTCCTGCCAGAAGCCTGCTCCAGCGCGGGCTTCCCACAGGGTCACAGCCTCCTTCGGGCACATCCACCTGCTCCAGCATGGGGTCCTCCCCGGGCTGCAGGTGGAGATCTGCTCCACCGTGAACATCCGCGGGCTGCAGGGGGACAGCCTGCTTCACCATGGTCTTCATCATGGGCTGCAGGAGAATCTCTGCTCTGGTGCCTGGAGCACCTCCTCCCTCTCCTTCTCCACTGGCCTTGGTGTCTGCAGAGTCATTCCTCTCACATGTTCTCACCTGTCACTCTAGATGCCATTTGTGCTATGTAGGAAAAGACTTAAGGTTAAAAGAAGGGGAAATAATAGCAAAGTTTTAGGACTGCCGTGGTTTAGCCCCAACCAGCAACTAAGTGCCATGCAGCTGCTCACTCACTCCGCCTACCCTGATGGGATGGGGCAGAGATTCAGAGGAGTAAGAGTGAGAAAAACTCCTGGATAGAGATAGAACAGTTTAATAATTGAAATAAAGTAAACCAGCAATGATAATAATAACAATACAATAATGATAATAATAAAAATAATATACAAAGCAAGTGATGCACAATGCAATTGCTCACCACCCACCAGCCAACTGACACCCAGACAGTTCCCGAGCAGTGATCGCTGACCCCAGCCAACTCCTCCCAGTTTATATACTGAGCATGACATCATATGGTATGGTATTGGTCCTTTGGTCAGTTTGGATCAACTATTCTGGCTGTGCCCCCTCCCAGCTTCTTGTGCACCTGGCAGAGCATGGGAAGCTGACAAGTCCTTGACTAGCATAAGCAGTACTTAGCAACAACTAAACCATCAGTGTGTTATCAGCATTCTTCTCATCCTAAATCCAAAACACAGCACTATGCCTGCTACTAGGAAGAAAATTAACTCTATCCCAGCTGAAACCAGGACAAGGAGGAAACGTTCAAAAGGAAAAAAATATCAACAGCTCCACTCACAAATGATTCCTCTAAGGGAGGCTTTGCTGGAAGAAAAGGGGTAGAAAAGCAAGGGACATTTGGAAAGTTCTGTCTGTTTTAATGGATTCACTTTTGATATGTGTCTATGTTTCCTAAGTCTAGGCTCAGTTATGAGCTAGTTAAGAGCCAATGGGTGGGATATTCAAGGTCACTCAATTCAGTTCAATTGGTTTCAAATCATTCACTTAAACCATGACTGAAAATCAACATATATAATCCTAGAATTGGGGTAATTTTCCATCTTTCAAATATGTATTTCAATAATTTATTTATTATTTGATTTATAAATAAATATTGTGTGAAAATAATTATTTTAAAACATAACTGCATATAATTTATATGCAGTTTGATATTTCTTAAGTAACCAAAATAATTTGCTTTTAAAATTAATCAGCTTATTCTACAAATTACATATGTGAACAAAAGTTACAGTCATCATATCCTTCAGGATTTTAGATTGGAAAATATACTTCCCTGTCATCTCATTTATGCAGCACAGAAGGTAAATGTGCTGTATTTTCTTCCCTCAGCTCCTAATAAGTTCTCAATTTTAAATAACCCAGCTGTTGAGATGGATTTTAAAATCAACTAAAATAAAGAAAATATCTGCTTTGAACTGGTAGAACTAGGTGTTGATGCCCCCCAACCCATAGGATTTAGCACTTCAACAAGCTGTGGCTGTAGGCTGTTGGCAAGAAATTTCCATCGTTCCACTAAGACTGAATTCCTCAAGTCTTCTTTGATAATATTTTTTAATTAGGTTTAATAAGAAGTAGGTGCTTTATGTCTCATAGTAGACGATCAATATTTTTAATTTAAATTATGAATAGAGTGCAGGAAGTGACTTTTGTAAAGCCAGCAAGGCACTGTTACTGGAATGTCTTACAGAAGTACTCAGTGGTTTGTCTGGAACGTGACATTAAAACTGTAAAAAAAAAGGTTAACCTTTCTATATTCAAGGCAAAATGAGGAAATAATGGTATTCTAGTTACATATATATGTATATATAAAGCTGTATATATATAAAGCTATATAATAAAGCTATTCTAGTTATAACGTCATATCCATCAGTATTGCTTGTAGGATACCCAAAACAAAAGACCTCGATGCCTCTGGAGGCTGTAAAACCAAATGGGGGCACAGAGTAAATAAGGAATCAGAGAGGTCATACAGGCAGGGGAATGAAGCAGTGTCTTCACAGGGGACTTCAAGGAAGAAGTGGATATAGACAAGAAACTAAAGTTATACAACATGTTCTCCACATGAGGCTGAGGGAAGGGTAAGAAGGCAAAAAGTGGAAGAAGCAGGAGCTCCGTGCACCTGGCTTTCACATCCCAGCAGGCTGAAAGGGGATCATCCTAGGGTGGTGTTTTTCTCAAACAGGCAACCTTTTGTCTCTCCCAAGGTCTGTGTACTTCAGCTCGCCTTATCGCGTCTTGCAGGTGGCAAAGTATGACTCTTGCTCAGGTTTTGCTTGTTTACGCACAAGAGGAAGAGTTGTTGTTTTTTTTTTTTTTTTTTTACATATGTGATTTTTTAGGCCACACCTCACTGGCCAGCTCTGTGCTGTCTTTGACTATCACAGAGCCCTGTGCTGCATCTTCCTCAGCCCCATGCTAACACACAGAGCCACCATCTCCTGGAAAAGAGTAAATCACTTACTGTGTCTTGGGAGATGGCAAGGGGGAAGGTTCCTGGAGCCTGCAGGTACTGCTGGGCACATCCCCCTGCACCCAAAGGGTCATGGTCAACTCCACGTGCCTGCCCAGGAGAGACACCCCTCCTACCCCACCAGAGCAATCACCATGGAGTGCACTTCCAAAAGGCAACCTTACTTTTATAAAGAGCTAATGTCTGCTATTTTCAATACTTGTTCTAATTAGCACAACAGGAAGCAGTTATGTTTTTAGGTTCCTCAAAAATGCAATATCCCCAGCCCTCAGAGCTGTTCTGGGATTCTTCCAGCCCTGGCTGTACTTTCTGACAAAAACATTGTTAACTCTAACTGCGAGGTTCATTTTCTAAATCAACACTTACCCAGCAGAAGCCAAACTTGCATCCCTGCTTCATCTGCATTTTTTGTATTTTAAACCAGTGCCTGCTCATACAGCAACCCTTCAGCTTGGATACTAACAGTGATTCCCTACTGCTTTCCAGGCTGGCATTTGTCTGCCTCTTCTCTCCACCCTCACTTCAGATATTTTTTTTCAGTAGGAGAAGCAAGAGGAAGCATTTGAAGGCTGGTGGAAGAGAAACATGGGGAAGGAAGGGCATAGCCCAGCTGTGCAGCAGGGACCTGGGGCAGTCGCTGATGCTGTCACTGCTGGAGGAGAAAGCAGTGCCTGATGAGGTACCTGGCCGCCGCCTGCCAGGTTATCCTGCATCCTGTCCACGACCTGAGCAGGCATGTACCAGGACAAATGCATCTGAGCCTGGCCCGATTTGGGACCTCTCTAGGACCTTCTCTAAGTAAAATTCTCATGAACTCTGAAGGGTCAGAAAGCATGAATAATGCAGTCTGTCCTTCCAGAGGTCAAGGGCGCATTTGCCATGGGGATCTGTGATGTGCATGGCTTCCCTGCCATGTGTAAATATGCTGTGAAACAGGGCATGGACAGGTACTGTCAGGGAGCTGCTTTTTCAACTTGCCATGCAGTAAGCAGCATGCGTTTCTCTCCAGCATCATTTCCAAGGAATGTTTTAAAGCCTCTTCTATATTTTAGTGGATGCTTTTTCCCCAGTCAGCAGCAACAAGCATCCAGCTTGAAATTAGTCATGTTTTTGTCTTATCTCTTCTTTGAAAAGTGATCAATGAAGTATTGCTGATGTATTGTGGGCAGAGGGAGCACATTGTTATGGCAGCTTTCATTTAACTGCAGCTGCAAATATTATGCTAGCAAATCAGCTCTCTGTTCCCATTGAATTTACTCTCTACAGCCCTATAGTTCAGGGAAAGCTGTACCAAAATGTGTGAAACACTCAAAAACAAGAAGCCATTTAGAACAGAAACAGCAATGGAAAATAATTAACCAGAGCCAGCAAAGCCCATTATTAAATCACCAGTGACAGATCAAAGGACAACTGTACAGCTTTGAATAATGGAGCCTTGCATCTTCCTCTGACTTTCAGACCAAGATTTGATTTAAAAACTGAGGTGTCCAATCCCTGCTAATGGCACCTTTGAAAAACTCCAGCTGCATTCACTCTACAGTCCAGGGGAATAAAAACCTCTTCTTTTTCCTAAAAACCAACTGAGGTGAGCAGTTAGCTTGAACATTTACACAGAAAATTCAAAATATTCGGGTCTTAGTATTGCTGAGTATTGCAGGAGGGATGAAACCCCATTTGTTCTTCTCCACAATAATGAAAAATGGAGGGGGGGGGGGGGGGGGAAGAGAGAGGAAATTCCTATCATTTGAACTGTCTCAGCTCTCTACCATCCAGCATGGGGACTAGTGTCTGCTTTCAGGTGCAGCAGCATGAAGACTCATGTCAGTCAAAGGAGGCATTACCAGTGGTTTTGTGCTAAGAAGAAAACCCAAAGCACTCCCTGGCTTCCACCTTCTACAGTTCATCTGAACTGGCCCTACACCATGGGAGCTTCAGAGCACTGGAAGGAATCTTTGTGACCAGAGGAAGGGTTAGGAAATCCCTGTGTTGAGGAAAGCACAGCAGTAGTTTTGTTCCTAAGCCTGAGGGATGCGGAGGAAGAGATATGGAGTAAGGGAAGTGCCGATTAGTGGTCAGTCAGCATATTCTGCACGCAAAAAAGGTATTAAATATTATTAGAGAAAAAAAAGTTCATTTGTGCAACCATACCCAGAATTCTTTCATAAAAATTATACACTACAAACTTGACACAGTCCTTTAACTGGTATTTGCTAGTATTTGTCTTTTTAGCTCCTCATCTTCTGTACATCAAAACCCAAGAGAGATCTTTCATCTGGTGGAATTTGGCACAACTCCATTAATTTCAGTGGAGTTGTGACAGTTCATGCCAGAGGAGCACCTGCTTTCAAGACTAATAAATGCTGCTCTCACTGCTGCAGGATCTGAATGTCAAAACTTCCTCCTGGCCCATCAGAGTCTGAGCACCACTGAGCTTCAAAAAGGTATGTGCCAGCAGCCTTTCTGAGATCCCAGCTTCTGCTTGAGAACTGATAGCCATTGGCATCAAGTGCCTTGATTGCTGTGCTCACAAGACTACCTATTGGTGAACATTTCAGCTGGGATTTTTTTAATTTATATTCTAGATGTTCTCTGTTTCTAGAAAAATTGTTGCCAGAATCACAGAATGGTCAAGGTTGGGAAGGCTGGAATTATTAGTCATTAGAAGCAGTTTCTCTCTTGCACACAGAGAAGAATAGATGCTGAAGTAAAGATTTAAAGTCACTGACCTAATTCCTATCCTGAATTGGATACTTGCAAATTGTGCAGAAAGGAAAACTTAAAATAATGCTATATTTTAGACCATATAGGTTTACAGAATAATCCACAGTAAATGATATTCTGCAAGTGTACATTTCAATGTATTATATACATGTAGCTATGGGATAGATTTATATAAAAGTGAAAGCATTTTTCTCTTTTTGAACACACATATTTGAATAAGGACCACATGCATGCATATGCCCATGTGAAACATGCCTGTAGCATCAGCTGAGTAAGCAGAGGGGTTTTTTTTGGGCCTTTACATCATTAATTTTAAATATGTAGTCCAGAGCTATGGGAAGTGTATCAAGAGAAAAAACCTTATTACTGAAGTCTCTAAATCAAATTCTCTAGTCTTTCTTGTACGCTTTTTTAATCATCTTGGTGCGTGTTCCTGTCAGTTATGTGTGCCTCTGAATGACCATAGCATAAAGCAAAGAGTAAAATATTTGCTACTGCTAGGCATTTTCTGTCAGCAGCTGGAATATGTATTTTTCTAATTACTGAGGAAGGCTTTGGCTGATGTGAGATTCACAGGCAAAATAAAGATTTTCTGCAGCTGAATAGCAGAATTTTCACTACTTTTTTTCAGTTTTATTTCAAAAGGAATATGGACATTTATTCTAGCACATAACCTATTCTTACCTTGTAGGCTTGAAAACTACTTCAGGAAGGGGGAAAAGGAGTTTAGCTTATTTACAGCAGCAAAACATTTTCAGAGAAATATTCAGCAAAGTAGACCATAGGCACCATAATATCTGAGTTCACTGTATTGATGAGAAAAGATTTGCTGTGTCAAGTTTCATAAATTTAGCCAAGTCTGGCTAAACGTTTAGAATTATAGATTCATAGAATTGTTTATGTTGGAAAAGACCTTTAAGATCATCCTGTCCAACCATTAACCTAACACTACCATGTCCACCACTAAAACAATTAAGGGTAGAGTAATAATTTCATGTTTCCTGGCTTGGTGGCTGGATTATTTTTTAATGAAAGTAAAAACTAGGAATCATTAAGGTTGGAAAGGATCTCTAAGATCATCAGTCCAATCATCAACCCAACACCACCATGCCCACTAAACCATGTCCCAAAGTGCCACATCTACCCATTTTTAGAACACCTCCAGGGATGGTGACTCCACCACCTCTCTGGGCAGCCTGTTCCAATGCTTGACTACCCTTTCCGTAAAGAAATTTTTCCTAATATCCAATCTAAACCTCCCCTGGTGTAGCTTGAGGTCAGTTCCTCTCATCCTATCGCTAACCTACTTGGGAGAAGAGACCAACACCCACCTCACTACAACCTCCTTTCAGGTAGTTGTAGAGAGCAATAAGGTCTCTCCTCAGCCTCCTCTTCTCCAGACTAAACAACCCCAGTTCCCTCAGCTGCTCCTCATAAGGCCTGTGCTCCAGACCCTTCACCAGCTTTGTTGCCCTTCTCTGAACACGCTCCAGCAACCCAATGTCTTTCTTGTATTGAGGGGCCCAAAATGGGACACAATATTCCAGGTGCTTTAAAAATATAGTGGATTCATCACAGACTAAACTGATCTATCAAGGGAAATAAGCTGTGTAAATTCTTCAATAAAATTAAAAGAGTAAAGCTGCAATTTTTGCTTGAAACTTAAACAAACAAAAGGTTTCTCATTGGCTGGATATTTTGATATTTTTTCTCATTTAAAGAAACCAGTGATCATAAGAAGATGCAGATAGATCAGACAGATAAACTGTTCCATGAGATCTAAATACCAAGGATTATTTATTAGACGTGGAGCACCAAGGCTCATATGGCTATATGCAGTGGGCTCCAATTGAAAAGAAACTAATTTCTGATTTGCTTTTTTTGTGGATGAACTGCAGTTAGGGGCTTATTGAATATGAGAAGGATTTCTTTCTTTTCTACCCAGTCTGACTTTACAGCTCTGGTCATTTCCTGCCAGAGGTTGGAATAGGCTTTCTCAATCACAAGCAAAATGCATTTAGCTTGCTGAGAAAAAGCACTTGAGTAGTATCTTGAAACACTTCTCATTCACTAAGCAAAATGGGATGCAGCACATGAGGGAAGCATTTGAAAGGTGGACCAGCATTTTAAATAGGAATTCAGCAGCAGATCATCAACCAATCAGTGCCGCTTCTTTGACTATTTTTCCAATCTTTTGTGCAAATGCTATCGTGAAGTCCTCTGACACCATCGATGGCATGATCCTTCACAACCATGTCTCCCACTGTCAAGGCATACCAGGCAGCTCTGCATAGGTTTCTTGTATCACACAAATACAACTGAAGCAAATAAGCAGTAAAAATGCAAGCTTTGCACTGGGGTTGCTCCTGGCCTTTTGTCATGGTTTAACCCCAGCTAAGCAACTAAACACCACACAGCTGTTCGCTCACTCCCCCTGCCCCGGTGGGATTGGGGAGAGAATTGGAAGAGTGAGAAACACTCCTGGGTTGAGATAAGAACAGTTCAATAACTGAAATAAAATAAAGTTAAATAGTAGTAGTAATAATAACTATGTAATAATAACACTTATGGTAATACACAAAGCAAGTGATGCACAATGCAATTGCTCACCACCCACCAGCCAACTGACACCCAGACAGTTCCCAGCCAACTCCTCCCAGTTTATATACTGAGCATGACATCATATGGTATGGTATTGGTCCTTTGGTCAGTTTGGATCAGCTATTCTGTCTGTGCTCCCTCCCAGCTTCTTGTGCACCTGGCAGAGCATGGGAAGCTGACAAGTCCTTGACTAGCATAAGCAGTACTTAGCAACAACTAAAACATCCTGTATTGTTAACATTATTCTCAAATTAAATCCAAAACACAGCACTATGCCTGCTACTAGGAAGAAAATTAACTCTGTCCCAGCCAAAACCAGGACACCTTTGCTCCCATCCCAGTTCAAAGGCTGAAGAGGAATTTCAGCTATGCCGCATCCCAGGCAGCGCTAGGCTTTCAGCCATGGCCCAAGACCTGCTGGGGTTTCAGGAGGGTCTTTGCTGAAGCTCACAGTGGCTGAGGGTGGCACTGGGCAGGGTACCAGGCACAACACCAATATGGCTTGCTGTCTGGCTGCTGGCAGCCAAGGGAGAGCAATGCAGTAACAGGAGAGGCAGAACCACAGAGGCCATTAAGGAAGTCTGCATTGATGCTGAGCTCTGTCTGCTGTGGTTACACAGCCTGCTCTCTCCAGGCTTTTGATCCTGAGGTGTGACTGCAAGTGCTTAATTTCCTTTTCGTGTTTCACTGCTGTGTCTTCCGTCCCATGCTGTAACACGAGAATAGTGCTTGCGTTCTTTGAAAGAGAAAAATGGCTGAACAGATATTATCATGTCTTAAACCCCTTTGGTAACCACACCTAGGACATCCAGTCCTGGAATGTTGTAAATCCTCTTCTGAGCTAACCAGCTCTTCCTTCAACATAAAAACCAACATGTTGAAGATGGGAGAGACAGGTGACATTAGGGTCTCAGGACACAGCAGTGTGCATTGGCACTACCAAAAGAAGTAATTGTGGGCATCTTTGCCTGCATCTTTGGAGACTGCAACTGCACTCAAGCTCTCTTTTGCTACTTTTAAATTCCCAAGAGGTAATACAGCAGTTTAATTTTTACTGTCCTTTTTTGAATATTGCTTTATTAACGTTACTCTTCTTGCTGGTTGACCTGATCTGCAGAGGGTCTTAGATACTAGTTTTGTAAAAAGACCTGATCTGCAGAGGGTCCAGGTTGAAATAAAGTTTTAATTGTAACAACTTTGTTGTGTCATAGTTCCACTGAGGTTAACCAAAGAATCTGTCTCTCCCCATAGACATGGTTGTATGGCACCATGTCTCCTGCTTCTTCTTCACTCTCCTTTATTTGCTCTTTTTGAGCCCATTCCAATATCTGGTAAACCCACAGCACTAGTTCTTTTTACTTCACACAGCTTGGAATGAAACCTTTCATGAACTCTTAACTGCTTCACTCATGCCTTTCTCATGGTTGGGACTTCCTGCCATGTAAAATACCCCACTGTTCCATCAAAAACATTTGCTAAAATCTATCTGTTCCATAAAGAAACCCATTATCATTGAACACTGTACTTTCTACCTCTGCCCTGTTATTAGGGAAACTGTATTATACAAGCTTTATCCTTAAATCAAAGGGAGAGGCTTATTGTATTTGCCTTCCATTTTTCATCTACAGCAAAGCATCATGTGTGCTTATGTTGTCCATAAATACCATGTAATACAGTTTTCTTTAGCAATGCTTTATAGTGACTAATTGGGAAAGTAATTACTCAAACTCAGTGAGAAGAGGTTGAGCTGTGGCAATTTATTCACATCTTTATGCACAGCAGATAATACTTGAGCTTTCACTAGCTGCAGGAGCACAAAGAATTTTAGAAACTCAGTGTTGTGTGTATTGTTCACTTAGACTTGAGGCTGAGTCATAAAAACATGCATTTTGAAGAGGAGGTATCTGATTAGAGCTGTAGGGATGATCTATATGTTTAATCAGCTTGCTCTATTCTAAATAAATGTCACATTGTAGTGTACCATAATGTGTAAATTTTATTCAAAGATGGAAGCAAGCTGGAAGAGATGGACCTAGATTCCCTTGCTATTGATAGGTGTGGAGTTTAGGATTAAGAATGCATTTAGATACCTCAGAAGAAAACTGGATAAATATTTACTGACACAGAACAGCACACGGTCTGTCTAGAGCTTAAAACCACTTGTATGCATGGAGGGAGGGAGTGGGAGAAGACAGAAAGGGTGGTGGATGCTTGCTTCCTCTTTTGTGTTTTAGAAATCAGACAGATCAAACTATTGTCTTGAGATATATGATAGGGAGAAAATTTAGAGTTCAACAACATTCTCCTGCAATGAAGATTTGATATGAATATTTTGTTTTCTTAAAATTTGCAAGCTTCTATTGTTATACTTCCTAAGATGCGCATGTTAAAAAGCATACCATAGTTCAAACATGAACGTTAAGTCAAGAATAAAAAATATAGATCTGTAGTTCAAAGTTATTTGTGTATGTGTATGACTTTTTGGCCCTTCAACTCTGCCTGGTTGTCCCTGGGCTGCTTTTCCAATAATTAACACCCAATAATGCTGTCTTCTGAGTAGGGATCATTCTGATAGAGATACATGCAGGGGCAGGAAAATCAGAAGCAATTAAAATGCTCATTTTTACTATCAGTAGCTCCACGGGAGATCAAGCTGCAGGCTTGCCCAGGCTAACCTCATTGCCTCTGAAGTTTTCACTAACTTCAGGAGAAAACATTTACTTACATACTTTGAAATATCCTTATGTGAAAACACCCGAGGATTTATCACACAAAAAAATCCAGGACCAAAAAAAAAACCAACCCAAACCCACACTCCTCATCAGTTCTTTGTTTGGACAAAATATAGAGCTAAAAAAAGGGATAAAAAAGATGTAGCTGCCACATCACTACTCCAGTATATGATGAAAGAAAAATGTGGATAGAGGGATAAAGAGAAAGGCTGGGTGTACTTGGTAACTGCAGAAGGTGGTGGTGCTGAGAATTACATGCATAAAATTAAGACTACCTCCCAAAGCAGCACAGCTATTGAGGAAAAAACACACCAACAATTAAATAAAATTACCAATACAGGCAACAAAGCAAGATTAAAAGCACTGTTCCTCTCTAGGCAGGAAAGTGAATAAACATGTATCTCACAAGGCCACGGGTATGGATAAAACCTAGTGTCTCCTCCAGACATGCTTCAGATCCATTCAGCCCAAACCTGCAGCCTTCTTCTGAACAGCCCCTCCCTTGCCCTGATGCTCTTTCTTTCCTAGAGCATCATGTAGCCCTGCGAATATATTTTCTAATCCAAGAAGTTGATCTTATTTATCATTCCTACAACGAATTGTGAGCACTGTGTTTTCATACAAAGGACATGAGGAACCTTGCTGGTTAAGACTCTTATCCGGTTAGGCATTAAGGAATTAATTCCTGTTCTAACCCAGCTGCTTCTTGGTGGCTGACTGCCCTTTGCTGTGGTGGAACAATAGATCAAGACAGTCACACATGTACAGTTGAAGTTTTCAACCAAACAGCATCAGCTTATGAAAAAATGATACCACCATTCTTGAATGCCTCATACCCCTTCATTTAAAATGCATTGTACAGCTGCCAGAATTGTGGTCTAAAATAGATTGACAAGAGCAAAAAGAATTTTGAGGAGTTCTCACTTTTCTTGCTATAGAATCCTGACTTTGAGGTGGAGCTTTTTGGTATAGGGACAAGGACATAAAACCAGGCCATTTTTAGCTAGTGATTTTCCATTTGATAAAACTTGAGGGTGTCTTTTGCTCTATTATTTCACTAATTTTTTACTTTTAACTTCTAAATAAAAGAGGCTGTTAGGTATATGCTACCATAGAAGAAGTCACCATTAAAACTTAAGTCCATCTGAATGTTAGTTATGTTACTACTATACTGCTTAGCTGAAACCAGTATTTGCTCTGTAGGTATTTCCTGCTGTTGAACCTTGTTATCAAAGGAGCCTCTGGATGGGTCATGTTCATATTTCTGCATAACAGGAATGCAGCACAACAAACTGCAGTTTCTGAGATATATGTTTGTTTTTCCTTGCTATAGCCAGTGTAAGCTAGATCCATGAGCCTGTTACTCATATATATGTGATGCTTTCCCAGTCTGGTGGGTGATCCTTTTCTATACCACTCATGACAGGAGGAGAATGACAAGAAAAGTTGCAGCCTCAAAATAAATATATGTATTAGTAGAATTGCATGAAAAATATATATTTCTTCACAAACATGTTTCATAATATACTGCTTTTTTTTTTCTGTAAATACAGCATACTTTTACTGTACATACTGTACTGCTTTTTTGGGTGGGAGAGTATGATGGAAAGCTATCTGCACATTAAATGTCATTTCAGAATGACTCTAGAAAGCAATCCCTTAAATCTCCAATGACATATTTCTGACAGGCTTATAATCTCTGCAAATTGTTGGTAGGAGCAGTGAACAAACCTGTCAGCAATTCTGGCTCTCAATGCTCTAATTTGAAGGAATATGCAACATGCTGGAGGAAACTAGGAAGCTGCAAATAGCTTGTTAAATGCAACTGATAAAATACAGACTGTGGTGATATACAAGTGTCTGCCAGCGCTTAATGATCTCCATGACTGAGAAGGTTAGACAATTTTGCTGCTACAAGTGCCTCGGTATCTTACCGAAATTGGAACAGTCACTGCAAAAGGAATGGAGGACCTGTGCAAAAACCAGCACTCATGCTGCTGAACTTTGAGCCCTGAAAAATTCCCTTGGTCCTGCTATTTGAAGGGGAATCATAGAATCATAGAATTGTTTAGGTTGGAAAAGACCTTTATCATCCACTCCAACCATTAACCTAACACTACCAAGTCCACCACTAAAACAATTAAGGGTAGAGTAATAATTTCATGTTTCCTGGCTTGGTGGCTGGATTATTTTTTAATGAAAGTAAAAACTAGGAACCATTAAGGTTGGAAAGGATCTCTAAGATCATCAGTCCAATCATCAACCCAACACCACCATGCCCACTAAACCATGTCCCAAAGTGCCACATCTACCCATTTTTAGAACACCTCCAGGGATGGTGACTCCACCACCTCTCTGGGCAGCCTGTTCCAATGCTTGACTACCCTTTCCGTAAAGAAATTTTTCCTAATATCCAATCTAAACCTCCCCTGGTGTAGCTTGAGGTCAGTTCCTCTCATCCTATCGCTAACCTACTTGGGAGAAGAGACCAACACCCACCTCACTACAACCTCCTTTCAGGTAGTTGTAGAGAGCAATAAGGTCTCTCCTCAGCCTCCTCTTCTCCAGACTAAACAACCCCAGTTCCCTCAGCTGCTCCTCATAAGGCCTGTGCTCCAGACCCTTCACCAGCTTTGTTGCCCTTCTCTGAACACGCTCCAGCAACCCAATGTCTTTCTTGTATTGAGGGGCCCAAAACTGGACACAGTATTCCAGGTGTGGCCTCACCAGTGCTGAGTACAGGGGTATGATCACTTCCCTGCTCCTGCTGGCCACACTATTCCTGATACAAGCCAGGATGCTGTTGGCCTTCTTGGCCACCTGGGCACACTGCTGGCTCATGTTCAGCTGGCTGTCTACCAACACCCCCAGGTGCTTTTCAGCCAGGCAGCTTTCCAGCCACTCTTCCCCAAGCCTGTAGCATTGCATGGGGTTGTTGTGACCCAAGTGCAGGACCTGGCACTTGGCTTTGTTGAACCTCATACAGTTGTCCTCAGCCCATCGATCCAGCCTGTCCAGGTCCCTCTGCAGGGCCATCCTACCCTCGAGCAGATCGATACTCCCACCCAATTTGGTGTCATCTGCAAACTTACTGAGGGTGCACTCAATCCCCTCATTCAGATCATTGATAAAGATATGAAACAAGACTGGCCCCAGCACTGAGCCCTGGGGAACACTGCTTGTGACTGGCCGCCAACTGGACTTAACTCCATTCACCACTACTCTCTGGACTCGGCTACCCAACAATTTTTTTACCCAGTGAAGAGTATGCCCGTCCAAGCCATGAGCTGCCAGCTTCCTTAGGAGAATGCTATGGGAGACCATGTCAAAGGCTTTACTGAAGTCCAGGGAGATGACAGCCACAGGCTTTCCCTCATCCACTAGGCAGGTCACCAGGTCATAGAAGGAGATCATGTTGGTCAAGCAGGACCTGTCTTTCATGAACCTGTGCTGGCTGGGCCTGATCCCCTGGTTGATCTGCACATGCCTGTTGAGAGCACTCAAGATGAACTGCTCCATAATCTTCCCTGGCACCGAGGTCAGGCTGATAGGCCTGTAGTTCCCCAGGTCCTCCTTCCAGCCCTTCTTGTAGACGGGTGTTACACTGGCAAGCCTCCAGTCATCAGGGACCTCCCCTGTTAACCAGGACTGCTGATAGATGTTGTAAAGTGGCTTGGAAAGCTCCTCTGCCAGCTCCCTCAATACTCTCGAGTGGATCCCTTCTGACCCCATAGACTTGAGAGCATCCAGGTGGCATAGCAGGTCATTAACTGCTTCCTCCTGGATTATAGGGGTTTCATTCTGCTCCCTGTCCCTGTCTTCCAGCTCAGGGGTCTGAATATCCTGGGGATAACTGGTCTGACTATTAAAGACAGAGGCAAAGAAGGCGTTAAGTACCTCAGCCTTTTTCTCATCCTTAGTGACAATGTTCCCCCCCCACATCCAGCAAAGGATGGAGATTCTCCTTGGCTCTCTTTTTGTTGTTAATGTATTTGTAGAAACATTTTTTATTATCTTTTATAACAGTGGCCAGACTGAGTTCTAGCTGGGTTTTTGCCTTTCTAATTTTCTCTCTGTGTGACCTAACGAGATCCCTGTACTCTCCATGAGTTGCCTGCTCCTCCTTCCAAAGGTGATAAACTCTCCTTTTTTGCCTAAGTCCCAGCAAAAGCTCCCTGTTCAGCCAGGCCAGTCGTCTTCCCCACTGGTTGGCCTTATGGCACATGGGGATAACCCTCTCCTGCACCCTTAAGATTTCCTTCTTGAAGAAGACCCAGCCTTCCTGGACCCCTTTGCCCTTTAGGACTGCCTCCCCTGGGACCTTCCCAACCAGCGTCCTGAAGAGGCCAAAGTCTGCCTTCCAGAAGTCCATGGTAATGGTATTGCTGCCCCTCCCCTTTACATTACCAAGAATTGAGAATTTTATCATATCGTGGTTGCTAAGACCAAGACGGCCTCTGACCATGACATCTCCCATGAGTCCGTCTCTGTTTGCAAATAGCAGGTCAAGTGAGGCACCTCCCCTGGTAGGCTCACTTACTAGCTGCATCAGGAAGTTATCATCCACACACTCTAGGAACTTCTGAAACAGTTTCCTCTCTGCTGTGTTGTATTTCCAGCAGATGTCTGGCAAGTTGAAGTCCCCCACGAGAACAAGGGCTAGCAATTGTGAGACTTCTGCCAGCCACTTACAAAATGCTTCATCTATCTCTTCATCCTGGTTGGGTGGTCTATAGCAGCCTCCCAGCAGGACTTCTGCCTTGTTGGCCTTCCCCCTCATCCTTACCCACAAGCACTCCACCTTGTCATCACCACTGTCGAGCTCTATACAGTCAAAACACTCTCTAACATACAGAGCCACCCCACCACCTCTCCTTCCTTGCCTATCCCTTCTGAAGAGCTTATAGCCCTCCAGTGCAGCACTCCAGTCACGAGAGTCGTCCCACCATATTTCTGTGATGGCGATTATGTCATAGCTGTCTTGCTGCACAGGGGCTTCCAACTCCTCCTGTTTGTTGCCCATGCTACGTGCATTGGTGTAGATGCATTTGAGCCAGGCTATCGATTTCACCCCTGACATTGCCATGCTGCCCCTGGGCTCCTCATTAGTGAGCCCGTTTATATCCCCTTCCCCCTTCAAACCTAGTTTAAAACCCTCTCAATGAGTCCCACGAACTCATGGACAAGAATTCTTTTTCCCTTTGGACACAGCTGATCTCCATCAGCTGCCAGCAGGCCTGGTGCCGTGTAAACCTCCCCATGATTGAAAAAACCAAAATTCCACTGGTGGCACCAGCCTCTGAGCCACCTGTTAATCAGGTGAGTTTTCCCATTCCTTTCAGCATTCTTCGCTGCCATTGACGGGATTGAGGAAAACACTACCTGTGCTCCTGATCCTGCAACCAATTGCCCCAGTGCCCTGAAGTTCCTTTTGATTGCTTTAGGACTTCTCTCTGTCATCTCATCACTGCCAACCTGTACAACAAGCAACGGGTAATAATCGGAGGGCCTTATGAGATCAGGCAGTTTCATAGTAATGTCCCTAACCCGGGCCCCAGGGAGGCAGCGGACTTCCCTGTGGGATGGGTCCAGATGGCAGATTGGGCCCTCAGTTCCCTGCAGGAGGGAATTGCCTACAACAGTTACCCTCCTTTTTTTCTTAACAGGGGCAATTGTAATCCATGGGGGTGACTGACTCGCCCTCGGCAGCCCTCTGGCTAGACATTCACCTTTACCTCCCTCCCCACTTGCCTGGCCCTCAACTTCCAGAGCCCCATATCTGTTGTGTAAGGGCAACTGGGAAAGTGAGGAAGTGACAGCATGTGGCTATGGATGGGGACTGTATTGCCTATGAGTGCTTCTCTGCACTGGCTTTGCTGTGTGCCAGGCTCTTTGCCTCCCCAGTCGGAGTACCACGTGTTAGCCTCAGTCCTGCTCTGCTCCTGTGTACCAGGCATAGGCCCTGGTAGGTTCTTAGTGAAGCAAAAGAACTGGAGATGGCTTGCAAGATCCTAGATGGAGGCTACTGCACAGCATTAAAGGTCTGAGAGATGCAGATGTACTGGCAGGGGACCAAGTAATCAAGACGAAATAAAATGCAGGAGATCTGACAGGCCTCCAGTAATCTGCATAGATGTCATAGGAAATCTATCCATTTAATACCTCTGGGTAAGTTTCAAAGGTTAGAGAAGCCTGGAGTATTTTTTTTTAGCCCAATATTGGGGTTCTGAAGGCATTTGCTTAAAAAAATCTACAGGACAAAACCAAAAGGCCTTTTGAAGCTCTATATAAGCAAAAAGGTAAGGCATGCTCCAGTGCCTGGGACCTGAGGGCTCCAATATATGCTAACGGTTCTGAGCAGCCTTGCTTGAGCCTCCAACCAAGCCTGTTGCCTGGGTCTGGGAGCCCCATTTCAGCTCAGGTCTGGGAACCCAGTCTGTGCCTGAGCTGTGTTAGGGATGTCCCTGTCTCCAGCTCTGTCTCCTGCATGGGTCTTGGACACCCTTGTGGGTAGTGTATTTCCTGGATGGACCCCAGGCATATATTGTAGCTTGCCTCCAGTCCTGCCTTTGGCCCTGTTGACAGGATGGACTTTGGACCCATGTTTTAGCCTTGTCTTCAGTCCTATCTGTGGCATCTTTTGCACCTGACTGAGCTCCCTACAGTGCCTGGGACTGTTAAGGGGCCCTGTCACTAGCACCCAGCTCTTCACGATGTGCACAGCCCCTGTGGGACTGTGCCCCATGGGTGAAGGTATGTCCTGTGCTGGGGTTGCCCTCAGTTCCTGGCTTGCCTGCACTTAGGGAGCAGCAGCCTTTGCTGCTCCTTGCCATGCAGATTGAAAGCTTTGCATACATTCTAAGTGTAGCATACCTACTGAGTTTGCATACACAACTAATCTTATAGCATAGGCAAATAATATTTTGGCTATTGAAACAGCCAGTTAGAATGTAAGCCAGCCATCTGAACGTGCCAATAATCAGTCATTGTATGCAACATTCAATATTTTGCAGGAGATCTGCCAATGTCCTTGAGACTTGAACAGGGGAGATGGCCAGGTCTTTTGTCTCTGCTGAATGTGGAAGGTGGAATATTTCCTTTCAGTAGTGACTTCTTTCTCCTTGCAGTACTTCATCCTGTTGTCATTTCTATGTTGGAACACTGCAAGACTTAATGTATTAGCTGTAGTCCCCACAGTACCCAGGGTCTACATCCTTCTCATGGTGGTACTTTGATATTTGTAATCAGCAGGCACTATTACAATCATCTGAGCTGTTTGAACTACAAAGCTTCTCATAAACAGAGTAAGCTTGTCTGCCACTTAAGACAGTCATGGGCTCCAGACTGTGTCAGGATTTATTCATGCAAATTAAAAGATCACACTACTGAGAGTGGTAGACACCATGGGAATTGTCTCTTTAAATTTAAAAACAAAAACAGAGCAAGGAAGGGCTCTAGATGGAGATTATGCAAAGACCTATAGGAATAAAACTACTTTATTTAACTTTGTAAGTCTTTTACCTAACTTCAGGCTAAAATGACATTCCTTGCAGTTTCCTGGCACCCTCACATGATAGTGTTTGATTGTTTGTTATTTCAATAACTGAAGGAGGTTTGAGAACAAATTAATTGAAATACATAGAATATTTGGAACTTTCCCTGTCCACATGCTTTTGTGACAGAAAATTCAGTTTCTAACCATATTTTTTTCTTCTGCCAGCCTCCAGCCTGGAAAATTTCAGTGCTGTCAACAGTTTCAACTTTCTGTTATAAAATGTTAAAACAAAGCTCAGTTTTGAGAAACTTTTGGTTTGAGTCAGAATAGTTTGCTGTGTAGAAGACCCTGATTTGGGCTTGGTCAGTAACCCCTATTCCCATTGCAGCCTCCATCTTGGTGCAGCAGGGCTCTGGGCTGCCAAATTTACACAGCTGCTTCTCAGTGTTCCTTGGCTTCCTCTGTCCCCTTGTGAGTGGATTTCCCCGATTCCCTGCTCTGACTAGGTTGTCTGCTGCAGCCCCACGGGCCAGCTCCTGGACTGGCTTTGAAGGGTAGCCCCACCATGGCTGGGCAAAGGGAAATAGTTGGCTGCATCCCCCTGCACAGGGATGATCCTTTGCAGGTGCTTGAGACCAGCAGCTGATCAGACAAACTTGGGCAACCGTTTCTGAACGTCCTTATAAACCATTCATCCTGGTAAACAAATAATGGGCAAAAAAGTTAATAAATAAATGAAATCCACATGCCTTGAGTTTGCCTGCAATTCACTGTTTTCCTGAAACTGAGTCCAGCAGATCCAGTTGTCTCAGAAAACCAGTATACCTAGATGTACCAATAAAGAGCACTTCTGCTTAGGTGTTTAGTGACCGACGGTTATTTTAAGCAGCTAGGTTTGGAAAATTTGGAGAAAATGTTAGTTCTCTTGATCTTTTTATCCTGGCTCAACTCATCACTGATAGTCACATTGCAGGAATGAGGGGCAAACTTGGAAAATCCAATTTATAAACCCTCAGAATTTGATTTCAAAGGGTTCATGAGACAAGAATAATCACCACTGGTGAGGTATTACATCTTTCACATATTCTCTCATTCCTTTTCACCAGCAATTCTTTTTCACCAGCCAGTCTTCTGTTTGTAAGATAACTCAGAACAAACTGAAGCGAGTCAAAAGGAAGGTGCAATTATTCTGCAGTAATCTTGTAACCCTTTTCTGTTTCTTTTGTGGGGAGAAAATTCCCTTGCTGTAGTATATTATTGATTTTAACAAAGCAAGATCCAACACCCCTCCCCTTTTGTTTTGATTTTGTTTGAAAGATTTATAAAACTTCTTTCATAAAGCTTCTCTTTTTGGAGGGGGGCACCAAATCAGGGCAAAGATGATGTTAAATTGCATCTCTTAACTCTTGGAAAGGTACTACCTGTGTCTAGGCCATAGATTGCAAGCTAGTTATGTAGGAACATCAGGTCTTCAGTCCTGTAAAAGCCTGCAACTAGCACTAGTGCCTACAGAGTAATAAAGCTGACAAACAGTAACATGCTATGGAAAGGAAGATCATCACTGGAAATTTGTTTCTCATCCAGGTTGTACTTTGATATTTGGAAGAATTATTCCACTATTACAAATGATACTTTGAGAGGCAAAATCATGAATTCTTTTCCTTAGAGTCAAGGTTTTCTTGTTTTCCCGATAAACACAGAAATCCCTCACCAAGGGAATTTGCTTAGTCAGGAATGACTGGCCTGATCTAGTGTTTGTGGTAATGTTTGAGTAGCAACTGGCCTCAGTGACCTTCAGAGGTCCTTCCTTAATGTTTCTATGATATTCTGCTGTACTACTGTTTTAAAATTAATTTACTACATCCCTTCAAAGGAAGTCAGTCAATCATCTTCCCTGCATCATCCCAGCTGTCTCCCTCTCACACCTCATGTCATACTTTTTCATAGAATCATAGAATAGTTTGGGTTGGAAGGGACCTTTAGAAGTCATCTAGCTCAAACCCCCTGCAGTAAGCAGGGACATCTTCAACTAGATCAGGTTGCTCAGAGCCCCATCCAACCTGACCTGGAACGTTTCCAGGGTTGGAGAATCTACCACCTCTCTGGGCAATGTGTTCCAGTGTTTCACCAACCTCATTGTAAAATATTTCTTCCTTATAGCTAGTCTGAATCTACCTTCTTTTAGTTTAAAACCATTACCCCTTGTCCTATCGCAACAGCCCCTGCTAAAAAGTTTTTCCCCATCTTAAAAGCCCCCTTTAAGTATTGAAAGGCCACAATAGGGTCTCCTCACAGCCTTCTCTTCTCCAGGCTGAATAACCCCAACTATCTCTTAGCCTGGCCTCATAGGAGAGGTGCTCTAGCCCTCTCATCATTTTGGTGGCCCTCCTCTGGACCCGCTCCAACAGGTCCATGTCTTTCCTGTGCTGAGGGCCCCAGAGCTGGATGCAGTACTCCAGGTGAGGTCTCACCAGAGCAGAGTAGAGGGGTAGAATCAGCTCACTTGACCTGCTGGCCACGCTTCTTTTGGTGCAGCCCAGGATACGGTTGGCTTTCTGGGCTGCAAGTTCACATTTACGGCTCATGTCCAGCTTTTCATCCACCAGTACCCCCAGGTCCTTCTCCGCAGGGCTGCTCTTAATCTATTCATCCCCCAACCTGTATTGATAGTGGGGATTGCCCTGTCCCAGGTGCAGGACCTTGTGTTTGGCCTTGTTGAACCTTAGGGGGTTCACATGGGCCCACTTCTCAAGCTTATCCAGGTCTGGATGGCATCCTATCCCTTAGGCATGTCAACTGTACTATTCAGCTTGGTGTCATCTGCAAATTCGCTGAGGGTGCAGTCAATCCCTCTATCTATGTCATTGATGAAGATATTAAACAGTATTAGTCCCCGTATGGACACCTGAGGGGCACCACTCGTCACCAATCTCCATCTAGACTTGGAGCTGTTGATCACGACCCTCTGGATGTGACCATCCAACCAATTCCTCATCCACCAAACAGTCCATCCATTAAGTCCATGTCTTTGTAATTTAGAGAGAAGGATGTTGTGGGGGACCGTGTCAAAGGCCTTACACAAGTTCAGATAGATGCCAAACGTAGCTCTTCCCTTGTCCACTGATGTAGTCACTCCATCATAGAAGGTCACTAGGTTGGTCAGACAGGACTTCATAGAATCACAGGATCACAGAATGCTTTGGGTTGGAAGGGAGTCCACCCATCAAATCCATATCTCTCCAATTTAGAGAGAAGGATGTTGTGGGGGACTGTGTTGAACGCTTTACAGAGTCCAGATAGATGACATAGATTACTTTTCCCTTGTCCCCTGATGCAGTCACTCCTTCATAGAAGGCCACTATGTTGGTCAGGCAGGACTTGCCCTTGGTGAAGCTGTGCTGGCTGTCTTGAATCACCTCCCTGTTCTCCATGTGCTTGAGCATAGTTTCTAGGAGGATCTGTTCCATGATCTTCCCAGGCACAGAGGTGAGGCTGACAGGTTGGTAGTTCCCAGGGTCCTCCTTTCTTCCCTTTTTAAAAATGGGTACAATGTTTCCCTTTTTCCAGTCACCAGGGACTTCACCTGACTACCATGACTTTTCAAATATCATGGAGAGTGGCTTGGCAACTATATCATAGAATCACAGAATCACAGAATGCTTTGGGTTGGAAGGGACCTTTAGAGGTCATCTAGCCCAACACCCCTGCAGTGAGCAGGGACAGCTTTAACTAGATCAGCTTGCTCAGAGCCCCGTCCAACCTGACCTGGAATGTTGCCAGGGATGGGGCCTCCACCACCTCTCTGGGCAACCTGTTCCAGTGCTTCACCACCCTCATTGTAAAAAATTTCTTTCTTATATCTAGTCTAAATCTATTATTCTTTAAGTTAAATCCATTATTCCTTGTCCCGTCACAACAGGCCTTGCTACAAAATTCTCCCCATCTTTCCTGTAGGCCCCCTTTAAGTACTGGAAGGTCGCAATATGGTCTCCCTGGAGCCTTCTCTTCTCCAGGCTGAACAACCCCAACTCTCTCTCAGGACTCTGGGATGCATCTCATCAGGTCCCATAGACTTATGTACATTCAGGTTCCTCAGGAGGTCTCGAACCTGATCTTCCCTTACAGTGGGAAGGGCTTTACCCCCCTGGTCCCCATCTTGCAGTCCATTGATTCGGGAGGGGTGAGGAGAGAGGTTGCCAGTGAAGACCGAGGCAAGGAAGTTGATGAGTACCTCAGCCTTCTCCTCATCTGTTTATAATAGGTCAGCATTCTTGTTCATTGGGGGGGTATGCTTTCTTCAACCTTCCTTTTCTGGTTGACATACCTGTAGAAGCCCTTCTTGTTATTCTTTACATCCCTTGCCCTTGGTGAAGCCATTGCTGGCTGTCTTGAATCATCTCCTTGTCCTCCATGTGCTTTAGCATAGCTTCTAGGAAGATCTGTTCCATGATCTTCCCAGGCACAGAGGTGAGGCTGACAGGTCAGTAGTTCCCAAAGTCCTCCTTTGTATTGTTTTTAAAAATAGGTGCAATGTTTCCCTTTTTCCAGTCACTGGGGACTTCACCTGACTGCCAGGACTTTTCTGCTGGTACCAAGGAACTTGCTTACACACAGCACTTGGCACAGTTTTGCAACCTCTCTTCTATGGTGAAATTGCACTTACCCATGGCAATCTTACCTATTTCTTAAAGCCAGCTTCATCTTCCCTCTCAAATAGCTCTTCTCTTTCACTTGTGTTTATCTATTCAATGTACCTATAGACATCAGTTACCTTTTTTTCTCTCAGTCTTCAGTCTAGCAGATCAAGTGGTCCAACCTCATTTATTCCTATCTGCATGCCAGTGGCCTTTCATGGTACCTTTCCTTGAGTTAATCTTCATGTGCATGACAATACTGTAGACAGAATTCAAGAAGTGCTGCAGCGAGTGTCTGCTACAATGACACTAATAATTCTCAGGAAATATATTTGCTGTTGTATCCTAGGAGAGAATGTGCTTTGTTTTGTGGCTGCGTTACACTGATGGTATAATAGAGAGTCTGGTATCAGCTAACATGCCTTTGTCATTTCCAAATGATCTTCCATGAGCTTATAGGAGAAGTTCTAAGCATTTTTTACACTTACATTGTTTTGCACCTTGAATGAATTCATTTAATCAGCCTCTGTTACCCCTGACCTTGAGGTCACGTAGTAATTTCTGCATGATATTTCAATCTTCCTGCATTGATAATGGCTCCTAATACTGTGTCACCCTTATTTTTCATTAGTAGATCTATGCTCTCAGCTGAGCATATAATGACCTTGTGTTTCCTGGTTGTTCTTACTCATTTCCTGCACAGTATTTCTCACAAACACTTTGCTGGACACTTTTTTTGACCTCACTTCTAATATGCATCTCTCTATCTTCTATTTGCTAATAGATTACCTTTATGTGCCTCTGCTGGTGGGCTACCAGTTCTTCAGATGTGCCCTCAAGGCAATTTCTAATGAAGGAAATAGTGATAATAGCAGAGTAGAAAAGTTGAGAAAGCAAGCAGCAGCCTTCCCTTCCCCTTCCTCCACTCAGACAACAGCCAGGCAAGAAGTGCTAAGAAGTCAGAGTCAGCTTTGTGGTCACACACTTGTATATGCTGAGAGGCCTATCTGGGGACCAAAAAGGAAGAATGGCAGAAAAAACCCTGATACTGGTGAGCTGCTGTTCTGTTTTCCCTACTTATCTGCTGTATCCCTTTCCTCCAACACTCAGCCTAAGCTACGCAGTTCACAAGCTGCTTGAGGTGGGAACATCTTATACTGTTAGTGTCTGTGCTTATGTATTTATTTAGCATGGTCTTGAGAGCTCTCTTCTGAAGATACCAGAAGGCAAATTTAAAAAGTTGTCTCTCCTTTTCCCCACTCCTCAATTGCTAAAAAGATTTCCTTAGAGCAGGTTACAGTATATGCAGCAGCTGCAGAGTGCT
This sequence comes from Pelecanus crispus, assembly GCF_030463565.1. NCBI lineage: Eukaryota > Metazoa > Chordata > Aves > Pelecaniformes > Pelecanidae > Pelecanus > Pelecanus crispus. The sequence goes on along the minus strand of NC_134676.1, from coordinate 24,103,662 downwards.
TGGAGCAGAAATCCTCCTTTGGTTCTGGTACCTAGCCCAAAGGTGGTCCTCTGGAGTCAGTGTGTCTGGAATATTGTATTGAGAGGTCCTCTCTTCTCTTAGAGCCTGACTATGGTGAGGTGAGGAAGAGATTAATCTAGTTTAGGTGTGTGAATACTCTAGTGACTATGCTAATTAAACTATAATAGTGAGTGAATCCGAGGCGAAGGGCTCTGGAGTGGACGCTTGCACCGGGGCACCGTTGCTAAGGCGGCAAAAAAGCGCAGGGCGAGAGTGGGCAGCCCAGCCCCCAGCCTAGAGCGGGGAAGGGCGAGCTGCTGACGTGAGCCAGCTCTGATGTAGCATGGGCGGGGACAGGAGTGACGGCAGCCAAACCCCCTCACCTATAAAAGCAGCCCCCGGGGAGCGCGAGTGACCAGGAGCGCGTCAAGGAGGGCGTGGTGCGTCAGTTGAAGCGGTCAGGGCGTGCGGGGAAGGCTGCGTGCCCCTGCGCCCCCGCTGCTAGCTCAAGAGGTAGGTTCGGTAAGTTCAGCTGGTGAGAGGGAGCCGAGGCATGGCGATGGTGTCCACCCGGCGGAAGGCTATATCCCCTGCACCAGCCAGAAAGGCTGTATCCACCCAGACTGAGCTCCCAGGGAAACGCACAGCCGTCCAGGTCTCCGGCTGCAGGGAGTGCCACCAGCTTGCTCTGGGAACAGATGTTGGTGGAGCAAAAAGCTGTGTGCACTGTGACCAAGTCGATTATCTACTCGGCCTGGTGGCAGAGCTAAGAGAGGAAGTAAACAGGCTGTGGAGCATCAGGGAGTCTGAGCAAGAGATAGACAGGTGGAATCACACTCTGAGCTCCCGGAAACCTGACCAGGGACAGCCTCCAGAGAAAGCCTGTGACCAAAAGGAGCCAGTATCCTCCCCCCACCAGGATGTAGGCAGGGTCTTAGAGGGAAGCAGTGAGTGGAAACAAGTCCACAATCGGGGCGGCAAGTGAACCCTTTCCTTGCCCACCGTGACCCCCCAGGTGCCTCTGCACAATAGGTATGAGGCTCTAGATGTGGAGGACCAGTCAGTGGACGATGTGGGCATCGATCCATCTACACCCGAAGAGTTGCCAAGACCACAAAGACCTACCACCTATATTAGTACCACCTCAACAAGGAAGAAAAGATGGGTCATAGTCATAGGAGACTCCCTCCTGAGGGGAATGGAGGGTCCAATATGCTGGGTGGACCCTCCTCATAGGGAAGTCTGCTCCCTGCCAGGAGCCCGGGTGAGAGAGATCACCAGGAGACTTCCCAGCCTGGTACGGCCCTCAGACTACTACCCCTCACTGCTCTTCCACGTGGGTGGTGACGAAGTTGTAGTGCGTAGCCCAAAGGTGATTAAAAGAGACTTCAGGGCCTTGGGACGCTTAGTGAGGGAATCGGGGGCACAGGTAATCTTTTCCTCCCTCCTTCCAGTTGTGGGAGGTGACATTGGTAGGAACAGGCGGATCCAATCTCTTAACACATGGCTCCGAGGCTGGTGCCACCGTCACAACTTTGGGTTCTTCGACAATGGGATGGCCTACATATGACACCAGGCTTACTGGTGACAAATGGGAGCCACCTTTCTCAAAGGGGAAAGAGGATCTTTGCACAGGAGCTTGCAGGGCTCATTGACAGGGCTTTAAACTAGATGTGAAGGGGGAGGGGGAACACATCAGGCTTGCCTGTGACAAGCTGTGGGATGGTACGCAATGGTTAGAGGGACAGGGTGCTACTGTGAGCCCTCAACCTGTTGCCCAGAGGCATGATGGGGATGCTGCAGCACAGTTGAAGTCTTTCAGAGATGAGCCGGAGGCTCCTGAGATAGTTAGAGCTCACAAGGAAACCTTCGTGAAACACCCTGAGGGAAACAGGGCATGTTCCACTAAGAAGGTGACATGGCCAACAGCCCAGATGAAATGCCTCTACACGAACGCACACAGCATGGGGAACAAACAGGAGGAGCTGGAAGCTGCTGTGCTACTAGACAGCTATGACCTGATTGCAATAACTGAAACCTGGTGGGATGAATCCCACAACTGGAATGTGGCTATTGATGGCTACAGGCTGTTCAGAAGGGACAGGCGAGGAATGAGGGGCAGAGGCGTTGCCCTCTACATAAAGAAATCAATACAGTGTGAAGAGCTGTCCCTGAAGAATAGCCATGAGCAGGTCAAAAGCTTATGGGTAAGAGTCAGAGACAGAGGCAACAAAGGGAACCTTGTGGCTGGTGTCTACTACAGGCCGCCTGATCAAGGGGAGCCTGCTGATGAAGCCTTCTTCCTCCAGCTCCGGGAGACTTTGCGCTTGCAGACTCTTGTCCTGCTGGGGGACTTCAACCACCCCGACGTTTGCTGGAAAAGAAACATGGTGAGCTGTAGGCAATCCAGGAGATTCCTGGAATGCATAGATGACAATTTCCTAAACCACGTAATAGACACACCTACCCAAGGGGATGCGATACTGGATCTGATGGTCACCAATGCAACTGAGCTCATCGGTGATGTCAGGACTGGAGGCAGCTTGGGCTGCAGTGATCACGTGCTGGTGGAGTTCACGCTCCTGAGGGACATGAAAAAAGAGAGGAGTGCAGTCAGGACCCTAAATTTTAGGAAAGCAAACTTCCAGCTCTTCAAGGAGTTAGTCAGAAGGACCCCCTGGGAGACGGTCCTCAGGGACAGGGGAACAGAACAGAGTTGGCAGATCTTTAAGGACGCCTTCCATAGAGCACAAGAGCTATCAGTCCCCAAGTGTAAAAAAGCAGGCAAGGAAGGGAAGAGACCAGCATGGCTGAGTCGAGACCTGCTGGTCAAACTAAAGAGTGAGAGGGAACCGCACAGGCAGTGGAAGCAGGGACAGGTGTCCTGGGGGGAATACAGGGAAATGGCCCAGTTGTGTAGGGACGAGGTCAGGAAGGCCAAGGCGAGGATGGACCTGAATTTGGCAAGGGACATAAAGAATAACAAGAAGGGCTTCTACAGGTATATCAACCAGAAAAGGAAGGTTAAAGAAACCATACCCACCCTGATGAACAAGAAAGGCGAACTTGTATCAACGGATGAGGAGAAGGCTGAGGTACTCAACAACTTCGTTGCCTCGGTCTTCACTGGCAACCTCTCTCCTCACCCCTCCCGAATCAATGGACCAAAAGATGGGGATCAGGGGGTAGAGCCCCTCCCACTGTGAGGGAGGATCGGGTTCGAGACCACCTGAAGAACCTCAATGTACACAAGTCTATGGGACCTGATGAGACGCATCCCAGAGTCCTGAGGGCATTGGCTGAGGTAGTTGCCAAGCCACTCTCCATGATATTTGAAAAGTCATGGTAGTCAGGTGAAGTCCCTGGTGACTGGAAAAAGGGAAACATTGTACCCATTTTTAAAAAGGGAAGAAAGGAGGACCCTGGGAACTACCAACCTGTCAGCCTCACCTCTGTGCCTGGGAAGATCATGGAACAGATCCTCCTAGAAGCTATGCTCAAGCACATGGAGGACAGGGAGGTGATTTGAGACAGCCAGCATGGCTTCACCAAGGGCAAGCCCTGCCTGACCAACATAGTGGCTTTCTATGAAGGAGTGACTGCATCAGTGGACAAGGGAAAAGCAATGGATGTCATCGACTTGGATTTCTGTAAAGCATCTGACACAGTCCCCCACAACATCCTTCTCTCTAAATTTGAGAGATACGGGTTTGATGGGTGGACTGTTCGGTGGATAAGGAATTGGCTGGATGGTCACATCCAGAGGGTCGTGGTCAATGGCTTGATGTCCACATGGAGACCGGTGACAAGTGGGGTCCCTCAGGGGCCCGTACTGGGTCCGGTGCTATTTAACATCTTCAACAGTGACATAGACAGTAGGATCGAGTGTACCCTCAGCAAGTTTTCAGATGACACCAAGCTGAGTTGTGTGGTTGACACACCAGGAGGATGAGATGTCATCCAGAGGGACCTGGACAAGCTGGAGAGTTGGGCCTCTGTGAACCTCATGAGGTTCAACAAGGCCAAGTGCAAGGTCCTGCACCTGGGACAGGGAAACCCCCAATATCAGTACAGGTTGGGGGATGAAGAGATTGAGAGCAGCCCTGCGGAGAAGGACCTGGGGGTACTGGTGGATGAAAAGCTGGACATGAGCCGTCAATGTGAACTTGCAGCCCAGAAAGCCAACCGCATCCTGGGCTGCATCAAAAGAAGCGTGGCCAGCAGGTTGAGGGAGGTGATTCTGCCCCTCTACTCTGCTATGGTGAGACCTCACCTGGAGCACTGTGTCCAGCTCTGGGGCCCTCAGCACAAGAAGGACATGGACCTGTTGGAGCGGGTCCAGAGGAGGGCCACCAAAATGATGAGAGGGCTGGAGCACCTCTCCTATGAGGCCAGGCTGAGAGAGTTGGGGTTGTTCAGCCTGGAGAAGAGAAGGCTGCAAGGAGACCTTATTGCGACCTTCCAATACTTAAAGGGGGCCTACAGGAAAGATGGGGAGAATCTTTTTAGCAAGGCCTGTTGTGACAGGACAAGGAATAATGGATTTAAACTAAAGAAGAATAGATTTAGACTAGCTATAAGGAAGAAATATTTTACAATGAGGGTGGTGAAGCACTGGAACAGGTTGCCCAGAGAGGTGGCGGAGGCCCCATCCCTGGCAACATTCCAGGTCAGGTTGGATGGGGCTCTGAGCAAGCTGATCTAGTTAAAGCTGTCCCTGCTCACTGCAGGGGGTTTGAGCTAGATGACCTCTAAAGGTCCCTTCCAACCCAAAGCATTCTATGATTCTATTCTATGATATGAATTGTTAGTTTTATTTTAGAGTTTCAGTGAGATCAACAAAACGAGTAAACCAATAATTAAAAAGTACACCCTCTGCAGTGTTACCAAATTGCTCTGGATTTTTGCTTGCTTATCACAGAAACACTCAGGTTGCAAGGAAAACCTGAATGCAAAGGTTGCATATGACTTGAGAAGTCATATATGCAACATATATAATGTAGCATGCTAGCATCAAAATGTATCAAATGACTTTTCCAGGCGGTACTTAGTTGGTTGGCAGAAGCTAGAAACAACAATTTATTGTTTGTTTTTTTTTTTCCTAACCATTTACTGATGGAGGAACTTCTAGCAGCATAGTAGCATTGACAAACTGTAGGCTAAATCAGAATCCTGGCACATGTTCCCTAACTTGGGTCCAGGTTGTTCTCTTGGAGAATGTGGCAATTTTTGTATTTGTAGGAAACCTTTCATCCTGAAACACTTGTGAAGTTCTTGCTGAGAAAATTCACATGACGATTTTTAAAAGGCTCAGTCTATCTTCCTTAAGGATGAAATATAGCTTCTTTGTTAGGATGGGATCTTTTGCTGCAGGGAGACTTAAGGAAACTGATGTTAACTATCATTATTTTGGTTCTATAGGAAGGGAACATCACTAATTTCAGTGGAGCTGTAACTGAGTTACACAAAGGTAATGACATGAAAGTCAGTCCTTTAAGTTTCAAACATGACCAATGAGCTATCATTAAACATTAAGTAGTTCGATGAAGGAACATGGGTACTATTAGACTTCTGTAGGGAATGCCTCTGTGAAGCATGCCTAGTGCTATTTGAAATATAGTGGGGATCTCCTCTGCCTGCTGCCATGGAAGGAGGGGAGAGCACTGAGTGCAGCTGAGGTGGGCCAGATAGGCAAGGCTGCCCAGGAGCCTCTCTGCTCCCCTTCAAACCTAGACCAGGTTCACGGTGGGCTTCTGCCACCTTGCAAGCACTGCTCATTGCTTTCCTAGCAGCAGGACAGCAGAGGGAGCTTACAAGGGTGTTATGGTTTGACTCCAGCCAGCAGCTAAACACCACACAGCTGCTTGCTCACTCCCCGCCAGTGGGATGGGGGAGAGAACTGGAAGGGTAAAAGTGAGAAAGCTTGTAGGTTGACATACAGACAGTTTAATATGTAAAGCAAAAACCACAAATGAGCAAATGAGGAATTCATGCACTGCTTCCCATAAGCAGGCAGGTGTTCAGCCATCTCCAGGAAGGCAGGGCTCCATCACACGTAATGGTTACTTGGGAAGACAAATGCCATCACTCCAAATATCCCCTTCTTCCTTCTTCCCGGCCTACTCACTGGTGGGGTGGTGTGAGAGGCAGAAAAGGCCTCGACGCTGTGTAAGTGCTGCTCAGCAGTAACTAAAACATCCTTGAATTATCAACACTGTTTTCAGCACAAATCCAAAACATAGCCCCATACTATCTCCTATGAAGAGAATTAACTCTACCCCAGCCAAAACCAGCACAAAGGGGCGGAACTTGTAATTAGTCCATGTGAAGGGTGTCTACCATGCAGCTGTACCAGCAGCTCCTTTCTACTGGAGAAAAGAGGGTGTTTGTTCCCACTGCACTGGCCTGTGAAAGAAATGCATAGCTTTTCCTAGAGACACATCAGTTTTGTGCCAGCTCTCGTAGTGTATTACTCACTGATTGCTGAATCCAGCCCTGGGTCTCTAATGAAATAGTTGATTTTTCTTTTTTTCTTTTTTCTTTTTTTTTCTTTTTTTCTTTTTTCTTTTTTCTTTTTTCTTTTTTCTTTTTTCTTTTTTCTTTTTTCTTTTTTCTTTTTTCTTTTTCTTCTTTTTTCTTTTTTCTTTTTTCTTTTTTCTTTTTTCTTTTTCTTCTTTTTTCTTTTTTCTTTTTTCTTTTTTTCTTTTTTCTTTTTTTCTTTTTTCTTTTTTTTCTTTTTTTTTTTCTAGTTTGTTGTGTAGACTGGAAACTCCTGTTCTTTATTATGTTGAACAGTACTTGTTATTTATCAGCAGGTCTGTATGGACCTTAAGATCATTCAGAGCTGACAGCTTCTTTTAAGTTGCAGGATTCAGTTCTTAAAACTTTGTATAAACAGGGATCTGATGTGGAGGAGCTGGACCAGCCAGTGGACTTGCAGGGACATGTGGAGGACTATGGGGAATCATGAAAGGGCATAAAATGGGGCTGTTCCCACTGCTTCATCTGGGGAGTCTAACCGTGGGTGCTCCCTGTTTTACAGAAGAGAAGGTCTGAGTATTTCTACCCAGGTACCTGCTGAATAACGCTTTGTTCAAGGACTAGGGTGTGATGTTGAGTCTGTAGATGTTTAGGAGCCTGAACCGTATGAAGGTGTCTAACTGGTGGGCTGCAGCTATGCTCCAGCCACTATTGTTGGAGAATTCTTGAACATATTCTTCCATTTCATTAACTCAAGACACAGAAGAGTGATGTAACTGTTGTGATTTTTTTAAAGGGTAAGATTATTCTAAGATGAGAGTCATTACAAGTGTTCCCTCCAGCTACTCATGTGAAGGCAATTTGGACAAAGCTTCGAAAAATGAGAAAGCAGTATAGCACAGAAGGAACAGAGGAAGGTTATGTACATAAGCACTAAACAGTTCAAATTAAATTTTCAAGGAGATTAATGCATCTAGACAAAGTCAATCTTCTATACTTGATGTTTTCTTCCACTGCTGATGATTAGAGTATAAGGTGAATTCAGGTGAGGTGAACCTTATTACATTAACATTATAACTAAACATAGCTTAATGGATTAAAACTGTGTTGAGGAACCAATGTGTATTTGGATGGATAATTTGTACATGGTAAAACTATTCATCTACCTAACAGAATTTACAATTGATAAGATACAGGACCTCACTCTTCTTCTATTAAATCAATTATAATGCTGTCCTGAACATCATTGGGAGCAGAATCAGGGGATAACTCATTAATATTGGAGTCTAAAATGAAAGATTTTAAAAACTAGGTATGAGGCAGTGCAAGGCAGGCCCCGGGCAGCTGATAGCCTGTGGCCTGGAACATTACACAGGCTGCTCTGCATCATTCCCATCCAAAGGTGACCGGCTTTGTGTTGGGGAAAGGTGCTTGCACTATTGCCCATGACCAGCCTTTCTGATGGGTCAACTTTCTTCTCTGAAGTGTTAAAGAAACAGTTTGTGGCCTTACCTCTCAGAGGTCACTCAGCATTTGGGAGAAAGGTGAAACAGGAGAAAAGAGTGTCCCACTGGCTTTAAATCCAGGATAATCTATTTTGCAAAGAATTTATTAAAAGTAGAAGTCACAGAGACAACATTACTGTGACTTCAGGGCTGAAATCAGTAACCTATAGCCAGTTACGAGAGCTGACAGACATTTGCTGCAGAAATACTCCAGTACTTCTGTCAGGGATGCAAAGAAGTGTGCAAGTGGAGTGAGCGTTTGCTAGAGATGGGAGCCCTGGCATACATCCCTCCAGGCTTGCTTCAGAATGCCTGCAGACTTGCCCATCTGCATGAGGATGAAAAACAAGACTGCAAGCTGGTTGCTATTTGATTCACTTGTTTTATCTGTGAGCCATCCCTTAGGGAAAGGAAGGAAGAAAAAAACTTTTATAAACCTGGCATAAAAACTCCTCTGTTTAGCAACTTTTCCTCTTCATTTCTCTGATTGTTTTATTTAAAGCCCTCCCTGGACCAATAATGTGTTCTAAAAATCTCAAATCCCCTATCAAAATAGGATTTATCTGATGTTCAGGACACTATCTGAGTAGGACAATGGAGAAAGTGCCACCAGAAATAAATGTATAGTCTTGACTTTCAGACAGTTGAAGGCAAAAAACTCCCAAAGGATTTTGTTCAAAATATTTTCAAAAAATAATGAGAAAAAGGAAAAGTACACAGAAAGACACAGAGTGCCAATTAATTCAATAGCTTTTGCAAGCTTAGTCTGCAGTAAGTAGCACTTGAACGCTAAAGACAACTCAGAGGTATTGGTTTACTTTATTTTTAATGTGTGGGAGAACATGACTCTCAAGCTTCTGTATTTCAGAAGAGAGAATACTCCAAGAGTTTACATCTCTCACCAAGGTGGACAGAGGAGGAAAAGCAATATGGTTTTGCTTATAAACAAGCTGGAACCAGAAGGGCAGTTAAAAGAATAAACAGGAGCACTTGGAAATGTCATCTAAAACTTAAGTAGCCATACTGTGACAAGGTAAGGGTTTTTAGAAACATTTTCACTAAACAAGTGCTAAAGGGAAAGGTCAATTACAGCAACAGTGTAAAAGAGTAGATTGTCAAAGAATAAGTTTCTAGCAAAGAAGTGACCAGAATTTGCATTTTTCAGGTAGGTCCTGGGGACACATCATCACAGCCTAAAGCCAATGCACCAGCTCTTAACTGTAGTATCGGATAATATTTGAAAGCTCCATCTCTGAAATCCAGGGAAAAAAACCCAGAGAGAAACAAATGTCCTCAGCACACTTCTTCCAGAAAAATCTGTGCAAGATAGAAAAAACAGATAAGCACAGAAGTCCAATGCAATACATCAGGGAAATAAGACAACTTTGTGACCATTTTTGGAAGATTTTCTGAGAAAAAGAAAATGTTCTGAGAAAGCTCAATGCCACTTCTGTGGGAAAGACCCAGCTTGTTTTGTTCTGTGGGAATCTCTGGAGATGGAAACATTTCAGAGCCTGCCGTCTGTCTTCTGTTTTGGGACAGGGATTCCTCATGCCAGGAGGACAGGCTTTGACAGAATGGGTCTGGGCTCAGGTCCTCTGTCCTCCATGGCCTGGGCCCAAGGCAGGAGTTCAGGATGGGTGTAGGAGAGGTGGCACTGTGGATCCTGCTCTCTCACATGCAGCTTTTGTCCCTTCTCAAAAGCCTTGGTCTATGGTCAATGCAATAAGATTAAAACAAAATTTGAGCCTAAATTCAGATTACTAAAAATGAAAATGGGGAAGGCAATAGCATCCATAGATCTAGATGAACAATGTCAACATGCATGATTTTGAATTGGTCTCTTAAATTTATTTCATAATTCATCTTAATATCTGACTGCCCCACAGTACTACCAAGAAATAGGGACATGTATCCACTTTACAAATACTTTTTCTATTAAGTGGTTATTCCATTTTTTAATCTGAATTAGTCTCTTAAATATCTCCTGTAAATTATGTATCTTGGTGCAGTTGCAACTCAAGAATAATTAATCTCCTACATACAGATCAGAGCTCTCAATCTGGCTCTATATAAGAAATGTTTATAGGTATAAAGTAGAGCATGTTTTCCGTAGCAGCCAGAGAAATTTAGATCCATATGCTACATACTTCTATAATGTCTCTCCAATCAGTTTAACCTATTTGTTAGTTGTGTGTGGTTTACCTGGTCAGCCTCCACAATTCTTATCATTTTCCTTGTGGGACAGCAGATTATTACATTTTATTTCTGCTTACTGGCATTTGAAATCTTTTCTCCTTTACTGCAGAAGTAGCTTTAACATATATCATTTCACTTAGAAGGGTCTCAAAATTCCAGCAGTGATTTTACATCTAACTTTGAAAACCAATAACTGTAGCTATTTTGGCAAGTGTTACAATGCAGTCTTCTGTTCATTTTGCCTGATTTTATTACCCATTTTAATAGAAATTGATGTTTTTGTCATGTAAATGTGAAATAATCAGCAGAGATCAACCAACTAGAACAGAGTGTAAAGGCACCAATGACATTGCATATTGACCAAGGAAGAAAATTATGAGCTACAAAGAAAACAAATCCTTTATGACAATTGTACTGCACAAAAAGATGGAAAACCTGATTACAGTCTTGCTTATTCCACTAGAATAGTAATATCCCTGAGTCTGAAAATGGCATGAAACTGATATAAGACCACAATCAGTCCAAAGGGGAGTTCAATATGCATTGATAACAGAACAAAAACCAAGTCAGGGGAAGTAATATAAAGTGATTATCACATGCAGCAGATTATTTTATTTGTGTTCATTATCTGTTTTTTCTGTACAAGAAGCATCAAGTCAAACACTTTAATAAAAAAGAATACAGACATTCTAATTCTACAGAACACTTCCAATGAAGCTACACATTATTTAAGCTTATGTGTACTAAAACTATTATGTGACTCAATAAATAAACATTTTACCTCAAGTGAAAAATTTCTTTTTCAGGCTGTTATCTTGGAGATCAGAAGTCGTCAAGCATACATATTTAAAATGATATGAAAGGGCTAGAAAGCACTGCTGTTAAATCCCTTGTAGAGCCTCACCCATTGCCATGGCCCATAGCACCCTCCTGTTGAGAAATCAGGTGATGACAGATGTTTGTTATGTTCCATGCAAGTGGTCACTGTATGCATCCAGTTCCTTCCTCTTGGATGAAAAAAGCCATTCCAAAATGATACCATAGAGCCCCAAATTCTCAAAAGCGAGTCCCATGGGCTCAGGAGAGGGAAAGGCTAGTGAAAACATTTTGGAAAGGAGGGAAAATTGGCCAGGAGGAGGAAGCATGACACAACCACATTTTAGTCCCTCATTGTAAATTAGCTCTTGGTGTTAAACTTTTTAAGGCATATCTTTCAGGCCTCAAAGACAATTAAAACCCATTTCTACTTATATTTCCTCAGGAAATGTCAGGGTCCTTTCTGTTCAAACATCTTATTTTTTGATGGGCTCCAAATTACTGTGACATTCAGCCCATCACTGATTTTATGACTACATGACCCCCATTTGTATGGTCATAATCCTACAGAAAATTTCAGAATGAATCAATTTTCACTTGCTTTCTTTTCTATTTCTGGGCTACCAATCTAGGGCCAAGACAGTAAATTTACATATAGAGTACCATGCAAGCGAGTCTATTGAGATTTATGCAAGAAGAATGCCAATCAAGACTGCAGTCATCAGCTTTCCACCCATCAACATTGCTTAAATGTAATAGAGAAGTTATAATGTCCTCTTTTGGAATGAGCAAACCTGATTATTCGTGGGAGGAAGATTCAGCACAGTGATACCACTGCCTGTATTTTCGGACTTGTGTTATCTGTATAGAAATCCTTGCTCCACCCCTTGCCTTTCCTGTTACAATACTGTGTTGCAAGATGTGCCAATTATCTGTTTCTATGGGCAAGATCCTACTGAAAACAGTTTCAAGAGTTCGGGCAGGATGTTGCTCTGGGATGCCTGATTTTGTTCTGTGTAAGGCAATAACCAGACAAGCAGTACAATATCTTTTTTTTTTTTCCCCCAAATAAGTGAGTTAGAAGTTGCATAACATTGCACACATACTACTGAAGGCATGTGCCTTTAAACATGATCCCTTAAACGACTAAAAAAAGCACCTTTTGAATAGCAATTACAAATTAAAAATATTTAGAAGAAGACAGAGCCCTTTCTGTCATGGAAAACTTCCATTTGCCTCCTAATAAGAAACAAGTAAATACTTTTCTGGGAATAATTTGTCTGACAAGAAAGCATCTTTTCCTGGCTGCCAAAAGCTATGCCATAAGCTCCAATACGTCTCTCTCTTATTCATTTATTGCATTCTAGATTACTTGGATTTTTGTTTTTAAGTCACTGTGACTCATTTTCTGTGGGAACAGGATGATCAGAGTTATACTGCTAACTGTGAAGCTAATAGGTATTTGCTGTGAAACTTGTCAAGTTTTGAAACATGCTCAACATTGGACACAGGTATGAAAGTTGTAACATGGTATCTGTTATTGTACTGCATTAAAGAGTTCAGTAAGGCTTGTGTAATTAAATGCTGAGACCTAAATTTCTGCAGTTTCACAGAAAACAACCACTATTAAAGTTTTTTTAACCTTCCGGTAAAAAGAGGAAAAAATAAAGAGAAGAAAAAATCTGCCTTCCAATGAAAAATTTTAAGCAGGACTTTCTATTTAACATTGCCTTTATTTCCTTTTTCTTTAGCTGTAAACAATTTTCATATGGAAGAAAAAACCAACCATTTGACAGGTTTTTCTACAGTATTAAAACAAAAATAACTAGGCTTTTGGGTAAAAAAGAAAAAGTTGACTGAGATGAACTGCATCCTTGAAAACAGAACAATGAAAATCACCGACAAAGTGAAGAAAAAAGGTGCCTTTACCAGCAGACTTTCTCAGATTAGCTCTACCATTTGCTGTGTCAATCAAAGGTGTTTTCATCCTTGGTTGTCTCCCCTGTCCCTCTGAGGCGGAGGGAAATATGCACTCGCATCTTACCCCCTCCCCAAATCACAGTTCTGTGTTGAAGCTCTGACCCACTTTTATCATTAGTTTAAGGTAAGAAGGCAGGCTAAGATACATATATATGTTTCTTCAACCATCCTTGCTGTATGGCAAGTAACCTCTAGTAAAGGTGCAGGATGAGCAATCAGGGGCAGTAACATCTTAAACCTTGATAGCAAGAATAGCTAAGGTTTGTCTTTCAGCGTCCCACTGGCAGCAATGCTGCTCGAGAAAGACAAGCACAACATGCAAACTGAGCTACTGAAAGATTTGTCAAATGTTTTTCAATATTAGGCTGCATAAAGGATTGCTTTTTGTCTTTCTGGTCGGCAACTCACAGCGGTGCCACAGAGCACGTGGCGCTGCTGGAGTAGGGCTCTTATTAAACAACAGGATAGAAACAATAAAAAGTGGGAAAGGAAAAAAAGTGAGGAATAAAAGTCCCACATTTGAAATATCTATATTGGTTCCAGGGATATAGCTTCCAAAAGCAATATTATGTGGAGCCTACTTTCTGGCTTGGTTTGGTCAAGGTCATGAGGGTGAAGGGGTGCTGAATGGATTTCAGCATCCTAGAAGATAGTGGGATTGAGACAGCTTGCTCCATCCTGATCTCCCTTCTTCCAGACACTGAAGTTGAGCTCTGGACTGTGGTAGCAATAAGTCATACTCATAATTTTATTTGCCACATAGGCTCATTTCCAGACAGGCTACTGCAGTCTTTTGCTTTACAGTCCCACAGTTCTCCTTGCAAAATGAACAGGATGTTATCACCATCCATGGACTATAGAAATTCATGTTATTGTTTGGACTAAGTCAGCTTTTCTGCCTAATTTGCTGACCAGCTTAATCCAGTTCATATTTTAGAGTACACTGCATTTTTGCTGTTAAAGTAATTCATACACCACTGTAAATAAGCCAATGCTGAGCAACTTCCAAAGACAAATTCAAGTATTTGCCTAAATCACACATCTGTGAGGCCAGATAGTTACAAAAAAATACCCAAGGAGCAAAATGTAAGATTTCTTGTCAGAAATGAGATCTTAGGGTATTACTAAAAGCTAGCAAGACCATATCAGGATGCTGCAGCTTTGAACTGTAGATTAATTTAAAGAATTTTAGCTATGATCTGAAAATGATAGCTTTGTGTAGGAATAGCATCATGTGTAGCCTCAGGGTGTTCAGACCAACTGGTTGGACTATGGCCTTAATTTTTTTAAGGTAAGGATTTCCCAGTGGGAACATGTATTACCAGAAGTGCATAAGATACTTCAAATTGCACGGGAACCAACACAGAGAGGAAAAACAGCTATGGTGAATAATGGTAACAATCAACATCTTCAGTGTTGCTGGTAGTACTGATGCTACAATAAAAAGGTGGTAAGAAAAAATGTGAGTCTCAGCTCTAATGAAAATACTGTCACTGTAATTACCACTTGCATAAAGACCCTGTACAAAATACAGCCTTTCGTATGGAGTCCCACTGCATTAAGCACAAAAGTGGTTTCCAAATATGTTACAGTAATTTCATTTAGAAGAAAACTTCCTTTAGCGTCTCTTTGGTAAATCATCCTTCAAAACCTGCCTGTGCTGTGTGGGTTTTTTTTAAATAGGACAAAAATCTTGAAATTCTTACCTTCAAAAGAAAAATATGCCTCTTCTACCCTGAAGAGGGAATTAACACTGTAAATCAGCTGTCCTCTGTCTTCAGTCCATTAACCCTTTCCAGAACTCAAAGACCAGATATGTCAACAGCTGCTAGCCAGCTATTATCCAGTGTTGCTTTCAAAAGAATCAGGAGAAGAAGAACAGTACTAGTACCATCTACTTCCTTATCAATTCATACTGAAAATAAACAGCTCCACAGTCCTGCTATTTCTAATGTCTTTGGAACACCTAGGCACTGTCTTCTTTAACTTATATTTTTGTATGAAAAAAAAAAACTTTTAAGTGTTGATCTAGTAACCAGAGCTGCTTTAGTTCTACTATCCCATAGTATGCAGGTTTTTCTCCTACTTTTTAATCAGATATAAAAAACCTGGGGAGGTTTACATGGCACCAGGCCTGCTGGCAGCAGATGGAGTTCAGCTATCTACAAAGGGGAAAAGGATTCTCGCTCATGAGTTGGTGGGACTCATAGAGAGGGCTTGAAACTAGGTTCAAAGGGGGAAGGAGATATAACCTGGCTCACTAGAGAGGAGCCCAAGGGTGGCATGGCTCACTAGAGAGGAGCCCAAGGGTGGCATGGCAACGTTAGGGGTGAAATCGATAGCCTGGCTCAAGTGCATCTACACCAATGCACGTAGCATGGGCAACAAACAGGAGGAGTTGGAAGCCCTTGTGCAGCAGCATAACTACAACTTAGCCACCATCACATGGTGGGATGACTCTCGTGACTGGAGTGCTGCACTGGAGGGCTATAAGCTCTTCAGAAGGGATAGGCAAGGAAGGAGAGATGGTGGGGTGGCTCTGTATGTTAGGGAGTGTTTCGATTGTATAGAGCTCAATGATTACGATGACAAGGTGGAGTGCTTGTGGGTAAGGATGAGGGGGAAGGCCAACAAGGCAGAAGTCCTGCTGGGAGGCTGCTATAGACCACCCAACCAGGATGAAGAGATAGATGAAGCATTTTGTAAGTGGCTGGCAGAAGTCTCACAATTGCTAGCCCTTGTTCTCGTGGAGGACTTCAACTTGCCAAACATCTGCTAGAAATACAACACAGCAGAGAGGAAACTGTTTCAGAAGTTCCTAGAGTGTGTGGATGATAACTTCCTGACGCAGCTGGTAAGTGAACCTACCAGGGGAGGTGCCTCACTTGACCTGCTATTTGCAAACAGAGAAGGGCTTGTGGGAGATGTCATGGTCAGAGGCCATCTAGGTCTTAGCAACCATGATACGACAGAGTTCTTGATTCCTGGTGAAGTAAGGAGGAGGACCAGCAAAACTGCTACCATGGACTTCTGGAGAGCAGACTTTGGCCTCTTCAAGACACTGGTTGGGAAAGTTGCAGGGGAGAAAGTCCTGAAGGGCAAAGGGGTCCAGGAAGGCTGGGCCTTCTTCAAGAAAGAAATCTTAAAGGCACAGGAGCAGGCTGTCCCCATGTGATGTAAGACCAACCAGCGGGGAGGACGACCAGCCTGGCTGAACAGGGAGCTTTTGCTGGGACTTAGGCAAAAAAGGAGAGTTTATCACCTTTGGAAGAAGGAGCAGGCAACTCAGGAAGAGTACAGGGATCTCGTTAGGTCACACAGAGAGAAAATTAGAAAGGCAAAATCCCAGCTAGAACTCAATCTGGCCACTGTTATAAAAGATAATAAAAATGTTTCTACAAATACATTAACAACAAAAAGAGAGCCAAGGAGAATCTCCATCCTTTGCTGGATGTGGGGGGGGAACATTGTCACTAAGGATGAGAAAAAGGCTGAGGTACTTAAAGCCTTCTTTGCCTCTGTCTTTAATAGTCAGACCAGTTATCCCCAGGATATTCAGACCCCTGAGCTGGAAGACAGGGACAGGGAGCAGAATGAAACCCCTATAATCCAGGAGGAAGCAGTTAATGACCTGCTATGCCACCTGGATGCTCACAAGTCTATGGGGTCAGAAGGGATCCACTCGAGAGTATTGAGGGAGCTGGCGGAGGAGCTTTCCAAGCCACTTTACAACATCTATCAGCAGTCCTGGTTAACAGGGGAGGTCCCTGATGACTGGAGGCTTGCCAGTGTAACACCTGTCTACAAGAAGGGCCGGAAGGAGGACCTGGGGAACTACAGGCCTATCAGCCTGACCTCGGTGCCAGGGAAGATTATGGAGCAGTTCATCTTGAGTGCTCTCAACAGGCATGTGCAGATCAACCAGGGGATCAGGCCCAGCCAGCACAGGTTCATGAAAGACAGGTCCTGCTTGACCAACATAATCTCCTTCTATGACCCGGTGACCCACCTAGTGGATGAAGGAAAGGCTGTGGCTGCCATCTCCCTGGACTTCAGTAAAGACTTTGACACAGTCTCCCATGGCATTCTCCTAAGGAAGCTGGCAGCTCATGGCTTGGACAGGCATACTCTTCACTGGGTAAAAAACTGGTTGGGTGGCCAAGCCCAGAGAGTTGTGGTGAATGGAGTTAAATCCAGTTGGTGACCAGTCACAAGCAGTGTTCCCCAGGGCTCAGTGTTGGGGCCAGTCTTGTTTGATATCTTTATCAACAATCTGGATGAGGGGATTGAGTGCGCCCTCAGTAAGTTTGCAGATGACACCAAACTGGGTGGGAGAGTCAATCTGCTCGAAGTAGTATGGCCCTGCAGGGGGATCTGGACAGGCTGGATTGATGGG
This sequence comes from Pelecanus crispus, assembly GCF_030463565.1. NCBI lineage: Eukaryota > Metazoa > Chordata > Aves > Pelecaniformes > Pelecanidae > Pelecanus > Pelecanus crispus. The sequence goes on along the minus strand of NC_134676.1, from coordinate 24,086,286 downwards.
CCGAGGCCAATTGTATGAGGTTTAACAAGGACAAGTGCCAGGTCCTGCACTTGGGTCACAACAACCCCATGCAATGCTACAGGCTTGGAGAAGAGTGGCTGAAAAGCTGCCTGGCGGAAAAGGACCTGGGGGTGTTGGTAGACAGCCAGCTGAACATGAGCCAGCAGTGTGCCCAGGTGGCCAAGAAGGCCAACAGCATCCTGGCCTGTATCAGGAATGGTGTGGCCAGCAGGAGCAGGGAGGCAATTGTCCCCCTGTACTTGGCACTGGTGAGGCCGCACCTGGAATACTGTGTCCAGTTTTGGGCCCCTCACTACAAGAAAGACACTGAGGTGCTGGAGCGTGTCCAGAGAAGGGCAACGAAACTGGTGAAGGGTGTGGAGCACAGGCCTTATGAGGAGTGGCTGACGGAACTGGGCTTATTTAGCTTAGAGTAGAAGAGGCTGAGGGGAGACCTTATTGCTCTCTACAACTACCTGAAGGGAGGTTACAGTGAGGTTGGTGTTGGTCTCTTCTCCCATGTAGTTAGTGATAGGACGAGAGGAAATGGGCTCAAGCTGCACCAGGGGAGGTTTAGATTGGATATTAGGAAACATTTCTTCATGGAAAGGGTAGTCAAGCATTGGAACAGGCTGCCCAGAGAGCTGGTGGAGTCACCATCCCTGGAGGTGTTCAAAAAATGGGTAGATGTGGCAATCTGGGACATGGTTTAGTGGGCATGGTGGTGTTGGGTTGATGGTTGGACTGATGATCTTAGAGATCCTTTCCAACCTTAATGGTTCCTAGGTTTACTCTTGTTAAAAAATAATCCAGCCACCAAGCCAGGAAACATGAAATTATTACTCTACCCGTAATTGTTTTAGTGGTGGACATGGTAGTGTTAGGTTAATGGTTGGACTTGATGATCTTAAAGGTCTTTTCCAACCTAAATGATTCTATGCTTCTATAAATATACTAAAATAATTCTCTGATCCCTGGATTATAAAATCCAATCGCTAAATCTGTATAGTATGATAGGAATATTGAGGCTCTGAAAGTCTCTGTGTCTAGGTTTTCTTATTGTATTTTGCCTAATCCTTGTTTCAGTTATTGGTTCAGAGCTTCGGCTGGAGAGTTTCCTTCAGTCATTCTCTGTCTTTCCTACAGCCTTGGCCAGTTCCAGTTCTAAAGTAGCAAAGTATCTCTAATTTGTACCCTCTCTCTGCTTCATCTCCAAAGAGGACTTAACAGAAGTATAGCTGAGATAGCTTCTATATATTTGATAAAAGCAATTATGTAACACTAAGGAATATTTATTATTCTGTTACAATATATTATAATTCAAAGTTAATTGTGCCTGCCTAATTTATGGACATTGTGTACTTTCATGTAGTATCCTTGTCTTTGTACTGTCTTTTAAGTACTTATAGTGGGTTTTCTGGTCAGTCAATCAAACTTTGTTTTTTTTTTTTTTTTCCCCAGAGTAACTTGTTAGACTATGGCCTTAAAGCAGGTATTTCCAAAGTGAGTGACTTCATACTACCAGCAGGATGTGACTCAGTGAATGAACAGGCACTACTACTACTGCTAGAAGAGCCTATAGTATTTGAGATCATTACAGCAAGTACTGAGTAAGTGAGGCCCTCTGGAATTCTAAACTTATGGATTCCTTGAGTCGCCTTACCAACTAGAGGTCTCTAGTTTTCTTCTGTAGCATAACAGTTGTTGAGCCAGCTCACAGAGGTACACTTCATCTTATGCATCAAGGAGGAAAAGGGCTCTTAGCTGGGGAGTGCCAGGCAGATAAACCAGAAGGCAAAAGTCAACCCCCACTGAGTGCTCTTCTAAGCAAGGATAGCATAAAGTTGTCCCAGCACTGGCCCTTAAGTATGGTGAGCCTTGTCTGTTGGCTGAAAGCCCTCTCACACCCAACCTCTTGATACAGAAGAGGCCAGTTCCCCACTGTGCTTCTGCTTCAGCTCATATGAGCAAGGAAGAACATGCACCAGACAGCTTTTCCTCAGGGAAGTTGTCAAGGAGTAGATTCTCCTGCTCATTCATGACAATCATGTGATCTGTTGGAAATCCTCTGTTCTTCCCAAGGTGTCACCCCCCCTTCCTTTTTATCAGCTGCTTCTCATTATTACATCTGACACCTGTGAGAGGGTATGTCTATTTATTAGGAGGCTCAGGGGAAGGGAGAGGCTCTTCTACCTACTAGTTTACCTTTTTCTTATGACAGACAGAGGGGCTCCTGCCAGGTTCCACAGTTCTCTCCAATGTATGCAGAGTGAAGCTTTTACCTTATTTTCCCAAGGCAGGCTATTAACCCTTTTTACTCTTACTCATCTATAATATCAGTGCCAAACAAGATAATAGGAGGCTTGTTTCTCAATATGCTTGTTTTATATCAATTGTCCTTTTCAGGCAAACAGTGCCATTACATACAGAAATCCTTCACAAAACCCCAAATTTTGTCTAATATGTAAACAAAGAAAAAGGCAAAAGGTGAGAGGGGAGGGAAGGATCCTCCGAAGTCAGTCAGTCTTGTTAAACAAGTTTTATTCCTGGGAATAACAGTCACTCTTTTGTTATGGATGCAGATGTTGTTATCCCTTGTGGAGAAGGGTGAACTGTAAGCCAAAGTGTTGAGCCTCTACTGTATACAAGGTCTTGCCTGTAAAATATAATCTGCCTGGTCTGTGTTTTCTTTTCTCTGTCTGTGAATCAATATACCTTCTTCCATTAACAATGGTCCTTATATGTTTCAAACAGCACTTTCTATAAAGAGTAGTTCCACTGAGTTATGTCTTAGAGCATATATTAATTTGCTTACCTGTTTTAGTATATCACCTTGTAGTTAGCTCCTTTGTATCTAGTATTACAAATGCTAAATGGACAATTTTTCAAGTATTCGCTTTCACCCTCTCTCTGTCCCCATTACCATACCCTTGCAACGTAATAAAAGTAATAGCATAAATCTTGAGGAATTATTTTTACTGAGGGGTTTTTCTGTTTGCTTAGTATTTTTAGGTGGCTTGCCCACTTGTGTTCAGTTTATACACAGTCATTTTGGCTGATTATTTCATATACTGTACTACATTTAGAAAAAATCCCCTGTAACCATGGTAACTATTTTTGCTTAGGCACAGTTGAGCACGTGGGTTCATTTTAATTTAGCTGAAAAAAAAATAGAAATGCTCTTGAAAGCTTCTGAAGTCATTTGGGTTATTACTGGCTTTCATTTCAGGTTCAACAGAGATAGAATTACTCATAGCCTCTCTCTTTCTTGCATTCAGTAATTTTTTTTTTTTTTTTTTTTTTTTAAACTTAGTACATGTGGGCTGTAAAGGATTTATATGAAAGGTTTTGGAGCTTTTCCATGGGCAGCTTGCCTTCCTGAAGATAAAAATCTATGTATAATAAGATTTGCTTGACCAGGAAAAACACTGCAACATTCTTGTCTTTTCTGTTACATGAGAGAGAATGTGGCCTCCGTAATCCGGTTTGCCTCATACCCTGTGCTGGCTTGACCCAAAATCTTTGCAAGCCAGATGGGATTGGGCTGTAATAACCCAAAGAAGAGCCAAGAGGGCAAGAGGGAGGAGAAATACCGGTCCCATTTACCTGTCCCTTTAGGTTTATGGAGACTTTGAAGAATATTTCCTGATGTCCAGTTGTGCAAAGGGTTTTCTAGGAGACATATCCAGAAAGTGGTCCTGAAAGGACTTCTGTGGCAGATATCTCTGTGCTGTTGATACTGTGGTAGCTCAGCCGTCCTTGTGATCAGAAAGAGAACAGAAAATACCCATTTCCTTCTGAAACTATTGATTCCGCATGCAGCCAGGAACTGACATAATTTTGTTCTGATCCAAAGTTCAGAAAAACTGGGGAAGAGGGAGAAAACTGAACCCTGAAGATCATCTTTGTTGTAAGAGAGTAAGAGCCATCCTCTGCTGACATCCTCAGGAGACCTGTCTGTGTGTCCACCGCTCTAGCTCTCAGGACAAAGCTCAGGACTCTGAGGTACAGCTCACAATCACAAATTGTTTTCCTGTGATTCAGAAGTCATAGTCCAAGCTAATCCACATCCAACTGACCATAGCCTGCCAGCTGGGATGGGAACTAGCACAAAGTAATCTCAAATACTCCTGGCTGGTGGTGAGCCCAGTGCATAGAACCTGATAGTCTCCCTCATCAGAGCAATCAGGCTTGAGTTCCCATGGGTTTCTCCTCAGTAATTATGTGATACAATGTTGGTATCATTATCATAATTAGCTGAATAACATTTGGGAAATCTGTCAATATTTCTTGCTTACCAATTGACAAAGCATGTGTAGTGAGTGATTTGACTGCTTCTGCAGATGGTTGTATAACATGTTTTACAAATGTTCTGGTTTGCTGGAAATTTTTTGCCTGTCAGAGCATTATTTATTCAGTCAGTCTTTTCAGTGTTCAAATGTATCCAATTATTATTCCAAGAGTTAATAACAGTATCTCTTCCTTGCTGTCTGTTGCAAAGGACAGTGCTGCATATCAATCTCCGTGATACCTAATGTTGAGCTTTTTACATCAATAAGAGTTTTACTGTAGAGAAAAATGCACTCTCCTGCAGAAAGATGAGGTCTCAAGACAGCCCAAGGCTAGTTTTGTCCCATGCTGTTAGCAGTGACCAGTTGCAGCCTCTAATTAGTAGTGCCTAATTTCTGGTATTGTCTCATTGTTTGTAGTTCCTGTAAAGCACCAACTGCCTGAGAGAAGTCCTCCCTCTGCCTTCTTGCCTTGTATACTTCAAATAGCTTCTGCCTTGCAAAGGGGTAGGGAGAAATCAACAACTCTTCACTGAGTTGTGACTACTTTGCTTCTGCTGAGTGACAAGTGATTGATTTGCTTCATCTCCCACTCAAAGGCAGCCATGGCTTTTCTATTCATATTGTACAAAGGGAAAATAGGAGTGAAAAGTGTTATAGGAGAGGCAAATCTGAGGGCAGATGTCAATCTGCATAGTTCATCACTTGAATTGGCTGCTGCTTTAATGAGGATGTCTAAGGAGCTACCAGGGAACAGAACCAATGCTGTTAACTGCAGACCTTTGTCACAAGATGTTTGTTTTATCAGTGCTGAAATGTGTATCCATGCTCCTTTACCAATGACTATAACTCCATTGAAAGGATTCATAGGTCAATATATATTGGTTATTGGATTCCCTCCACTCATTAGCTCAGAAGGACAAGGTAACTGTCAACACGCTTAAGAGAACGGAACACCTTCCTGAAAGTGGAGAAGCATTACAACAATTTCTCTTTATTAATAAGTATAGGTTGAAGATGGAAACAATATTACATCTATTGCAGGTACTGCATATTGTGCTTTTTGGAAGCTGTGTTTTGGTTATTCTAACAACATATTGCATGGGGGTTTTTTTTGTATTATCCTTTAATCAGACAGTTGGGTAAAGTATTTCTATTAGGAATACACAGCAGAACAGCCAGGGAGAATTTTTGTCTGGATCTAAAAAGACAGAAGAATGTCATAATAGATTGGACTACTGCTTAATAAGTTTATTATTCTACTTTATCAGAGTCTGATGTTGCTCATAAAACTAACAGCAACTTTTGGTACCTATTTTTAATATTCTAACAGTGTCTGACTCTATAAAGGTGTGTTTTTAAAAAAAAGGGGAAGTTAAACCTTGGTATCTGGTAATACAGTTCTAGGTATTAGGAAAGGAAATAAACAAAAAGATAAAACTTAGTAGGAGAAGTAAAGAAAAGAATATTTTTATATGCTGAAAAAATCACAAGGGACAGAAAAAAGTCAGATGCAAGTACTGGGAGATTATATTAATTTTCATTAGGATTCCAAAGAGTCAATATATAATTTTCTGGGAAGTACAACTTTCCAAAACAAATCACTGTAATTTTGTTAGAGATGATTGGACTATTCATAGTTATGTACAATGAATCATTTACTGGAACATTTTTAGAGTTATCTTAAATTGTTGGTAAACACAGTGCAACTGGAGAAAGTTTCAAGCATATTACTTTTAGGCTAAGATTTTTCTTGTGTGGTGTTCGTATGACTTTCATACAATTACTAAATACTGTATTTGTATGGCTGTGGCTATTGACAGTGTGACCGCTGTAAGCAGGGCATGCTCACGCTGCAGGACAACAGAACTTGTGCCAGGGAGTTCAGAGTGTAAGTGTGTAGTGAGACAAGAGGTGCAAGCCATTCATTGTTTGCATGATGTTTGCTATGTTTCCCATCATTGCTGGCACAGTGGTAACTGAACCAGAGAATTAGTGTTTAACATACGTGTGTGCAACAAGGAAGGGTCACTAAATGCACTGTACTCTTCTTTTATTCTCTTGCATGTTCTGTTCCGTAAGCAGAGACACAAAGCTTGTTCCCTTCCTTTCTTGCCAGTACTCTGTCATCTCTTCCAAGCTGCCTGTCCCCCACAGCCAAGTTGTCTGTGCTCTCCTGAACAGGGTCTCAATATGCCAATGTATAATGTAAGTAATGTGCCAAGGGGTATGTCAGAGGCCACCCTCTGCTGAGGAACGGGTTATCAGCGTGATCTTGCTGGTGGTAGACCTCCTCTTGGGCCTGGCTGGGTTCAGGTCCCACTGCATATGGTAAGTAGGACCAATGACATCCTGGTCCTTCTCCCTGAATGTGCCATGGGGTAAGAGGTTGCCTGTGGCAATGATCCTTGCATCTGCCTGATTGGTCTGTGGGGCCCTATGTAGCCTTGTGTTGTGCAGAACTTTCTTGAAAAAGTTGCTTGAAAAAGGACCATTTTTGTCTTCTTGTGTCTAAAAGCCTGACTTTTTCTGTGGATTGGGCAGAGAAAAGGACATATTAGTAAAGACTTGTAGGTATGCTCCAAAGAAAGTCTCCCACCCCCGCCCCCCTCCCACCCCCGCCCCCCAGCAAAGAGCAGCAGTGAGGTGAAAGCACACATTTTATTTGAAAAGCTTAGTGAATAGCTTCTTGCATTATTCAGTCATCTCTGCAGGTTCTAAAATTCAAGCAGTACAGACTGAGGGTAAGAACAATGGGAATACAAGCCTAGTGCTTGCAAGACAGTTTTGTTTCCTTGTTTGGCCATGGGCTTCATCACTCCATCTTCCTACCTTCAGTTTCTCATTTCTTCTAGTCTTTGGAAGGATATTGTGAGGATAAATACTCTGCAATATTTTGAGTGCCTAAACTGGAAAGAAAAATTCACACAGTAAGTGTTAATGCCCGAAGGACATTATTATTTACTTCTGATTATTTGTTTTTTTGATAATCATCATATCGATATGAACAGTGCTGAGATTTCTAAGAGCATGGAAAACAATCCCATAGGAATTCAACAGCAAATGTGTCTGCTTTTCAAATTTTACAGTTTAAGTGTTTGGGTAGGTTTTTTGGGGATTTGTCTTCTTCAGTTGCAGTGGAAACCACCCTTTCAAGACCTGACTGAAAAGTTTGTTAATTCAAGAGGACTAATTCCTTTGTTTTCAGTGGTCACTGAAACAGGCTGCTGGGAAGAGATATCAGGTATTAACAAGTGTTAGTACTGAAAACTTTTATTTACCAGGCATGAACTTTACAAATGCTTAATGGTAATATATAACATCAATATGGATAGCTGGTTGTTTCAGTCTGTACTAATAAGTCTTCATGGCCAAAATGCTGCCTCCGACCCCTCCTGCTCGCCTCAGATGGGCTGATAGCAGCCCAGAGGATGGTACAGCATGGATAACAAATACCTACTGGCATCATCCTGACTCCTGCACCTGCAGGAGCAGCTGCTGAGCTACAGTGAGGACAAGATAAATGAAATAAAACTTGGCTGGAATCAGCTGCTAATAGCTACTGCCTTTGGCTGTTCTCTGGTTTCTCTTAAAAATTCAGTGGTTTTTCATCATGTGGCCCACAGAACCCATCAGAGGAAGCATCCCTGGACCACTGCTAATGAGTCAGGGAAAAACAATTAAGGAAAGAGTCTATTGGTATTGCCTGTGTGAGCTCCTGGCACTTGTTAAGTGGTGGCCTCCAGCTGATGGGAAAACTTTTAAGGTGCCCACAAATCAATAGATGTTGGAAATGTTTTGTAAATCACTGGCACAGCTTTCCCAAGCCAGAGCCTGCTGTGTTAGGTTCTCTTTCTGATGAACCAGACCATTTTTTTTTTTTTGTATTCTACAAAACTGCTTCCACCAGAGAAAGCCCCTGACAGAGTGAGATACGCAACAGGGAGCTGGCTACCAGCTTGCCTTGTGCTTGAAGAGTGTTCCCAAGATTGGAACTGGTTTTGCCCCTTTGATTCTCCTCTGTGTGGGCATGTCTTTTTGGTTAAGGTGACACACAAAAAAGCTGTGTATTTAGAAACCAGTTCTGCATTAGTGGAGTGGTGGCTGGATCCCATTTAATTCAGTGTGCTCAGGACCTGGTCTTTATTCCGCTTTATGCTGTAACAGCTGGGAACATAAAACTACTCCTCTGGTGGTGTATGTATTTTATAAATATTTAGTATTGAAAACAATTCCCCTCTCATTAGCAAGAGTAAGGGAAATAGTATGTGGATACCTCAAATATGATCTTCTTTTTAAGAAGTAGCTTTTCTGAGTGTCAATTTAAATTTTATCCACTTTGTGAAGTACTGCTGAAAGGCAGCAGATTTAACAGTTTGACATTATATGTATAATATAAATACATAAATTGGAGAGTATCTTCATGTTAGTTTGGGATAGCTGTCCATTTAGTAACTTTAAAAAAATCACTGATGTGACTACAGACTTGATCACAAGGAATGCGGATTGCAGAAGTTAAAGTCAGACACATATTTTACTTGGGTCATGAGAGTGTGTATTTGTTTCAGAAGTGTTAGGTTCAAAACATGGAGAAATAATCCCTGGCAATTCCCGTCACTGTCAGGTTTGAGGTTTTCTCTGTAATAAAATTCTGCTGTCTGAAGTTTTGTGTTAGACCTTCCTTCCTGAGTGATGAGCAATGAAATTTCCTCTGAAAAATATCTGTCATTCCTGGAAACACTATCTCCAGAAAAGAACTGGCCAAGCTTTTGTATTTCAGCATCAGAAAAATTATTGCTCTGCCTCTGAAATTCCTACTTGGCTAAGTTTTAGTTGGGATATGTTGTGAGGGTTGTAATTTCAGCAAGAACTGACTAGATCAGGGCCTATGAGACAGCAGTGCAGCTGAGCTGGGACAAAGAAAATTGTTAAGGACTATTTGCAGTTCTTAAACCTTCCTAAAGAACTGTGAGAATGTGAAAAGGCTGGTTTTTTGTCTCAGATTTTTTTTTTTTTTTTTACATTCAAAGGGTAGCATAGACACTTCCGGATGAAACAACTTGTCTCCTTTTAAGCAATGTCTCGTGCTGACATTTCAGAAGGTAACTCTCCCCCCGTCCCCCCTGCCCTTATTTTATATATTTACAATAATGAGGCTAGGAAAGGATTATTTTCTTCTAATTGAAGCATGTACATTATCAATGTGTATATCAGAAACTCATATCTCTTATACACTTCTATTAAGTATACTAAATAACTAGTGAACACTTTATTTGAATGTAAAAAGTTTTTAGAGAATGGCAAGAGTTCTGTTACACAGACTTTGGCCAGATACTCCATGTACTGCAGATCTGATTTATTATGCTTGACCTTTTAATTAATTGTGTTCAGATAAATGGGATGTCAAAATTATCTTGCTCATAAGTAGTCTATGAATCTAGGAACTGGTAAACATCCATATTATATTAATTGGAGTACCTTCATCTCTGCAGATAGACCTCTTCAGTCCTTGCTAAGAATAATCAAATGAAATATCATGCTCAGGTATGCATTTCATCACAAAAATATTTGTTTCTTTCTAACCTCTTCATATCTTATTCTTCCCTACAAGAAAACTGAGTCTGATTAAAACAAAAAAAATCTGGCATCTAGGATGAAAGAAATATTTCTAGGGCCTTCACAAACTTCCATAGGGACTAAACTTCAGGATTTTTCAGTTCCGTGACTGTTCTTCAACTTTAGTATTGGGTGCAGGGCCTCACACGAACGACAGGGCAATTTTTTTTTTTCTATGTAGTGAAATACTTTTTTATTTAATCTTGACCTGGCTTTTAGTTAAAGTACTACCTTGTACTCATACAAAGTTTGCTAAGATTGTTGCACAGACAATGTTGCAGGCAAAAAGCATGTTTTTCTTATACTAATGTTCACATACATGAAAGAGCATTTATTTCCCTCAGGTTAGCCTTAGCAAAAATGAGTTTTTATGGGTGCACTCTCCAGAACTTTTGTTTAATAAAAAATTTATTGAGAAAAATAAAATAGATTCCAGGGAGTAAATAAAGGTCAGATTTTGAATGGCAGAAAATTTAGGCATTGCGAAAGGATTTCAGATTAATATATATAGGGAAGTTAAAACTGTTACAGATTTTTGTCAGGCGTGATCACACAACCAGTGGCTTGTTGAGCCACATTTTTCTCCAGATTAACTGTGAGATCAGGAGTTTGTGGGGGGCTTTTAAACTCTGCCCTGAATTGAACCTGCCAAGCAATGAGGAAGATCTGCTTCCTGCCATTGCACATCTTGAAAAGAGGTGATGTTTATGAGAGCTGGTGTGTCAGTCCATGAATTAATAGTACAAACTGAATAGTGAAGAAAAGAAGTCCTTACTGACAGCTACATAGTTTTGTCTTAGGTATCCTCAGTCCCTTCAAGTGGGACCTCACTTGTACTTAGAGTTGCAAACAAAACTCTGTCTTAATGCATGTGATATACTTCTGGACTGGGCTGCAGCTAACTCCTACTTGGATTCAGAGCTCAGCTGAAAAGGGTCTCAACCTGAAGGGTCTGGATGCATTTGAGGAACCAAGACTACCCTGACTGGCTGGATTTGGACCTCTGTGTGCTCTGCACAACTTTTCTAACAGCAGCTCTGGCACCTGCACCACATTTGGAAGCAGCAGGGCAACAGTGGGTCTTAAAACACCTGAAAATCTTTGCTTTTCTCAGATATCCTGCCTCCAGTCACTTGGTGGGATGGGGGAGAAAGCATTACTTTTCTGAAACATGTTCCAGAAGATGTACTGGGGAATAATGTTAATCATACAGCAGGCATTTTGGTACTACAGGCACAGAGAATGTATAAGGAGTTTTTGCTTTCCAATCCCCTCTCTAAAAGTACTTTTACTGGATTTTTTTCACTCTGGACTTATTGTGTGCATTATGCAGACCTTAGGCTGCATTTGATGTGTTCTGACAGAAGAAAAATGATCAATGTCAAAAATGAACAATGCCAACTTCTTTTGTGGAGTAGACTCACAATAGTGTCACACTTCTTTTCTGTGAGTCTGACCCTTTTGAATGCAACTGCTGTATTTCTTTTGTTTGTGTGCATGCATATATACACACACATTACAAAGAATGATTTTAGATTAACCTTCAAATAGCAGCAACCACATTGCATATTGGCAACCTTGAGGCAGGAGGGAGAAGTGGCTGATGTGCTAATGCAAACAAAATGCTGTGAATCAGGACAGCCATTTCCAGCAAGCTGGAAAAGGAATAATGTTGTTCTTGCTCCTCTTCAGCCCAGCATGGGATGTTCCTCTGAAACATTCTCCTTGTACTGGTCTGTGTGCTGTTGGGCAGAGGAGGGTGTTGACTAACTCAGCAGTGAGCATGTTGGCTGTCTCTCCCCCAGGTGACGTCTGGGGCTCTTGTACCTTGGAAGAGTGAAACACAAGGGACGAAGGGAGAAGCAGCAGCAGCATCCAGCTCAAGTGAGCACATTGCTAAAATTGTGGCAGCTTTGGCCTAGTAATGCCAAGAATGGAGGCACCTGTGCTGAAGAGGGTCTCACAGAGGAGAAGCAGATGAAAGCGCTCAGGGGTGCTGACGTGGAAGGAAGAGAAGAGGGGTGACTAGAGGGTGGAGAGAGCATGAGCAGCAGGATTTGCATGTCTTGTGGGAGAACCAGTGAAGGAGAAGGGCAGGCAGGAGTTTGAATGTGTCAGCAGAATGGAAAGGTGGGCCCTCCCATCTTAGCTTGTTCCCATCCTTCTCCTATTTCAGTCACTGATGATTTTCTGCACCTAGACACCAAAAGATGATTATGTAATCACATTTCTGGTATGATTACCACACTTATCTTATTTGTGTTTGGAGTGATTAGTTTATATTTGCTGTAACATTTGCTGCAGCCTCTACTCTAGGATGTTCACACACAGACAGGCTTTAAATAATAACTTTAAGTCCTTAGTGAAATGACAGTACAATGCTCTGAGGAGAACTTTACAGCCACAGATGGTGCTGAGGAAATATTTCACAATGAGTAATTTATCCAGCAGACAAATGTAATATTCCCAGCTAGTTCATGAACAGATCATGAAATTATTTGTTATTCAAAATTATTCATGATTTTTTTCCAGCAAATGGTCCTCTGCATCTGGTATATTACCAGTTTCTTCCAATAATTGTGATATACATTTTTGCTCCATTGAGAGTTTTATAAAATAGTAACTGCTCTTTCTGTTCTCAGTCAGTTGGGTAGTGTATTTACTGCTTTGAAATATACTGTGTTAAGAACCTGCCTACATGATATAGCTAGCTGAAAGGAAGATTAGATGGATATGAATAAAAAGAGGAAATGAAAGAAAACCCCACAGTACAAATGATGACACTGCTTCCTAAAATGTTAGGTGAGCATGATTTTTAAAACAGATTTTGTTTTCATAACGCACGATGTAAGAAAAATCAGTAGCCCCCGGTCTTTTCAAAATGAGGAGCATTGTTGAAGCAGATCATTATTTATTAAGACAGATTATCTCCATTTTTGGAAAATGACTTGATAGGCTTAAAGTAATGCTATGCATGTCTGGCTTCATAAGGGAAATTTATTCAGAGTAAAAGACTTATTTCAAAGTGAGGCTCCCAGGAGGACGGTATGTATTCTAAGAGTAATATTCTATTTCACTGACTACAATAGTAGCAATCTGTTAACCTATGAGGCAGGGCAGCTGTGGGACCTCATAAATAATGCTGCAAAAATGGATGAAAACATATAAAAATAATAAAAACCTTGCAGCCATTGCCAAAAAATTGTTCAGGAAATGGAAAGCTCTTTTCAAGGTATGAGAAGAGGCAGATAATGAAGTTTGATTTCTTTTTTCTTTTTTTTTTTTTTTTTTTGTGTGTGTGTGTGTGTATACATATTTAGAGAATAAAACCATGAATTGAAAAGGTATTGATGAAAGCTGTATACCAACATACCCTAAATAATATCTGGGACTATATTTTAGTAATCCACGGCAGCTTCAGTCTGCCTCAGTCACAGAGTCTGTCAGATCCCCCAGCAAGACCAAAGCATATACTTTTGCAGTGGCTTGTTGTCACTGTAAGGTTATCTCACTCTCTTATTTGGATGGTGTCTGTAATGAACTGTCTGTTCCATAACACAAATCCATGAGAATGCGATGCTACTCTACACCTGGCTGAGCTGGTTTGTTAAAGATTTTAATCTTAGCTACTTAGTTTCAACTGCTAGCTAGCCCACTTTCTTAGACAGGGAACCTAGACATTACCCTTCTGCTGTAGTTCCCTTAGTTCCTCTGTGTGCCAAAGAATGTAGATATTCTTGCGCCACTTGGCCAGGATTAGAAGGCATCTCCTTTGCACCACTGTGGAGGTAAAGCCAAGTAAGTCCTTGTGTCTTATGGGTATGGCAGTCCTCTGGCTACTTCTGCACCCAGATAAGCTGTGCAATAAAAGCACGTTCCTTGAAGTCAATGTTTCTCACAGAGGATTTGTTCCAGCTGTATCTGCTCACTGGGACCAAACTGAGCCCTCCTCACTGATGCCACAATGCAAGTGAGGTGTTTGGTTATGGCAGTGAGAATCTCCCAGCTATTTTCCACTGCTTCGGTTGTGTACCCAGCTAGAAACAAGCTCTGTGAACTGGGCAAAATCCCAGCCGAGTGGTGATAGCATCAATGTATGCATTCATATACAGAATGCAAAGGAAGCTGTTTAAAAGGAGAAGCACGTAAGCCTCCTGATGGATGACAGTCATATTTGGCACATGGAGACCAAATTGTTTTCTCAATTGGTTCCTAACAAAGCTTTAATAAGGCAGAATTAGGAGAGGACTTTAGCAAATGACTGTCTTTGCTAGCCACATTACAGGCAAGAAAGATAATAATTTGAAACCTCTTCAGTTGAGAGAATCTCCAAAGTAAACAAGTTAATTTTAGTAGTGTTTGGACTACATGAATAGAAATTTAATAGGCAAGAGCAACAAAGTTTTGTTAGAAATAGGTATTTTTAAAATATACTCCATTTCAAAACAGCTGGGTCTGGGGAAGGTGAATCTATTGGCATGTCTTTTGAAAAAATTTATTTCCCCCCACAGATTTTTGGAAGAAAAAATAGCAAACACTCATGCAAAAGGCCTGGTCTATCTGCTTCTTTGCACTTCAGAATGTGAGTTTATGGGCTAGATTTATTAAAAACAAGTCCAGGGCAAGCATGTCTTTGAGAAATGTGAAGAAAGATAGTAGACTGGGGCAGTAGATAGTAGTTCAAAGCATCCAAATCTGAAACTAGGTCTTATTTTGATCTGAGGGTGTCCTGGTTTCGGCTGGGATAGAGTTAATTTTCTTCCTAGTAGCAGGCATAGTGCTGTGTTTTGGATTTAGTAGGAGAAGAATGTTGATAACACACCAATGTTCTAGTTGTTACTAAGTACTGCTTATGCTAGTCAAGGACTTCTCAGTTTCCCATGCTCTCTCTGCCAGGTACACAAGAAACTGGGAGAGGCACAGCCAGAATAGTTGATCCAAACTGACCAAAGGGCTATTCCATACCATATGATGTCATGCTCAGTACATAAACTGGGGGGGGTTGGCCAGGGAGCAGTCATCGCTGCTCAAGAACTGTCTGGGTATCGGTCAGCGGGTGGTGAGCAATTGCATTGTGCATCACTTGCTTTGTATATTATTATTATTATTATCATTATTATATTGTTATTATTATCATTACTATTTTACTTTATTTCAATTATTAAACTGTTCTTATCTCAACCCAGGAGTGTTTCTCTCTCTTACTCCTCCGATTCTCTCCCCCATCCCATCGGGGCAGGGGGAGTGAGCGAACAGCTGTGGTGCTTAGTTGCTGGCTGGGGCTAAACCACGACAGAGGGGGAGGGAGGGGACACCCTTAGGGGGGGGAAAAAAAAAAGGCAAAGCAATTCCCAGGTGGGTTGGACTTGATTTTAAGGTAGAAAACAACAGTGCTGTGTACAAAATGGTCATAAATGAGGTAAAGCAGAAATGATAGAGGACAACAAAAGAAAATGAAAGCTCTAATTTGAGGGCATGAACACTTGAATTTTCCGTTAGGGAGTTCATTTATTTCTTAAAAAAACCTACTGAGCACAAAATGGTCATAAATGAGGTAAAGCAGAAATGATAGAGGACAACAAAAGAAAATGAAAGTTCTAATTTGAGGGCACGAACACTTGAATTTTCCATTAGGGAGTTCATTTGTTTCTTACAAAACTGCTGAGCTCTGGTCTGTTTGGAAGCCCAGTGTGGAGCAGCCAAAAACAGATTAGGAAGAGACTGGCATTTCATCATTGGTATGACACAGGACAAAACTCTACACAAAAAACCTTGTAGAGTCTGGCAATTTAAGCTGTTTCCACTGTCTTTGGCTGAGGAACTTTATGTGTGCACACATCCAGACATACATCTGCACAACAGGATTGCATCTAACCTAGTTGTAGCCTTGCAGGCTTGTAAATGTGGTATTGCTATCACTAGTAAAAAGGCAGTAGGCTTCAAGATAACCCTGTAAAGTCACCAAGCTTGTCAGGCTTTGTCTGAATGTGGGCTGCGTGGAGCTTTGCTTGAGCTTTTGTAGCTGTTACTGTAATTTTTTTCTAATTGTCAGTGGCTATAACTAGTAACAAGTAGGATTCTGTGTAGAATGAAGTATTTATGTCCATAGCATGATGACACAATATAGAGGAATACAGGTATGGTGTGATAGCAAATGCCTTGCAAGTGAGGACACAGTGGAAACAGCCTGTGTGTGGTGGGTGAAATGATGGGATGATGTCGTGGTTTAGCCCCAGCCAGCAACTAAGCACCACGCAGCCGCTCGCTCACTCCCCCTACCCCGATGGGATGGGGGAGAGAATTGGAGGAGTAAGAGTGAGAAACACTCCTGGGCTGAGATAAGAACAGTTTAATAATTGAAATAAAGTAAAATAGTAATGCTAATAGTAACAGTATAATAATGATAATAATAATAATGATACACGAAGCAAGTGATGCACAATGCAATTGCTCACCACCCGCCGACCGATACCCAGACAGTTCCCGAGCAGCGATCGCTGCTCCCCGGCCAACCCCCCCCAGTTTATATACTGAGCATGACGTCATATGGTATGGAATAGCCCTTTGGTCAGTTTGGATCAACTATTCTGGCTGTGCCCCCTCCCAGTTTCTTGTGCGCCTGGCAGAGCATGGGAAGCTGAAAAAGTCCTTGACTAGCATAAGCAGTACTCAGCAACAACTAAAAACATCAGCATGTTATCAACATTCTTCTCCTACTAAATCCAAAACACAGCACTATGCCTGCTGTTAGGAAGAAAATTAACTCTATCCCAGCCGAAACCAGGACAGTATCCACCCCTTATTCTATACCATCTACGTCATGCACAGGCCCTCCCCTTTCCAATGTGTTCCAATTAATCACCACCCCTTTCCCTATCTTGATATACACACAGATATCATTCCCTTCGTCTATGGCCCATCCCTCTAAAATGTCCATTGAGTTCATTTAGCCCATGACTTTGGGTTCCATCTGTCATCACAGTCTTTCAGAGCAGGAGAGGTGGTGTGCAGTGTTGGACTGTTGCATGCTGAAGTCAGTTCTCATTCCAACATGGTTTCATCAAAGTTCATTTTCCTTAGGCTGGGCAATTCTTACTGCAATACCATTGATGCGGCATATAGCAATCATAATATATAGTATTATATACTTAATATTAACCTACTATATTATTATATTAACATGCAGTTAAGAGATAACATATAGTTAAGAGATAACATACAGTATTATAAAGCAATTAATATTATACAATTCAGTTCATTGGCTATTTTCACCCAAAATCAAATTCCCTTGAGGTACACATTGGGCTTCCCCATCCTTTCGCATCACCCACCAAGTGCACCCAGGTCCTTGAGCAAAAGCAATCCCACGAATGGGTTTGCCTTTGCCAGAGGGGGAAGTAACCCAGACTGTCTTCCCCAGCATATTTTTCATGTGCACTACAGGAACTTTATCTCCTTCTACAGTACGTAAAAGTTTTGATTGGGCAGGGCCAGCTCGATTGGCAGATCCCCTGGTGTTGACTAACCAGGTGGCTTTTGCTAAATGCGTATCCCAATGTTTAAACGTCCCACCACCCATTGCTCTCAGGGTAGTCTTTAACAATCCATTGTATCGCTCAATTTTCCCGGAGGCTGGTGCATGGTAAGGGATGTGATACACCCACTCAATGCCATGCTCTTTGGCCCAGGTGTCTATGAGGTTGTTTCGGAAATGAGTCCCGTTGTCTGACTCAATTCTTTCTGGGGTGCCATGTCGCCACAGGACTTGCTTTTCAAGGCCCAGGATGGTGTTCCGGGCGGTGGCATGGGGCACGGGATATGTTTCCAGCCATCCAGTGGTTGCTTCCACCATGGTGAGCACATAGCGCTTGCCCTGGCGGGTCTGTGGGAGCGTGATGTAATCAACCTGCCAGGCCTCCCCATATTTATATTTCAGCCATCGTTCACTATACCCAAGGGGCTTGAACTGCTTGGCTTGCTTGATTGCAGCGCATGTTTCACACTCATGAATAACCTGTGCAATACTGTCCATAGTTAAGTCCACCCCTCGATCACGAGCCCATTTATACGTTGCATCCCTTCCTTGATGGCCTGAGGCATCATGGGCCCACCGAGCTATAAATAATTCACCCTTATGTTGCCAGTCCAAATCCACCTGAGCCACTTCAATCTTAGCAGCCTGATCTACTTGCTGGTTGTTTTGATGTTCTTCAGTGGCCCGACTCTTAGGTACATGAGCATCTACATGACGAACTTTTACAACCAGGTTCTCTACCCGGGCAGCAATATCTTGCCACAATGCGGCAGCCCAGATTGGTTTGCCTCTGCGCTGCCAGTTGCTCTGCTTCCATTGCTGCAGCCACCCCCACAGGGCATTTGCCACCATCCATGAGTCAGTATAGAGATAAAGGACTGGCCACTTTTCTCTTTCAGCAATATCTAAAGCCAGCTGGATGGCTTTCACCTCTGCAAACTGACTCGACTCCCCTTCTCCTTCAGCAGTTTCTGCGACTTGTCGTATAGGACTCCATACAGCAGCTTTCCACCTCCGATGCTTTCCCACGAGACGACAGGACCCATCAGTGAACAGGGCATATTGCTTTTCATTTTCTGGCAATTTATTATACAGTGGGGCCTCTTCAGCACGTGTCACCTCCTCCTCTGGTGATATTCTAAGGTTTTTTCCTTCTGGCCAGTCCATGATCACTTCCAAGATTCCTGGGCGACTGGGGTTTCCTATTCGAGCCCGTTGTGTGATCAATGCAACCCACTTACTCCATGTAGCATCAGTTGCATGATGTGTAGAGGGGACCCTCCCTTTGAACATCCAGCCCAACACCGGCAGTCGGGGTGCCAGCAGGAGCTGTGCTTCAGTACCAACCACTTCTGAAGCAGTTCGAACCCCTTCATATGCTGCCAGTATCTCCTTCTCAGTTGGAGTGTAGCGGGCTTCGGATCCTCTGTATCCCCGACTCCAAAACCCTAGGGGTCGACCTCGAGTCTCCCCTGGTGCTTTCTGCCAGAGGCTCCAGGTAGGGCCATTCTCCCCGGCTGCGGTGTAGAGCACATTTTTAATATCCTGCCCTGCCCGGACTGGCCCAAGGGCTACTGCATGAACTATCTCACGTTTAATTTGTTCAAAGGCTTGTTGTTGCTCAGGGCCCCATTTGAATTCGTTCTTCTTCCGGGTCACTTGATAGAGAGGGCTTACGATCTGGCTGTAATTTGGAATATGCATTCTCCAAAACCCCACAACACCTAAGAAAGCTTGTGTTTCCTTTTTGCTAGTTGGTGGGGACATAGCTGTTATTTTGTTGATCACATCCATTGGGATCTGACGACGTCCATCTTGCCATTTTATTCCTAAAAACTGGATCTCCTGTGCAGGCCCCTTGACCTTACTCTGTTTTATGGCAAAACCAGCCTTCAGAAGGATTTGGACTATTTTCTTTCCCTTCTCAAAAACTTCTTCTGCTGTATTGCCCCACACAATGATGTCATCAATGTACTGCAGATGTTCTGGAGCTTCACCCTGTTCCAGTGCTGTCTGGATCAGTCCATGGCAAATGGTGGGGCTGTGCTTCCACCCCTGGGGCAGTCGGTTCCAGGTGTACTGAACACCCCTCCAGGTAAAAGCAAACTGGGGTCTGCACTCTGCTGCCAAAGGGATGGAGAAAAATGCATTAGCAATATCAATTGTGGCATACCACTTAGCTGCCTTTGACTCCAGTTCATATTGAAGTTCTAGCATGTCTGGCACGGCAGCACTCAGCGGCGGTGTAACTTCGTTCAGGCCACGATAGTCCACTGTTAGTCTCCACTCCCCATTAGACTTTCGCACTGGCCATATGGGACTGTTAAAGGGTGAGCGAGTCTTGCTGATCACTCCCTGGCTCTCCAGTCGACGAATCAGGTTATGGATGGGAATCAGGGAGTCTCGGTTGGTGCGATATTGCCGCCTGTGCACAGTTGTGGTAGCAATCGGCACGTGTTGTTCCTCAACCTTCAGCAACCCTACAATCGAAGGGTCCTCTGAGAGACCGGGCAAGGTGGACAACTGTTTAATTTCCTCTGTCTCCAAAGCAGCTATACCAAAAGCCCACCGGTACCCTTTTGGGTCCTTGAAATACCCTCTCCTGAGGTAGTCTATGCCAAGGATGCACGGAGCATCTGGGCCAGTCACAATGGGGTGCTTTTGCCACTCATTCCCAGTTAGGCTCACTTCAGCTTCCAGTACAGTTAGCTGTTGGGATCCCCCTGTCACTCCAGAAATACAAATGGGTTCTGCCCCTCTATAGTTTGATGGCATTAGCGTGCACTGTGCACCAGTGTCCACTAGAGCCTTATACTCCTGTGGGTCTGACGTTCCAGGCCATCGAATCCACACAGTCCAGTAAACCCGGTTGTCCCTTTCCTCCACCTGGCTGGAGGCAGGGCCCCTCTAACACTGGTCACAGTATTCGTTGTTCACTTCCTGTAAATGTGAATCAAAAGTCCCCTGATCAAGGTCGGAAGTAAAATTAGCCCTCTTACTCTGTCTCGGGAACTGCTCACTGGAAACTGGAGCTGCAATTTTCCTGGGAGAACCGCCTTTTCTAATAGTTTTTCCTTGCAACTCACGCACCCGTGCCTCTAAGGTTGAGGTGGGTTTTCCATCCCACTTTCTCATGTCCTCTCCATAATCACGCAGGTAAAACCACAGGGTGCCCCGTGGTGTGTATCCTCTATATCCTCTCTCTTGAGCATAGGGACGTTGACTCCTAATGGCTGAGACACTGGTCCGTGCAGGTGGGGAGTAGGACAGATCCTCTCTGAGTTGTTGGAACTCTTGGCATATTTTTTCAGACAGTTTTTCCACAGCCGAGACACAGGCCCGTAGGGAGGAAGAGAGCTTTTCTTCGTAGTCCCGGAGTTGTCTAGCCACTTCATCCACCGTTGGTGCCTCGTCGTCTTTCCAGGCTAGTATTGCCAACGAGTTGGAATACGATGCTGGTGCGCTCCGTACCACCTTCCGCCACATGGATTGTGTGCACCTGACTTCATCTGGGTCTTTGGTTAACCGCTCATCATTCAGGTCACTGTAAATCACCTCCAGCACGCCTAATTCCCTCAGGTACTGGATACCTTTCTCTACAGTGGTCCATTTGCTTGGGCGGTATAAAACATCCTCCTTGAAGGGATACCTTTCCTTCACGCTTGACAGAAGTCGCCTCCAGAGGCTGAGCGGTTTTGCCCCTTTTCCAATTGCTTTGTCAATGCCCCCTTCCCTGGAAAGGGATCCCAGCTGCTTGGCTTCCCTACCCTCTAAATCCAGGCTACTGGCCCCGTTATCCCAGCATCGGAGCAGCCAGGTGATGATGTGCTCGCCTGGATGACGACCGAAATCTTTTCGCATATCTCGCAGCTCACTCAGGGATAGGGATCGGGTGGTCACCATCTCATTTATGGGTTCTTCCTCCTCTGGTTCTCGTGATGGCCCTGGTTCATCTTCATCCCTTACTAAACGAACTGATTTCCTCGTGTATTTCTTCTTCTGTATAGGGGCAACTGATACCGGTGCAGGTTGGTTCTCTGGTTTAGCCGCAGTGCCTGCCACTGGGGTTGGAGTGGCTGCAGTACCTGTGGTGGGTGTTGGAGTAGCCACAGTGCCTGTGGTGGGTGTTGGAGTAGCTGCAGTGCTTGTGGCTGTGGTTGGAGTAGCCACAGAGCCTGTGGTGGGTGTTGGAGTAGCTGCAGTGCTTGTGGCTGTGGTTGGAGTAGCCACAGTGCCTGTTGTTTTGTCATCAGATCCAGAGACCTTCTCTTTCCCTTGAGGGTACTGAATAGTGTTAAACAGGGCTCTATAAGCATGGGCCAGTCCCCAGCATGTTGCAATGAGTTGTGTCTCTTTGGAGTTGCCAGGGTGAGAACATACTTCTTCCAAATACTTTACTAGTTCTTCAGGATTCTGCACTTGTTCAGGGGTAAAGTTCCAAAACACTGGAGGTCCCCACTGCCCTAGGTACTTGCGCATACAATCCCACACACCCTGCCACTCATAACTATCCAGCCTTGGGGTAGATCTCTGGATGGTATTTTTAAACTGCTTACTGACCTTTATCAAAATGGAAACAACATTCCCAAGAATTATCAATAGAAGTATCTTAACTGCCCAGGGGTGTTCAAGATACAGGAAAGTTGTTGTAATGAAGGAGGAAACATCATAGAAGAAAGCAGCAAAGGTGCCATTCTGTATTTCCTCCACAACAAGCCTCTCAGAGTAAGAAGTATAATTGCTAACTCTCTCTATGAGGTAGTACCCGAAGTACAGTAGTGACTTCTGTATGAAACCCAAATACCAAAGAATGCTCAAGGTCAGGGCTTTGATAAGGAACCTCCCAAGCAAAAGATCATGAATCACTGCAGAGCATAGCACACTACACAAACTGACAGCAAGCTTTAACGCGTGCTGCAAAAAAAAGAACATGGTGCAGATCAGAAGAACTAATATCGTGACCGGCAACTGTTAACAGACTCCTTAATACACTCTGATTAATCTGTTGTTATCTCGTGCCCCACGTTGGGCGCCAAAAAGGACTGTCGTGGTTTAGCCCCAGCCAGCAACTAAGCACCACGCAGCCGCTCGCTCACTCCCCCTAACCCGATGGGATGGGGGAGAGAATTGGAGGAGTAAGAGTGAGAAACACTCCTGGGCTGAGATAAGAACAGTTTAATAATTGAAATAAAGTAAAATAGTAATGCTAATAGTAACAGTATAATAATGATAATAATAATAATGATACACGAAGCAAGTGATGCACAATGCAATTGCTCACCACCCGCCGACCGATACCCAGACAGTTCCCGAGCAGCGATCGCTGCTCCCCGGCCAACCCCCCCCAGTTTATATACTGAGCATGACGTCATATGGTATGGAATAGCCCTTTGGTCAGTTTGGATCAACTATTCTGGCTGTGCCCCCTCCCAGTTTCTTGTGCGCCTGGCAGAGCATGGGAAGCTGAAAAAGTCCTTGACTAGCATAAGCAGTACTCAGCAACAACTAAAAACATCAGCATGTTATCAACATTCTTCTCCTACTAAATCCAAAACACAGCACTATGCCTGCTGTTAGGAAGAAAATTAACTCTATCCCAGCCGAAACCAGGACAGATGATAACCCAGGAAGCACAGCAGGGGAGTGACAAGTCCAGGCTTCTTTTTTGTTTTTCTGTAATAATTAGATCTAGACTAATAATCTTTGAGTCAGTTATTCAGCTGGTAGGATTTAAATTATATGAACCAATAAATTTCTGGCTTGTTGTTTCCTTTTTGTGCATGACAATAATTTGAGTGTAGCATAGTAGCTATGTATATCTGAGCAGAGCTTAACTGTGCTACTGAATTTAAGCCATTTTTAAGTGAGCTTTCCACTTATAGCTCACTTCAATTACAATCCCACTACTTTCTCAGCAGGGCCAAGTCCAGGCTTGTTAGCTCTGCTGCACCACTTTGTTGCTTCCCTGACAGGATTTTCAGGCTGCTGTGACTTGGGCATATTGCAGGGGTGCGGGGTAGGATGTGGGGGACAGGAAGGTGCTGGAGTGACATAGTGAGCTGGTGGAGCACTGTGGACAGACTGACAGCACTATAAAGCCTCGGTGGCTTTACAGCATTTGCATGTGACCATCAGACTGAGTTACAGAGAGTATCATGTTTGGCCTCATGGTCAGCTCTAGTTTCTTCAGAACAGGCACTGCTTCTCACCTAGACTGCACATTTAACTTTACAGTTTGATGTGTGCCACTTCTGTTCATGGTATTTTGGCAATGGTTTTGAGAAACGATTCTGGACCAAGAACTTGTTCTGTTGTTATACAAAGAAGGTAATTCTGATTCTGTTGCACCCCGAAATCTTGCAGCTGAAATAACAAATGAGGTAACAGGTGGAGACCAGATAGTTAAAAACATATTAAAGGCTGTCCCTTAGCTGCATGCTGTTTGAACTGGCAGCCAGGTATCCATGAAAAGTGTCAGAGGCACACCAAGATTTCAATCTGTGCTGAAGGGAATGGGTGAGGAGCAGACAGATAGCTCTGTGAGCTGTCTGTGCTTGAGATGAGAGTGTTTCTGAGATCAGCGTAGGGGAGAGAAAGGTGGCAGGGACAGAACTTCCACAGAAAGCTGAAAAGAGATGAAGTGCCTCTGAATAATGTGTTACAGGAGCAACTGGTGGGGTAGGAGGAAAACCAGGGAAGGACAGAATATTGGGTGCTAAAGAAAAACAACATCCTGGAGGAGCTCAGCTGCTGTTGTTGCAGGCAGACAACAACTCAAAGTCAATGAAGACAGAGTACTTGTGTAAAAATAAATCATTAGAGCTCTTGTGTTGATACCAGTTATACCTGAGTACAGTGGGAAAAAGTTTGCTTTGCAGCAAACCTGAAGTTATTCCATTATGTTCCTTGATGTGTCAAAATTAACACTGAGACCAGGTGCTTTATAGGTATGTGACAAACTTGTCAGTAATTTAGAAGCAGTTACCTCTTATTTTTGAAATAGAAAGTAACTTACTGACTTCTTTGCAAATCTTAATTTCCATTTCTGCTTTTGTAAAACAATTCCCACCTTCCCAATTTTATGCAGCATTTTGTGTGGGATTATAATTTTTGTTTCTGGCTCTACAATGATCATATACATTAAATATATATCATAGAACAGCAATTAAAGTGAATTCTCCCCTAGAAAATGTTTATGACTATTTTAAATACTCAGAACTTAATTAAGAAAGTTAGAGGATTAAAGGATTAAAATAAAGTTTCATGGGATGGCGAAAGGGTAAAATTGTTAAGACTAAAATCATCTTAAGCTTTTATAGTGTTAAGGCCAGAAGAAGAAAAGATTGTTAAAAATAGAGAAGGAAGACTAACTAAAAATAAAGTTTCAGGTTAACATAGAAATTATGCCTGTTTATTTAACTTCTAATTTGTTTTATTTATTGGCAGACTATATTTGCCTACTTAGAGGTGTCTTGCTTGTGAGAGCAGTATTTTCAATGAGAATAATACCACTGCCTTCAGTTAATTTTATATTAAGGTCCATAAACAAACAAACAAATATAGAAAGTTGGGTAAATTGCATCTTTTTAAGAACAAGCCCAAACTTTCTACATGTGATGTGACACCCAGATGCACAAGGCTGGCCTGAGCTACAGCCATGTAGCTTGTACTAGCAATTAGTGAGGAGATGCTGTCTGAATTACCCTAGTGTTGAGTGCTGAAAAATTTATGAAAAACATTTTGAAAATCATGTTTAGAAATCATGTTTATGTTTTGATTAAGTAGTGAGGTATGTATGCAAGGATGTGTAGGAAGAACACACTAGGAGATTAGGCAATTGTTCAGCATGTTATTCAAGATAAATCCTTGACTCCAGTGCATCAGTGGGAAACCTGCCACTGATTCACTAGGGACAAGAATTCATCCTCCAAAGACATTGTTTGAAACATTTAACTTCATGCTTACACTAAATGCTCGTAACTACTTAACATACAATTTTATACTGCTGCTTCTAAATAACTAGCACTGAGTCAGCCCCACAGGTTTAGTTCAGGGTTTGGCACTCTCTAAAACTTTCTTAAAACTCCTGAAAATATGTATTGCAGGAATAGAGACTTCACTGAAGAGGTCAGTCAAGGAAGCATATGTAACAACAGTTTTTCTTATTTATCCCTGTTAGAATACCAGAAAGTTTGATTCAAGAAATAAGACTTGTCCAGAAACCCACAACTGCTAGCCATAGAGAGCTCCACTGCTGCTCACTTGGGTCGACATGCCCATGTCTAGAAAGACAAAACTTTGGTCACCACAACCTCTCACCTTGAAAACAATCATCCTCCAGTCCCTCAAGAGAGCACAACATTATGTTTTAAAATCTAATGAGCCAACATTTGATTAACCTCTGTGCTATTTTGTTGGAAGCTTAATAAAATTGAGGCTTCCAAGCATTACTTCCTTGCAATGAAGAAATCTGATATGTTGTATTTTTGTATGTAGAACTTTGCTCCAATATAATTTTCCACTGAAATCAGTGCCAGGGCTCTTAAATAACCTAGCACAGTGGTTTTGATGCACAATTTTATGTAATACTGCTCCTTTACATAGAATCGTAGAATCGTTTAGGTTGGAAAAGACCTTTAAGATCATCAAGTCCAACCATTAACCTAACACTACCATGTCCACAATTACGGGTAGAGTAATAATTTCATGTTTCCTGGCTTAGTGGCTGGATTATTTTTTAATGAAAGTAAACCTAGGAACCATTAAGGTTGGAAAGGATCTCTAAGATCATCAGTCCAATCATCAACCCAACACCACCATGCCCACTAAACCATGTCCCAGAGTGCCACGTCTACCCATTTTTTGAACACTTCCAGGGATGGTGACTCCACCACCTCTCTGGGCACCCTCTTCCAATGCTTGACTGCCCTTTCCATGAAGAAATTTCTCCTAATAGCCAATCTAAACCTCCCCTGGCACAGCTTGAGCCCATTTCCTCTTGTCCTATTGCTAACTACTTGGGAGAAGAGACCAACACCCACCTCACTACAACCTCCTTTCAGGTAGTTGTAGAGAGCAATAAGGTCTCCCCTCAACCCCCTCTTCTCTAGGCTAAACAATCCCAGTTCCCTCAGCTGCTCCTCATAAGACTTGTTCTCCACACCCTTCACCAGCTTTGTTGCCCTTATCTGGACACACTCCAGCAACCCAGTGTCTTTCTTGTATTGAGGGGCCCAAAACTGGACACAGTATTCCAGGTGTGGCCTCACCAGTGCTGAGTACAGGGGTATGATCACTTCCGTGCTCCTGCTGGCCACAGCATTCCTGATACAGGCCAGGATGCTGTTGGCCTTCTTGGCCACCTGGGCACACTGCTGGCTCATGTTCAGCTGGCTGTCTACCAACACCCCCAGGTCCTTTTCCACTGGGCAGCTTTTCAGCCACTCTTCCCCAAGCCTGTAGCGTTGCATGGGGTTGTTGTGACCCAAGTGCAGGACCCGACACTTGTCCTTGTTAAACCTCATACAGTTGGCCTCGGCCCATCGATCCAGCCTGTCCATGTCCCTCTACAGGGCTATCGTACCCTCGAGCAGATCGACACTCCCACCCAGTTTGGTGTCATGTGCAAACTTACTGAGGGCACACTCAATCCCCTCATCCAGATCATTGATAAAGATATCAAACAAGACTGGCCCCAACACTGAGCCCTGGGGAACACCACTCGTGACTGGTCACCAAATAGATTTAACTCCATTTACCACTACTCTCTGGGCTTGGCCATCCACCCAGATTTTACCCAGTGAAGAGTATGCCTGTCCAAGACATGGCTGCCAGCTTCCTTAGGAGAATGCCGTGGGAGATGGTGTCAAAGGCTTTACTGACGTCCAGGGAGATGACAGCCATAGCCTTTCCCTCATCCACTAGGTGGGTCACCAGGTCATAGAAGGAGATCATGTTGGTCAAGCAGGACCTGTCTTTCATGAACCCATGCTGGCTGGGCCTGATTCCCCACTTGACCTGCACATGCCTGTTGAGTGTACTCAAGATGAACTGCTCCATAATCTTCCCTCGTACTGAGGTCATGCTGACAGACCTGTAGTTCCCTGGATCCTCTTTCCAGCCCTTCTTAAATGTGCGTCACATTGGCAATCCTCCAATTATCTGGGACCTCCCCTGTTAATCAGGACTGCTGATAGATGATGGAGAGTAGCTTGGCAAGCTCCTCTGCCAGCTCCCTGAGTGCTCAGTTCATAGATTACATCTCCTGCTTTGCCTGACCTGCCTCTTCCCCCAGTGAAAATCCCACACATCAGGACTTAAGTGATACAGTTCAAATTGCTCATACCATCGAATGACAGTGAAGTTTATAGATAAACGTTGTACAACTGACAGCAGAATCTGGCCTTTGGTTTTTGCAACACAGCTCTATTTGAGTCAAAAAGGCAATTTTTAGAGCTTAAGGTCATACTGTCAAATAATGGTCAGGCATTTTTCATGTATTCACATCTGTGCTCCCAGAAGGGTTTTGAGATGGGGAACTCATTGTGAGGTGCTTTATTGAAAGGCTGTAGAAAAATAACTGCAAACAAAACAACAGCAGGGCTATCTGAGCAAGATGTGTCACACAGCCCCCTCAGCTGTACAAACACGGCTGCCTGCTCATGTTGCAGCTGAACCTGAGAAAAGATCGCTAAATAGCTGAGCAGTAATGTGTTTTGAATATATAGCATGCTACTTTGGAGAAGCTCATATGAATTTTCTGACATAACAGATGCTCCTTGTGGTAAGTATATAGTTTCAATTGATGAAGCTTTCAGGGCTTTCACATATTTACTTTTTTTTTTTTTTTTTTTTTGGGTGAGGTCCTATTGGGAATATTGGGAATTCATGTCTGTAATATTCTTCTAGTTGAAAAGGTTTCTGTGGTTTGGGTTTTAAAAGTTAGATTAAAACCAGTTTGTTTTGATGGGAATTACAGTTCTTCAAAGTCAAGTGCTTTCTTCAGATTTAGAAGGAATAAGGACACATTTTAGCTATGGCCTATGGCATTTGAAACAGGGGGTCTATTTATTCTGTCAGCATTGCAGGCAGGTAATTTCCATTAGTTTCAATGAGATAGATGTGTTTCCATCAAAGGAAATAGTTTCTTTATAGTGTTGCCTTAAATAACTTGGAAACTAATATTGGAAGAGATATCTGATGTCTCCTGTCCTTAGAAATCAAAGTCAAGCCTCAATAAATGTCTAAGAAAGCTTGCTAAGCATGATACAGACCTTGTCCTGGCTCTGTAATATCTAGGAGAACCACTGCGACTCTGGAAAGGGACTAATTTTCCAAGTACATTTTTCATGTAGGCTGCTGGTTCCTTGAGTCCTGACTCAAATTCTTTTGTGTCGGTTTATATGTTGTCTGGGATCAAAACTCTTTCTCCTTGTTTGCACAAATGATGTATGGATATCTTTGTGTGAAGTGAAACAAACCAAATTTCATGCTGCATGGGAAAATTTGAATTAGTTGCTGTGACACCCCCAGCCCCCCATTCCCCACTCCCCCGTCCAAATGACCAAGGAGATAAAGACTCATTTCTGCTTCCATTGTCTTCAGTTATTGGATTGAATCAGAAGTAACTGTGATATTTTGTTTATGAATCTGGGAAGTGCATTCACATCTGTGGCTCCTTAGCATCCCTCAAAATGGGATCAGAAGTCTTTTTTTCACAGAACACATGAAAGCAGAATCCAAACTGTAATGGGCCCTTGATCAGACATACTTCCCCTCTTCTATGTCTAGTGAAAACTCTTGGAATCCTAAGAGTTTCTGGGCCAGCATCTGCAGTCCTTGGTCAAGAAAACTACAGTTGACTTCCTGAAAAACTGTCTACAGAAAGACTCACTTGAAGCTGGAGGCACAGGCTGTGCTGTGCTGGAGACACACGCTTTGGTTGCGGATCTGATTAAACTGCTGTGTTGCTAAATTCATCATTCTATAGAAGAAAATCATATTTTTATACTCTAT
Source organism: Pelecanus crispus (assembly GCF_030463565.1). Classification (NCBI taxonomy): domain Eukaryota; kingdom Metazoa; phylum Chordata; class Aves; order Pelecaniformes; family Pelecanidae; genus Pelecanus; species Pelecanus crispus. The sequence goes on along the minus strand of NC_134676.1, from coordinate 24,056,832 downwards.
ATGATGCATATTTAGAGGCTGGTCCTCTGTTACTTTACTTTGGATATGGTGATTTCTATGAGTTCAGTTGTATCTTGCAGGACTTTGCATCATGGAAAAGTCTATTCAGATAACAACACAGTGCAGAGGGCAAAAGAAACTAGAATCTGAGTGTTTCATAGAACCAATATGCCATACATAGAACAAATAATGCTTTGTTAGGGCTGTGATTACTTATGAACCCTGCTCCTGATTTGGCCTGGAAAGAGCATTCTGGGTGAATTTATGCTGATGATGCTATTTTTTTAAAATCACAGCTCAGTTTTGTCTTACCAGTTTTTCTCATGGTAAATTAATACTACAGGCTAAAGACTTCAGGGCTTGGCTCTTTTATTTGTGTGGTTTTGGATCAGGATTAGTTCAATGGAATTAACTGTGTATTTCAGTGGAAAGCTGACACAAGAGAGGGAAGGAAGAGATATGTTAGTAAATCACAGCAGAAAATACATTCTTAGTAACTCTGGTCTGCTTTTGCACCTCAGAAAAGCGTGGATAATTTTGATTAGTACTTCAATATTCCTGGTTTGATGTAGTGCAAGCTGCGTTTAAATTTTGGAAAGCATTTAGTATTTTCTTGTAGAACAATTTGCGTATTAACCAAAGCATACTTACCAAAATAACTTTGGGCCCATTAACATTGAAAAGACATGAAAGAGAAAGCAGGGCAGTTTCAGAGTCTTGAACCTTGGTGTGGCTCTAATTTTTCATTAGAGCAATGTTGCACAGACCGCCTCTTCTGATTTGTATGTAGGTAACCAGATCATCAGTATCTGCCCCAAAGTGTTACAGCCCCAAATTCTGAAGGTCTTCTGTGATGGTCGTCAAACACACAGTCTGATCTATGGCTTTATACCCATATGTTTCAGCCAAATCAATGGAATCACCGCTATGGTGGAGAAGTGCTATATCACCTGGGAGAGGCTCACAGAGTTGCACTAGCTCCAGCCACTGCCTCTCAGGAAAAGCCCTATTTTTAAACTAAATCAAGACACAACACAACTATTTCTGCCCCGCCCCCCCCCCCCCCCCCCCAACATTTTCTCAGTTCTCTTGTTTGTGCAGAAATGCTGTTTAATTCTGCTATGCTGAAGTTATGCAAACTCTTAAATGGAGGGATAGAGAACTCAAATCTTGAGCTTCTCTGGGTCTTACTGGGGTTACTTCATGGCATAATAGTCTGAAACGATACCAAATACCAAAACATTTTGCTTAGCTCAAAGTAAAACTACTCCTGATTGCCATCTAGTGAACTAGACTAGTATACTCCCTACTACATTATTACTGCTCTGATTATTCCCTGTCTATAAAAACCCAAAGGGATGAAATGTGTCTCCCCCTCTCTATGCAGCCAACAAAATCCAGACAGAAGAACCTCAGTATCCCCATCAGGGTATGAGGAACAACAGGGAGGAGAAACAGGTCCATGACCCTGCACTACTTACAAAACCACAGAGAAGAACAAATATTGGCAAGCACCTCATTCTGTGGATATATATGGTGTGAAGCATATTCCCCTTTGTGCCAGGACTATCCTTGAATAGAACTGACTGAAACTTTTTCATTGTATGTGGACACTCTTGACTTTTAATGGGTAACTACCTTTTTACAGTTGAAAGCTCTATGACCCCTAACAATTCCTCTTGCAGACAAATTCTTTTTTTTTTTCCAATATGCACTTAAAGAAAACAGATTTTTTTCATAGAAATTTTCAGATCAGTCTTACACCTTCACAGCTCCTTAGCTGATCTTACCCACAGCCAATCATTTCCTTTCATTGCTAGTTTAGAAAAGATTATTCCCTCTTATGCATCTATCTCCAGGGTTCCTAATTCATTCATTGAATCATACTGTGAACTCGGAATAATGAGGATTTAAATGCATTTGAAAATCTTGTTTCTGTGTGATGCAGAGACCAACCTATCATTATCACATAGATTGGGTCACATTAGTCACAAACAAGGAGAACAAATGGCTTCTTCAAAGTCATGATTCTTAGTTTCTAAACCAGCTGAAGCCAACCCACGTGCTGTGACTTGTTTGCTCAGCTATCAGATCATCCTGAGGCACCACACTCCAAAGTAACTCACCAGAAATAACAGATGATGTTTTACCTTCTGGATAGTTTTTTAGCTGGTTTTTTGGGTAGTTTTCTTTGTTTGTTTGTTTTTTTTGTTTTCTAAACTCTCCAAAGAGATTAAGCAATACATTATGCAAAATTTATTATAGCTTTATGCAAAGTACCTTCTTCTCCCAGAATCTGGGCTGATGTTTGAAGCTATTTTCCAGGTTTTATTTGACATTCTACAAGTCTTTTGTTACTCAAAATACCCTCACTTATGCTTGCAGTGGTGTCTCTGCCCATATTTGTTGCTGTCCTGAGACTGAAATAGTCATGGGGCTACTCAGTCTGATTAAAGGTTGTAAGAGTGGGAAGCTGTGATTCAACTTATACAGTGATGACAGTTTATAAGTGTCATCGTTTAGCCCCAGCCGGCAACTAAGCATCACATAGCCGCTCACTCACTCCCCCTGCCCCGGTGGGATTGGGGAGAGAATCGGAGGAGTAAGAGAGAGAAACACTCCTGGGTTGAGATAAGAACAGTTTAATAACTGAAATAAAGTAAAATAGTAATGATAATAGTAACAATATAATAATAATGATAATATACAAAGCCAGTGATGCACAATGCAATTGCTCACCACCCACCAGCCAACTGACACCCAGACAGTTCCCGAGCAGTGATCGCTGACCCCAGCCAACTCCTCCCAGTTTATATACTGAGCATGACATCATATGGTATGGTATTGGTCCTTTGGTCAGTTTGGATCAGCTATTCTGTCTGTGCTCCCTCCCAGCTTCTTGTGCACCTGGCAGAGCATGGGAAGCTGACAAGTCCTTGACTAGCATAAGCAGTACTTAGCAACAACTAAACCATCAGTGTATTATCTGCATTATTCTCATTCTAAATCCAAAACACATCACTATGCCAGCTCCTAGGAAGAAAATTAACTCTATCCCAGCTGAAACCAGGACAATAAGATAATAGGAATAATTAAGATAGATAAACTTTATTAGTGTACTATGTTTTAACCATAAATGATGGAGCAGCAATTAACATTTAAAGAAACAGAACCCTGTCCTCTTTGGAGAAGGAAGACTTGATTCTGTTTTTCTGCAAATCCACAGTAACACTGTCAGTTGTGGTAAAGTTACCCCGACTCATAAAAGGTAAAGATCTGCTCATGGTACTGCAGACTGTCAGTAACAGGAATGGAGCCAAAATCTGCTTGACAACAAAACTAAGTCACCTCAATGTCTTGAAGAGAGTGTGAAGAGCATAAGCAGGCAGCAACTGAGCCACAGAGTGGTTAGGAATAGAATAATAAAAAAGATGCCAAACCTGAGAATATTTGGGCTTGGCCACATGTAAGCACTGACAAAACAGGTGGATGTCAAACTGCCAGGTGATAACAGCATGGCCTAGGTCCTTGCCAGAGTCCCATATAGATGCTCGCTGCTGTTGTTGCCACGAAAGGGACAGAAATGGGATAAGGTTCTGTACATGTGTGCATTTGAGAAAAAGAGCTTTGGCAATACCTCTGAGGAGCTGCGAGATGACTAGCTGTTTCTCTGAAGACAGATTAATCCTTTGTAGAGCAGAGGTGTTGTTTGAATGGGTGCAACCCATCCTGCTTCCAGATGAGCCTGAAACTCTTGGGTAGATTTCAGGAGGGAAACAGGAAGAAACAAGTATTTGATGAATGCCTAAAAATAAATAAAAAATACCTTCCATTCTGGTTAGAGGGAGGGGTAGAGAGGCAAAGGGGAATTCTTTCTAACAGTTAGCTTGTGCTGGAGGCCAGCAAAAAGTACATATAACTAGCAAATGCCTTTGGGAGAAGGCTGTCACTGAAATTACTCATGAGCACTCCCAGAGACTGATTTAGATTAACTTTTGGCCAAAGAGTTCAGACCTGCCAGTGTTACTCAGACTTCTACAGTGTTTCAGCCTCACAGACATGCCTCTGAGCAGGAACTAAGCGATTTCTGCTGTGCACTCTGGTCAGAGGGATGGGTGACTTGGAAAAAGGCACCCTGAGCAGGCAGTAGGTTTGATGTGCCCCAGCTTAGGCATAGCTAGTTTAAATCTCTTTATGGGGAACGTAAAGATTAGATGGGCAAGGTAAAGTCAGTCTTAGCTGCTTGCAGAGCCACAAGCAAACCAACTGTTATTTGTAACACTTGGATTTTCAATTATTAGCAGCCACTCTATAACATAAATTTGCGCTGCGTGGAAAAGGTTGGTTAGTCAGCTTCTGAGTGCTGCTTTGCAGCCTGAGGACAAGAAAAAAACCAACTGTGCCTTCCAGCAAAACAAGCAGGAGAAAGGGCCTCTCTTAACACGCAAACGAGCAGGGAGCCGAGAGCACAAGGGAGAGCAGAGGGAAAGGACCAGGCTGTTGTTCAGATTCTTCTTCTGTTTGAAGCCTGGTGATAGATACAGAGCTGCTTAGCAGGTGTAAGCAGTGTTATCCTGTTCTCTTCAGTGCAGGTAGAGCCATTGTTCACAAGCTCAACGTGAACATGTTTGTGCCTTTTCTCCCTGACTGATGTTTTAGTTGCAGGTATGCTAACTTTGATGTAGTTAGCACCTGCTTTTCCCTCATGGTACAGGGCAGATGCCTGCTGTGGCCTTAATGATTCATTTATACCCACTGCTGAGAGGAGTCCTGGTTTCTGTTGTAAATTTGTAATATGTATGTGTGTGTGTCAGATTCTACTGGGGTGTAAGATGATACAATTTTGCTTGATAAAATAAGCATAATTTGCAAAGGCTGGGAGTTGATTTGTGTCAGAGTGGTTTAGGTAACGAACCTTCTTCTCTGTATCATCATAAGTGCCTTTGGTTTATAATATAAATAGAAGAACAACCTTTATGTTAAAAATTAAAGCATTTCCTTTGCTGGAGGGAGTGCTGCAGCTTACTCAAAGTAAACCTCAATGCTTCTGCTGTAACTGTGCTTTTGGAAGGTTTTAATGCAATTAAGGTTCTTTTATTCATAATAATGTAATGGCCTGCAGTTTAAAAGCAGTTGCTTACTCTGAATGCAGCAGAGAATCACAGAGATCACTCTTGCAAATGAAATAAACCAGATTCTGTTTCCAAGCTTTGCTCAACTGACAGCTGAGGTACTCAGGACCTTTCAGGGTTAAACACTGTGTCAGGCTAGGCTGGATAATTTCCCTGTTCTGTCTTCATCTAATTGAGACAGCTAGAAAGCTAGCCCCAGACACTGAGCTGGTATTTTGCTGGACTAAGTAACTGAAGCACATTTTCCTCAAATGTGCTTTTAAACAGCTCCTACTGGAACTGAGAAGAAATTCAGACCCCTCTGCTACTGGTGCAACCAGAAGACCTATTCTCATTTCCATATGTGATGCTGGAGATTCCAAAGGTGATTGGGGACATAAAATCTATTCCTTTTTGTGACATTTATGCACATAACAGCTTGAGATCCCCTCAGGCTAGGCATTAAGCACCTAAGTGCCTCCTTGATGTAGGCAGAGTGAGTCTATTTTCCGAAGCGACAAGCAGCTCACTTCTCCACTGGAGGTGCACACGCTCTTTCTGTGGTTAGGAACCATGATTTCAGGCACCCAGGTTTGAAGATGTTGGCATGAGTCTTTGGGTGACCTCATAAAATTGCTAACTGTCCCTTTTTTGTAAGACATAAGACTGCTTAGGGGGCAGCCTGGTTCTGTCAGTCTCACTCTCTCCCCTCTCTGTAGCCTGGCTCCTCCTGGCTCCAGCTTATGCTAAGGCTCCGGAGGGTTCCCCTTTCCCTGACAACAGTAGTGGACTGTTTGTGGTGTACCAGCCATCACCATGACCGGGAGGGAAGCTGCTTGTGTTGATGCATATTCTTTCTTGCAAATAACAGTGGCACCCTTTCTTGCCTTCAGGAAATTTCTTGGATATTGGGCACTAAATCAAGTCTGATCTCCAGCTTCAGTGTCCTGAAACAGTAGGCTACTCTCACAATATGATGACAGCAAAATTCAGTCTTTTGCCTTCTTGACATGCAGACTGGTTTTTTGGTGGTCCCCCCCCCCTCCTCCCCCCAGGCTGCATGTTTAAGAGCACCAGTTTTTTGAAACAGAGGGATTAAGCCTCAGCACACATCACTGCAAGGGTAAGATCTCTTTATTTGCACAGTATACTATTATATTTATTGGCTTTTGCATAGCGCAGTTTCTGAGAGCTAGTAAAATAGAGAAATCATCCAGTAGGTTGTCATGTTCTTCTGCACTGCTGCACACCTGAATATGCTATCATAAACCTTTCCCATTGGATCAATAATCTAAAGGTTTCTAAAACACTGTGAGTCTTCTTTACGATCTGTCTGGTTTTTTGTTCTGAAGTGTGGTGACAGTGCTATCCCAGGTATTTCAGTCACAAATGCACTACTGCTGGGGGCAACTACCAGGGCAAACGGAAATATTACCAGCTATCTTGGTAAAGGAGCCAGGATAAGAAGGAAAAGCTATAAAGATTAGGTCAGCAAGACTTTGGCTTCCATTTGTGGCTTCCATTAGTATCAAACAAAAAATCCCAAACAAAAAACCTCCACCAAACATCAAGAAAAAGAACAGCCTACAAAGAGGGAGATGCACCTGAAACGTTACAGTGGATTTGCCATGCATATAAATTAAGCTCTTCAGCTTTAGTTTTTCTCCTCAAACTGATCAGAAGGTAACACTATAAATCAGAAATCAGCACACTGGCTGAGCTGATAATACCTTTTTTCTAGGCTTATTGGGTAGGTCTGTCAAGTGGCTGAAGCAGCCAGCTTTGACAATATAAGAAGTCATTGGCCTCATCCTTGAGAGCACAAAACATCTACTCTGAGCACAGCACTGCCTACACTAAAGGCTGCAGCGCTGTTCCCTTGTGTGTCTGCTGTCTACTGAGGGCTCCAAAAGAGCTTGCAACACTACAGGTGAGTGTGAGTCATAGCCACCACTGAGTCATCATGAAAGATAAATCCATCCATGAAGCTTTTTGTTTCTCACAGATCTATTTACCTACAAAATAATTGCTATCTAATATATTAGAAGGACAAGATGTCATCCAAAGGGACCTGGGCAAGCTGGAGAGGTGGCCTCTGTGAACCTCAGGAAGTTCAGCAAGGCCAAGTGCAAGGTCCTGCACCTGGGTCGGGGCAACCCCCAATATCGATACAGGCTGGGGGATGAAGGGATTGAGAGCAACCCTGCAGAGAAGGACTTGGGGGTACTGGTGGATGAAAAGCTGGACATGAGCCGTCAATGTGCACTTGCAGCCCAGAAAGCCAACCATATCCTGGGCTGCATCAAAAGAAGTGTGGCCAGCAGGTTGAGGGAGGTGATTCTGCCCCTCTACTCTGCTCTGGTGAGACCCCACCTAGAGCACTGCGTCCAGCTCTGGGGCCCTCAGCACAAGAAGGGCATGGATCTGGTGGAGTGGGTCCAGAGGAGGGCCACCAAAATGATGTGAGGGCTGGAGCACCTCTCCTGTGAGGCTAGGCTGAGAGAGTTGGGGTTGTTCAGCCTGGAGAAGAGAAGGCTGCGAGGAGACCTTATTGTGGCCTTCCAGTACTTAAAGGGGGCCTATAGGAAGGATGGGGGCAATCTTTTTAGCAAGGCCTGTTGTGACGGGACAAGGAATAATGGATTTAAACTAAAGAAGAATAGATTTACACTAGATATAAGAAAGAAATTTTTTCCAATAAGGGTGGTGAAACACTGGAACAGGTTGCCCAGAGAGGTGGTGGAGGCCTCTTCCCTGGCAACATTCAAGGTCAGGTTGGATGGGGCTCTGAGCACCCTGATCTGGTTAAAGCTGTCCCTGCTCCCTGCAGGGGGGTTGGACTAGATGACCTCTAAAGGTCCCTTCCAACCCAAAGCATTCTATGATTAAATGATTCTATGACATTACAGCAGCATTCTGGCAGAAAACAATGTGAGAAGCTTTGTTTGCTCTTCAGCTTATAGCTTTTCATATTTTCTGGGTCTAGAACCTATTTTTTGGTGTGTATCATTTCATGAGCTCTATGGGCACCCACTGTTTCCTCCTCATATGACCTCTTAGTTAGTAGTCTGTGTTATTAGTCGTTCACTGTTGCTCAGTTTTAAAGCTTCTGCACAACTATTCTTATAAATTTTATTTCTGTGATGCTTCTCCTCTGAAAGCAAGGTGTAAATACACAGCTGTCAGATCTGTGACATACAGTGCATCTACATCAGCTTGAAGGATAACTGACAAATGCTGAGGAAGGCTGTTGAAAGGAGACATCACTACCACTTTTCTGGTCACTTCCTTGTGTTGGGAAAGGACTGAGACTCCTGAGTGCAGACCTAAGAGGAGAACAACAGATAGCAAGTGGCAGAACCACAGTTAATATCACCACTTCTCCACCTGTGAAAAATTAACATTTGTATTTAAAGGTGTCAGGTAGAACTGAATAGAAGAGAATTATTTTAAATGGTGAAATGCATGTTCCCTAGGGATGATTTAGGGACTTATCTCATTACTGATATTGTGGTAATAAGTAAATGAAATTACTGGAAATCATAGACTTTAGCAATGAAATGAACTGTCAGTTTTCCCAAGCTTTTCCTTTTTTTTTAAAAATTGGCCAACAATGTAAAAAGCTGTTGGGGAGGACTGGACAGAGATAGTGATTGCATAAGCCTCATTTTCTTAGGACACTAAGCTAGAAGGTAGTAATACATCAAAGACAGACAGTTGGTCTAAATGTGAGGACATAATAAATTATTCTGAACATTGCAAATAAACCAGCAGAGATTTATATTACTTAAGTACTTGTGTCAGTAGATGGAAACAAAATTTTATATAGCCAAACAAACTTGAAGACAAACCAAGGCAAGATCAGACAGAATGTTGGTTAGAGTCAGTGGGAATTTTTGTAGAAAATTGTAAAAGACTGTAGAAAATAAAATCAACATCTATGAATAAATATTAAGAGAGACAGGGATTAAAGTGGCAGAGGTCTCAAGAATCACTAGCCTTACACAAGCATGAAAGTAAGCATATATCATTTGACATTAAAAAAAGCATTTAACGCAAATAAAACAAGACAAGTTGCTTTGTAAGGTATATAGTTGAATGTAATCTACAATACTGTGGTTAGTGTTTTTCCCTTCTTAAAGGCAGTATATTATTACAGTACTATCAGATTAATACTAGGCTTTAAGGATATCCTTTGTAAAAGAAAGCTGAATGCATAAAAGTTGGGTGTGTAAGCTTTCCAGAATGAAAATTATACTCTGAGCACTCTAACTAAACATGAAAGTGTGACTGTAGTAACAACACCATGTAAAAATGGTAGTAACTTCTGATTCAGCAGGTCAGCTCCCTATGGGCCAAATCCTGATGATACAGTCAGAAAATACAGTTCTAAAATGCAAATTTTGAAAGGACTACAATCAATCTCTTCTGAATGCTTGCATAATGTAAGTCATCAAATTCTACTCAGTAATTCCTGCAGAGAAGGTTATTATTTTCTGTGCTATGTAATTGAAAACTATCAGCTTCAATAATTTGTGGCTGAGTTATAGTGTATCTTTCAGAAGGACATCCAATTTAAAGCTGATGACTAATGAACCGCTTCCCTTGTGTTCCAATGATTCGTTACAGTCACTGTTAAGGAGTTGGATTATTTTTGCAACTTATTTTTATTTCAAACTTCATTTTTAGTGATGGGTTCTTGGGACATATTTGTCTGCCAGTTTAGAAAGTTCTCTAAAGTTGGACACCAGTGCAGGTATTTGGAAACTGCATTCAAATTGTCTGCTAATCTTCCTTAGCCACTGGTTTGAGCAAGAAGATGGTTTGATATTCCAGGTGCTTTGAGCTGTGCTTAGCTGAAAATAGGCTTGTCTGAGCTGTGCTTAGCTGAAAATAGAAAGGAATAAACTAATACATACTCTTCTTTACTTCTCAGAGTTCCACAGAGCCAAATTCTTCCGTTTTTCTTACAGGTTATGTTGCATGTGAAAAAAAGGATCCACCTTAAAATTCAAATCAAGCTCTGACTTTTATGGCTAGTGGTTACAGTTTTCATATGAAGGACTACTTTGATGTAGAAATGTACAACTGTATATTCACAGGTAATGTCTTAGGTTATTACTAACAAATGGGAAAATTGCTGGCAGTATTTCACTTAAGGAATAGAATTTTAAAGCTGAACAAATACTAAGAATCACTTTCGATGCATGTTCAGTAGACTGATTTTTGTGATTCACCTATGACCTCAAAACACCTCTTTCATGCAATGAAGTAAGTTAAACCAGAAAGAAAAAACCAGCCATCTGGGAGAATGAGTCTTCTGTGCTCTGCGTCTGAGAATACCGGCATACTCAAGCAGTACTGTGCAAATACTGGGAAAATGTATACTTTCTTTAACCTTAAATATGTCAATATATGCTGAAAGCAAATTTGAACAAGAATATTGCAGTGTGAAGTCCTAGAATCATGTAGTACTGTAGTTACAGAATTTGCTTAGGCAGAGCCCATTAAAAAAAGGAGCATATTTCTAAGGCAACAAACACACAGAGGACAGATTGCCTACTGCATTTTCATTTTATTATACACTGCATCTAGGTGTCTCACCTATAATCAAGTCTAAAATGAAAATTGTGAATCCAAGGATCAGAATTACCATGGAGCTGGGATAAAGGCTGTCTGCTTAGGTATTCTTGTGGAGGTAAGGATGGCATCACCTAGGGCAAAGAAAGAAAAGGTACAATTAAAATAGAGCAAGTTAAGATATTTTATCCTACTTGTTTCATGTTCAAATACCATTTCTCAAAAAGCCAAAGAGTTCACTTCTGCGAGAGGTGTGAGGGGTGGTGATTTTGTGTCAGTCAGTCTTATGAAACTCAAGTGCTCGTCTCACTTTTAAAAGCCATAAACAAAAATGTTGCAGATGTTTACATGCAGTTTTATTTTCCCAACACAGAACAGAGTCGTTAGGTCAAACACAATACTTTTCTGAGATTCAATACATCCAGACCTAGTTAGACTTCACACAGTTAATCAAAACACCTCTTCATGCAGTGAAGTAAGTTAAACCAGAAAGAAACACCAACCATCTGGGAGAATGAAGCAACAAATCTATACAGCTCCTATTGAAGTAGCAAGAGTGATAAGGCCAGTGAGCTTAAGATCTTATTGCTTACTGTATGAAAGCATATCTGCAATATGCATCATAGATGTGGTTTTCTAGAGCAAATATTGTGACACGGGTATTTTAAAAAGTGGAGGTATAAAGTCTTTGGCAAAAAATACAGTTATACAGCAAACTGTTCTTTCTATGGAAAACTTATCTTCACCTGTGAATTGTACTGTGATCTAGAGAAAAAAGTTAAACATTAGTCACTTGAGTCATAGGCTCCTCCTCCTACTAAAATGATTGATGCAGTCCTAAATTTCTTTCTTTGGCCAAAATAGTTCTTTCCTACATTTTACCACTGAAAGCTAAGAGACCAATTAAAAGCAAAACAGAACTAACCTGTGAAAATTGAGTACATATGCTAAAACAATGGCAAAACAAGAAATGGAAAGGTTGCACTGTGAATCCTATTACATTTTCTGCCATTCTTCCAGGTACACTTGTGTTGCTGGTACCACCTAGAAAGGTACTGTGAATACAACAAAACTATTAATTAATTCCAAGGCATTTGTAAAAAAACTTTAATGACAACCTCTTCATCTAAGCAGATGACATTTCATTTGATTGCTGTTTAATGCACACTAATATAATTTATATAATCGGACCTTGAACTGTAGACATGCACAGTTAGAAGTAATATTCTTTTTTAAGACAAAGACTGTTGCTTCTCTTTTTTGTTATCCTAAGAACAATAAACATTCATTAGCTGTTTTCTGTGGTAGAATCTGCTGTAAAACTGTCCATGTCAATAATTTTTTTGAAGTGAAAGTCTGCTATTTTCCACAATGAAAAAGAATTTTTGTCTCTGATTTTCTCTTTTTAATGAAGAAAATAACAGAGCATAGTTTCCTAATTGTATGCCTCATTTTCCTTGCACTTTCTTTTCCAGTACCTGGCTCCCATCGCAGCTGTGATCTCTTCCCCAGGGAAAGCCAGTGCTTGCTGCAGGTAGTGTGAGGATAGGTGTGCTGATGAGCAGACAATACTTATTAGTTGAGTGCCCATCAGCTACTGCCAAGTGTGTGCCACTGCTTGTTTTTCTCCCTTTTCCACCCTGAAACACAGATTTGGGTTTTTCTTTTCCATCCAAGTACTGTTTTTCACAGAATTAATGAGAAGTCAATAATTTTGGAAATATCTCTCTCTTTCAAATTAACTTGAAAATGATAAATTACTGCAGAAAAGAGCAAAGAGAGGGTCAGCTAAGGCCATGCAGGAGGTATGATTACATGAACTACAAACTGAATTTATTTAGAAAGCCAGAATTATGTGTCATTGGTTTTGTTATTATTTTTCTATATACTTCCCCCCCCTGCCCCCCCCCCCCCCCCCAGCTTTGGTAACATTGTATCTTAGTTGACACACAGTGAGGCATTAACTTTCAGAATTTTTTTGTCAACTAGCCTTTATCTTTTGTCCTGCAAACTACACAGATCCATCTGAACTTTTTAGAGCTTCATCAGTTTTCAGCCTGTAACAACACTTTCCATTGTTGCTCTTAATAAAAATTCCACTTCTCTTTCTCCCTTCTATTTTTTGATGTTGAGATTTTTTTCCCCATGCTTCTGGTAATAAAGCAAAAATTTGATTGGATCCCTTATTACTGTAAACAACCCCCTAAATGACCAGGTAAGTTTCACTTCTTTGTGTTTTACTCTCTGGCTGCCTGGGACAGATGTGAGTGGAGCTGATGTATTTGGGGAAGAGGATAACAATTTCTGCAGTGATATGACAGGCACCACTCACAGAAGAGGCCATTCTTGAGGTAATCCTTCCTAAGAATTGGCAGTATATTGCTGAACACATTTTTTTTTTTTTCCTCAGGATATGAGCATTGTGGGTATAAGCACAGATATTTTTAAGTCCCTAGGGGATCTGTGCTTGACTAGACATGCTGGTATTCTGTCCTGCTTAGATGATGGGCAAAAGTTACCCTGATGCTCAAGCTGAAAATACGTGTAGACTCTCAGATGTTACTTTTGTTTCAGATATAAATGAAAGAAAGGAAAAATGAACAAGTCTGTAGTCCCTCTTGAAGTGTTAGAGGAACAATCATGATGTGGGCAGTGAACCTTATGAGCCTTGGAGCTGTCAAGGCACTTCCAAGCAGTGCAGAAGCAGAAGCAGTAATAATATATTTCTCTCTCATGCTCTGTTAGCAAGCTCTGTTGGGTGAAAGTTGCTGTGTACTTGTTGGGAGGCTTGTGGCAGTAACTTGTACATGCGAGTGGAAGTGTACCTCTTATTTCTTAATGCTTCCAGTGTGAATGTAAAGATTTTTTTCATGGAAACTAGCTGCCAGTCTCTTAGTTCATATAAAAGGGACACAATCAAACGTCTTTCCATGCCATGCCATGGCTTGTGTACTTGCCATTGCTGGAAGGCTATGTTATGACTTCCTTTGGGAATTAACAAGTAGCTATCCCAACAAGCTATGACTGAGCAGTGTGAAACAGCCCAAATCATCCTTTCTTGAGTGATGGACTTGGAGGCTGGTGGTATAATGGGCACATCAGCTTGTTCTCCACATGACCTTCATGACACAGTAATGCTATCTTAGTTTGACTGAACAGTATTCAGAGCTGGATGCTAGTAGTTAAGATTAAACCACAGGTACAGACATTTTCTTTTTAATTCCAAGAAAGTAATATAATGTTTTCAAGACTCAAACTGAGTCTTTCTGGGAACTTAGTTTAAAAAGTCGATGTTGAACATAGGTGTGTAGAAAGACCAGCTGTGATTCAAGTTTTTTTTTTTTTTAAACTTGCTTTTAATTTTGGAAGCACCAATTATTCCATTGTACCTGAGAAAACATCAACAAATCAGAACTGTAAGTACCAGTAAATTAGGCTTTATTATAAAGCATTGGATTTGAAGTGACTCATCTGACTCATAGAGACTTCTAGCAAGTGTGTTACTAATTTAATGCAGTAAATAGCATGAAGTTTAGAGACTGGATTGTCCTTAACTACTGCCCTAGTGTAGCTTTAACACAGCAAATGACCCCAGAATCATAGCAGTGTTAAATGCAGAATTAAAATGGTATAAACTAAAAAGCTTTTGTTTACTGCATTTGGTAATGCAGGTCTCTTCCATCTGTGCAACACAGGAACAGAGGTCCTGTTGCCAAAATGGAAAGCAAGAAGAGAGTTTCTAAATGAAAGACAATATTTTGGAAGAACTGTCAAGTTAGCAGTGTGTATAAAAAAGCTGCTGAGGGTAAGCTTTTCTGGTTTTACTGGGGGAATTTTGCAAGTTCTCTATTATTCTGTTCTTCTTTGTAAAATGACTCACCCACTCTTCTCACACAGAGAGAAACCTTTAAACTTGCTGAATCTGGTGGGCTGTGTACCAAGACTAAGGTGACAGCATGACTGGGGTGCGACAGCCACTTGCAGGATGTAGTTCTGCATTGATTTTCTGAGTTCTGCATTCTCCCTCACTAGTAGCACCTTGTTCCCTCCTTTGTGCTATGCTGGGAGCTATATCCTCGGTGAGGATTGGGTTTCTGAGATAAAGGCATGTCATATATTAAACACTTGGGATTAATATCTACAAGCATGCTGGTGTGTCTACAGATGTGTAGATGTGTCTGTATGAGAGCAGCTATTTCTACAGGCATGCAGGTGCATAGCATGTAGCAGGGAACAAGGTAAGGCTGGATTCTCTAGGTACAGAACAGGGAAATTAAACTGGTTGCATTCCTTTGGAAGTAGTTTATCTGATTAGTTTCTATGGGTATTTTGCAAGCAAACAAGAGACTTGTTGAACCTAAATGTATTTAGTCCCTCTTTATGCCTGGATATTTTTCAAAAGCTCAGACTATTTTGTGCCTCTGCACTTTGCCAGCCAGTCTTAGCAAGCAGCTGAGCCCTAGGGGGCTAAAGGCACAGACGAGTGGAGGAGACTGTCCCTCCTAAATTAAGTTTCTTTCTGTAGAGTGGGATTGTATGTGGATGTGAGCTTTTGCAGTGGAGCTGCCATTTTCAGCAAGGTAGGTTATTAATCAGCTCCCCACTGCATGCGACTTTGTCTGAGCATTGCTGCCAAACCAGCCTCTTACCCTGAGGGAAGACTTGACATGAGCAAGCCACCATTCTGCCAAGCTGCTGCGACAGATACACTGAATCTGCCCCATGCAAACACCGTCTTTTCAGATTTCTGTCCCATTGAGAATAAATGGGTCATACAAGAGAGTAGTCATTGCTTAAAACATACTTGCTGATGTTCTGCACACTTGGCTGTAATCTTTGAGGTAGGATCCATTTGCACTTGGCTGGTTGCTACCTAAAAATTACAAAATATCAAAACTGAAGCTTAGAGATGCTGCATAGGGATCAGCTGCTTGCTGCAGCTTTGATCTTGTATCAGCTGGTAAATGTTTGGCATGCCCACAGTAGCTAAATATAGGGAAATATTTCATTAAGTTAAAAGCTGTGGTACTTAGTTGTCCATGAACCTTTGTAATTAATTGAAGAATCCTTCAACTATCACTGTAATGGTCCTGCCCTTTTCTAATGCAGTGTCCTTTGCTACTGTGCTTTTGCTCTGAAGATCATCCACATTAAGGTACAGTCTCCAGGCAGGTGTGGCTAGCTCCTCAAGGGACCTAAGTCCCTGATGCTCGATCACTTGGCCCACCCAAAGTTGGACATGAAGGAAAGCTGTTAGCCAAACTATGCTGACAGAAAAGATTGAATGTCACCAGTGTTGTCATGTTACAGGTCAGGTGACAAACCTTCTGTTCCACATTTTCATTGATCTTCTTTTCCTTGCAGCTTCTCTCACAAACATCCCCACACTTTCCTCAGCACAGCAATCCTTCTGCCACCTGGAAATGCTCCTGCTTCTGTGAGAGATGCTCTTCCTCTTGTGCACAGTCACCAGTGAGCCATACACATCATGCTGGTGGGTGTGCGATGGGTGCATGGGCTGCAGTGTGGGAAATATGTCACCTGGAATTTCCAATGGAGATTTCAAGATATAGCCTTCCAATTCCAGCATGAGGTGAAAAAAGACATTGCAGTGGGAAATGTTCTGTAGCCAAAAGCAACTTCATGGAAACCACAATTCTGGTTTTTCAGTAACAATAGCTGAAAAAAAACAACATTATCAATGAAGATGACAGAGACCATAAAATGCATGGAAGGAAAAAAACATTCAGCCCAGTCCCTCTGGGATACTATAGCATACATTTGCTCAATTTTATAAACTACATCACACTTCATTGATATGGCTTCAGTATACCCGTTAAGTTAAAGACAATCATGACTTTTTCAGTTTTCTCAAAAAAGCTATAGTCTAGTTTATTCCTCAACTGAGTATTGACATTGGTGGAAAAAATTGCTTTGAATATCTGTGTGAAGACTTTCTGTGGTGAGATCAGGTTTATTCTCCTGCCACCCTTCCACTGTTGCACGGAGATTTGCCCTAGAGACTGCCTGCTCTCCATACTGGTGTGAGTTACCAGTTGGTGTGGTGCATCTCAAGTTATTTTCTTGAATTGTTGGTTCGTTTGGGCTTAGACTACGCTATTTTAGCATGAAACAGGAATGTATGGGCTTTTTATTTGAGTTATCTGAATCAAAGTTCTAATGCTCTGAGCCCAGTGTAAACCAATCTGCAAGAATATGGTAAACAACTATAAATGACTGTTGAACATAACTTCAAGTCCTTACAAAAACAGTGTGAGGAGGTGATTGGTCACTACTACCTCCAAAGGCAACAGCTACGAACCAAACGCTATACAGAGGTATAAAGCGTAGATGGCAGCAAACATAGAAAATGTATGTTGCTTCAAAATCTCTTGCTTTTCTTCTGATACCGTCTGGACTGATGACTGCCACTATGTGTGAACTGACTGAGGTCAGAAAAAAGTCTCTAGATTTCAGGCCAGTGAAGTCTATTATAAAGTTGTTTTTGATGATCTTTTTAATGAAGATGCTCTAGCTTGATTCTCACTGCGCAGCTGGCTCACAGGTGCAGTGCGAGTCAGCAGTTCTGTAAAAAGCAGCTTTCTGTGATCTGGCCTTCTGGACAAAACTCTCTTTGTTACAGGCATCAGCCCATGTAATCACTTCCAGAAACTTGTTCTCTGTTCTTTTGATCGTCCCTTTAGCCTTCCCTCCAAGGCTTTCCACACAATAGTTTTGAGGATTTATATGGATGCCTTCCATCAAATCGTGGGTAAGTTCCAACAGTAAAATGTACTACAACAGGAACAGTATGATAGCCCTTGTAAGGAAGTGTCGTGGTTTAACCCCAACCAGCAACTACACAGCTGGTCACTCACTCCAGTCCAGTCAGATGGGGGAGAGAATTGGAAGGGTAAAAGTAAGAAAACTCATGGGGTGAGGTAAAGACAGTCTAATAGTTAGAGCAAAAGCTGTGCAGGCAAGAAAAGCAAAATGAGGAATTCATTCACTATTTCCCATCAGCAGGCAGGTGTTCAGCCATCTCCAGGAAAGCAGGGCTCCATCACGTCTAACAGTTACTTGGGAAGACAAAACACCATCACCCTGAATGTCGTTCCCCCCCTGTCCCCCCTCCCTTCTTTCTTCTTCCCCCAGCTTTGTATTGCTGGGCAAGACATCATATGGTATGGAATATCCCTTTGGTCAGTTAGCGTCAGCTGTCAAGGCTGTGTCTCCTCCCAACTCCTTGTGCACTCCCAGCCTACTCGCTGGTGGGGTGGTGTGAAGAATGGAAAAGGCCTTGACTCTGTGTAAGCACTGTTCAGCAGTAAGTAAAACATCCCTGTGTTAGCAACACTGTTTCCAGCACAAATCCTAAGCATAGCCCTGACTAGCTACTATGAAGAGAATTAACCCTACCCCAGCCAAATCCAGCACAGGAAGTAATTTGTGAATAAAATTTTGTAGTTCTACTTGTACCAGGAAATGCTCTGGATCTTCATGTGCTGTATCATTTGAAGAGTCAGCTTCAAAGATGTTCTCGAATCAGGGACTGATTAATGAGTAAATATCTGGTGGGAGCTAACGATAAGTTCATTTAAAAACATTTTATTTCTTCTGCAGCACTGTGGGAATAGAGTTTCTGTGTTAGCATTAACACTCATAATCAGGAAGACTGAGAAGGAATCTAATCTTTGGCATTGGTTAGAGCATGGTGCTAGTAACGCCAAGGTCACAGGTTCAATCCCTGCTCACTGCAGGGGGGTTGGGCTAGATGATCTCTCAAGGTCCCTTCCAACCCAAAGCATTCTATGATTCTATGATTTCTTAGGCACATTTGAGTAATCAAAAGGGATTGCAGAGATTATGGTTTCTTTGTGTCATGCAAATCATGTCAATTAAATGAATTAGAAGTCTAAGCAATTCAAGTAAGGCTAGAAGGATCCTGTCTGTGTACTTAAGATACAGTTATTCAGAGGGCCATCAGGAGATGTGCCTGCAGTAAAAACAGTGCTACTATGAGGAGGAGCAAGTTCCTCTGGACATTAAGGGTGTAATTAATCTGAACCTATACAATACAGATGTCTACATAAACTATTCACCCCCATCACCCATAGGAGAAAAATGGGTACTTCTGGATATAATTTATTGCATTTTAAAATAACATCTACAGTAAGATAAATAATGTGACTATGATCTAGACAAGTAGATCAAATGTGGGTACCTACATTTGGCCAGGTGAAGTTCATTTAAGGCCTTTGGTTTCATTTGCACCACAAGTCAAACCCTGAGCTCACATTCTAAAGACAGAAAGAATTATTTAAAGGAAAATGAAGATTTTCCTAAATATTGCACACTGCTTTTCCTTGCCTTAGCATTATGGCTTGCATTATTCGATGGAGTCATATTTCTAACAGCATCTGGCATCTGGGAAACCAACCAAGAATTCTCCACAAGTAGTGTCAGTGTATTTGGGATGCTGAGGGGAGAACACAACACAGCTAATTCTTAAGCCACAGCTAAACTAATGGATTGCATGTAAGACTGTTCTGAGAAAGGTTAAAACAATATTTAAGTTTTGCTATATCAAATAGTCAAAAAAAAAAAAAAAGAGAGACAGGAAATAACAAGACACAGGCAAGTAAACATGTTAAATGCAGACTTAAAATGTGCCGATGAGATATCAAAATGGAAATGTGCATTTAAGTTTAGTTGGTGACATGTAATATGTCAACATAATAGTTATGCAAAGAGGTAAGTCAACTTTCTTAGCACAGTAAGTGCTCCAAGAACTGTTGAGACTCATAACTTTTTGATTTAAGCTGGAAAAGAGCATATTAAAAATAAGCACATAAAAATGTTGCCTCAAAATACTGCATTTAAAATGCAGGTCACAAAGCCTTTGAACTAGTAAGAGATTATGCTTAAGCCACTTCTCAGTCAATTTAGCATATTGGAAAAGCTGAAACAAAACCACTTTAAAAAAATTCAGATTTTTTTTGTCTTTACTCATGCCTTTTAAATATCTTTCCTAATCAATGTGCCAAGAAGTGTCAAATGAAAGCAAAAGAATTTTTGTTATGGTATGAATACCTATTGAATCATATCACTAAGTAAGATGCACATGGGAGTTAGGAGACAGTTTATGAAGACACAGATAATATTTTGGTAAACTTCACTTCCTTTGATGAAAATTTGATTACATTTATTGCATGGAAATTCTAGATCTACTGGAGGCTCCTAAATGAGGACAGACCTGAGAAAGATAATTTTTCCTTCCTGGTTTGGTTTTTTTTTTTTCAGCTGAAGTTAACATAGGTGAAAGGACCACACTGTGAAGTCAGGTAGCTGAAATCCCCTTTAGCATGGATACTTCATGGGCAAAGTAAACAGATTTTTTCCTGCCAAGATTTCCTAGTCTGGCTTTTGGTGCAGAGGTGGAAGTATGTGTCAGGATATATAGGCACCAACTTTTGGGAATTTATATTAAAATTGGTACCAAAGGTGCCAATTAGTGTTGACAGCAGGCAGTTATCTAGTAGTCAGCAGCTAGCCTGAGGTTACATACCTGGTCTGGATTTTTTTTTTTTTTTTTTTTTTTAAATCTAGGTATAAAAGATTTCAGGCCTTATTAGCAATCCTTTGTGCCAACTTGTCTCTCTGGCTTGGGATGGATATGATTCATTATGTGAGATATTAATTGAATACTGTTAACCTGGAAATGTTGGGCACGTGAATCTGCAAACCAGATGGCCTGTGTGTTCTAGATCTTCGTTCCTAAGTTAGGCCCTGGAATTTGGAAAGTCTGGGACTGGGTTCTTTATTTTAGGGCAAATAGCTGGTGCAAATCCACAGAGCACATTCTAGGACATATATAACTCAGCATTGCAGTTGCTAGTACAGAATGCATCTAGTGCTCATCTAAACAGCGTCTTAGGAGACAAAAGTATTCAGGGATATATAGAGAGGCTGAAATCTAGATCAGTCAGCATTCTACATTTTCCTTTCTTTTTCTTTTTGACAAACTAGATTATTAATCATACTAATTTGCTTTTCTTTCCTCCTGATTCTGCAAGTTTCTCTTTTTCACTTTGTCCTATTTCCTTCCACCTGCTATGCAATGTTCTGTGCAGACACTTCAACTCTTTTCACATTTACCTGTCTTATGCAGAGAAATCTGAATGCTGACTTGATGCATTTTCAAGTTTTTACTGTCTCTTTCCAATGGCATTCTGTGGATGTCATTCTTGGCACTCCAAGGTTCATTTGGTCTTTCAAATGGGTATCCCATTACTGAAAGCATTCTGCTCAATAGCTGCATAGCAGGAAAGGGAAGAAGCCTATTACAATATCCTTTGACAGAAAAAGGTCTGACTAAATTAACAGTTCCAATAGGCATGTGGCAGTTCCTGTGGAGTTTCTAGGCCCACAAGACAATGCAGCCCATGTGAAGTTCTATGTGTCTGACTTTTTACTGTCCCACAGAGATATTCTGGCCAGCAACAATGCTGATGCTTTTTTCCTGTGTACTGTTTGCAAACATTGTTAAATTGGATGGTACTTCTAGCTAGCAGGTAGAGTGCTTGCTCTGTAGCATTGCAGTCAGATGGCACTGTAGAAAGAATAAACAACATGTTATAGTCTCATTTGGGGACAGCAAAGGACTTACTCACTATGTTATAAAACAACAACTATTGCAGAAAAAGACAAAATGAAAAATCTTCTAAAAATTACCGTGAATGACATAAAGGTATAGGATTTTAAAACAGTCACATAAACTATGTTTGCTGTCACCTTCAAACTGCTGTTGAAGGTTCCTGACATATGAGAGAGTCATGATTTTCCTTTTGGGTAACTGAGATATCTTGTTTTTAAGGATTAGCTTATTCTCAATAACTGGTACTGTTAGGTATGGATAGAGTATGAAAATACTGGGAAATGTTCATGGAAAGAGGAAAACTCTTGGTGGATGGGTCTCCACTTGTGTAACTGATTGTATTTCCTTGACTAGAAAACTAACATTTCTGCAGCTTTTAGAGATTTAAAGTCCTTTCATCAGAACAGTTTGTTACCTTGTTCCTCCTGACAGTAAATGCAGGGAGTTCAACACTTTTGTATTGGTGAAAACTACCTCACATTACCTTGAATTTTTTCTGCTGAACGAATACATGGTGCAGCAGTAGGGTGAGACCCAAGCTCCCCTGTGTGCGAGCCATTATGCCTTTGTAAACACAAGGCAATTTGAGCTAGCTTAATCCCTGGTGAACTAAGAGTGAGCTACATCGTGGTTACTGGGGGTAAAAGCCTGCATGTGAGAGGTTAACACAGGGTAGGTAGTCTGAGATTCCATGGTACTTAGTTCATGTTTTCATCAAGGTATACTGGGGCCTGATGGGATCCACCTGTCCTGATGGAGAAAACGTGTCTTTGGGCATAAGCTGGAGGGGCTGATCTAGAGATCTTTAAACTAGAATCAGCGGGGGAAGGGGAAACCAACAGGATTGCAGTAGTTAAGCCAAGGGTTGGCATGGCATTGCCTGAGGGTGGCAATGCTCATGGGAACATTTACACTGATCCTGGCAGCACTGATGGCTCAGGAGCGTATCTGGAATGCATGTACACCAACACATGCAGTATAAGAAACAAACAGGATGCACTGGAACCATTGCTTAGTTCCCAGAGCTATGATGTTATTAGTATTAGTGAGACTTGGTGGAATGAGTCCCATGACTGGAGTGTTGGGATGGAGAGCTACAGGCTGTTCAGGAGGAGTAGGCAGGGCAGGTGAGGTGGAGGTGTCGCACTATATGTAAGGGAGAGGTTTGACTGCACAACCCTTACAGTTAGTGATGATGTGGTAGAGAGCCTCTGGGTGAGTATAAGGGGAATGGAAAACAAATGAGATGTTGCAGTTTGTGTCTACTACCAACCACCCAGCCAGGATGTAAACACTGATCAGTTATTCTATAGGCAATTAGGAGAAATCTCTGGATGGGTAGCCCTTGTCCTTATGGGAGATTTCAGCTTCCCAGATGTCAACTGGGAATATCATACTGTTGTGACAAGCAGGTCTTGGAAATTCTTGACGTTTGTAGGAGATGATAACTTCTTGTCACAGGTACTCGGTGTGTAGGAGAGATGCCCTCCTAGACTTGCTGTTTGTGAATAGAGAAGGATTGATTGGGGATGTGGTGGTAGGTGGCTGTCCTGGCCACACTGATCATGAAATGGTTGACTTTAAAATTTTCAGTGTAATAAGAAAAACGGACAACAAAGTTGCTACTCTAGACATCAGGAGAGCAAACTTGAAGATATTCAGGGAACTATTTAGCAGAGTACCCTGGGAATCTGATTTTGAGGGCTTAGGAGTT
Organism: Pelecanus crispus; assembly: GCF_030463565.1. Taxonomy (NCBI): domain Eukaryota; kingdom Metazoa; phylum Chordata; class Aves; order Pelecaniformes; family Pelecanidae; genus Pelecanus; species Pelecanus crispus. The sequence goes on along the minus strand of NC_134676.1, from coordinate 24,033,770 downwards.
AACGAGTGTGGGTCAGTCTTTAAGAACCACCTTTTAGAAGCACAGGAGTTAGCGATTCCACTGTGTCGTAAGTCAAGCAAGCGGGGCACAGGACCAGCTTGGCTGAACAGGGAATTCCTCCTGGAGCTCAAGAGGAAAAAGAAATTGTATGTTCTCTAGAAGTGAGGTCAGGCTTTGCAGGAAAAGTACAGAGCTGTGGTTCTTATATGCAGGGAGAAGACATGAAAGGCCAAAGCTCAATTAGAATTGAAACTGGTCAGTGTTGTTTCAGAGAACAAGAAGTGGTTTTTTTAAGTATGTTAGTAGTAAGAGGAGGTTTAAAGAAAACATTGGACATATACTTGTTGAAAATGGGCATCTGAGTAATAAGCATAAAGAAAAAGTGGAGGCATTCAATGCATTTTTTGCCTCAGTCTTTAATAATACTTATAGACCTTGGGCTGTCTGGTCCTCTGAGTCAGAAGACCACGAGTGTGGGAAGAGTGTCTTTTCATTTGTGGACACTGAAATTGTAAGGGAGCAGCTGTATCAGCTTAATGTTCAGAAGTCCATGGGGCCTGATGGGATTCATCCCAGAGTACTGAAGGAGCTATCAGATGTTATGGCAGGACCCCTCTCAATCACCTACCAAAGGTCTTGGGAGTCTGGGGAGGTCCCTGCTGACTGGAAGCTAGCCAATGTTATTCCAATGTACAGAAAGGGCATGAGGGAAGATCCAGGGAACCGCAGGCCTGTTAGTCTAACCTCAGTTCCTGGAAAAATTATGGAGAAGATTAGACTGGGTACTATAGAAAGGCATTTAAAGAATAATGCAATCATCAGACACAGCCAATGTGGGTTCACAAAGGCAAAGTCCTGTTTAACTTGATATCCTTCTATGATAAGATCACCTGACTAGTCAATGAAGGGAAGGTGGTGGATGTAGTTTTTCTGGATTTCATACAGGTTTTTGATATTGTCCCTCACAGCATCCTTCTGGACAAGTTGTCCAGCTGTGGGATGAGTGAGTGCACAGTGCACTGGGTGAAGAACTGGGTGACGGGCAGGGCTCAAAGGGTTGTAGTGAATGGGGTACATCTGGCTGGTGACCAGTCACCAGTGGTGTTCCTCAGGGCTCAATTCTAGGGCCAGTTCTGTTCAATACATTTATCAACGATCTGGATGCAGGAGTTGAATGCGCCATTAGCAAGTTTGCTGATGATTCTAAACTAGGAGGTGCTGTTGACTTTCTTGAGGCACAAGATACCTTGCAGAGGGATCTGGATAGATTGGAGCACTGGGCAGTGATTAATGGGATGAAATTTATCAAGTTGAAATGCTGGATCCTGCACGTGGGATGGAGTAACACTGGACACAAGTATACATTGGGAGAGGAGTGGCTGGAAAGCAGCCCTGCAGAAAGGGATCTGGGGATCCTGATCAACATCAGGTTTAATATGTGTCAGCAGCATGCCCCAACAGCCAAGAGGGCAAACCGCATCCTGGGCTGCATCAAACACAGTAGAACAAGCTGGTCAAAAGAGGTGATTATCCCACTGTATTCAGTGTTGGTGCCATCTCACCTTGAATATGGTGTGCAGTTCTGAGCCCCACAGTTTAAGAAGGATGTTAAGGTCCTTGACTGTGTCCAGAGGAGGGCAACAAAGGTACTGAAAGGTCTGGAAGGAATGTCCTGTGAGGAGCTCCTAGGGCTTTGGGTTTGTCTAATTTGGAGAAAAGGAGGCTGAAGGACGACCTTATTGTTCTCTACAGCTTCCTGAGGAGGGGAAGTAGAAAGGGAGGTGTTGAGCTCTTCTCCCTCAGATCCAGTGATTGCATGCGTGGGAATGGTTCAAAGGTTCACCAGGGGAAGTTCAGACTGGACATGAGGAAGCTTTCTTTTCTGAGAGGGTGGTCAAACACGAACAGACCTCCTAGAGAGGTGGTCAATGCCCCAAGCCTGTCAGTGTTTGAGAGGCATTTGGGTAATGCTCATGGATCTGGGCAACTGCAAGAAGACCATTGGCAGATCTACAGTTTTTTGACAAGCCAATGTGTCCCCTACCCTTTGCCAACAGCTCTAAGTGCTAAGGATACAAGAGTAACAGTGCCTTAGGCATGAAATATGAAATGAGATCCAGGCTACAGTTTCAACCCTGTAGAGTCTTATACATGTGAATCATCCAATGCATATGGAACTGGTTGCAATTTTTCATCAGTTTATTATTTATGTTGAGAAATAAATGTTTTTTTCAATACACTTGTGCTGAAATACATTGTTTAAATGTGTGTGAGGAAACATAGTTATTGATTTCTTCTTCCCAAAATCTTTCAGAAATGATGCTTTTTTTCCCAAACCATTTTGTTTGTTTAATGTGAGTGGGAGAACACTTGTTTCTCTTTTTCCTTTGCTTATTTTTAACTAGTGAAAATCTTTTTTTCTTGAGTATCATGAACTATAAGATAAAATGAAAATTTTTTTCAAAATTCCAACAAAATTTATTTTATTGGCATGAAAAACAAGTGAGATTCTTAGTAATGCTGAAAAAGTGTTTTTTTCAACTTTAAGGATTTATGTTATAACTTTCTTGGATACAGTATTTTGCTGAATATTGTAACTGAGAAAATGAATTTTAATTTTGGAAACTAGTGCTTAAGAGAGACTCATACAGTTTCTTTGCACTTACTTTTAATTCACAGAAAGAGGAAAGAGATAAAGGAGAAAAATACACCACAAAATATGGTAGCTAACAGACTGCAGGGTGGGAAGAACATCAGATAGACAATATAGGCAATGGTGATAAAAGACAGTTGAAACACAAGAAATTAAGATTTTGGAACAGTATTGGGTCTGGTTGGGATGGAGTTAACATTGCTGTTACAATCCAGCACATTTCTTTTTCTTTTCTTTTTTCCCCCCCTTCACTTACTAAATTTTCTTTTTCTCAATCCATGAGTTTTTCTCACTTTCACCCTTCTGATTCTCTCTGCCATCCCACTGTGGGATAGTTGAGACCGGTGGGTGCAGTTGCTGTCTGGGTTCAACTCACCGCAGGAACAAAAATCAATCAAAAGTATAGTACTCAAACTGCCAAGATGAGATGATACTCATCCATTAATTCTTACTGAATTTGAAATTGCTGATATACTAAATCTTGTGTGTAACCTATTGCTTATAAAGCCCCACATTAAAGGAGAGAATGGTGCTCCGTAAGAAACCTGAGAATGATGAGTAACTTGCACTTATTGCAATCACATACCCAGCAAAGTATAAAACTGGTAATAAAACATTCATTAGTACACAGACAAATGAGTATACTACGTTGGCTCCATGCAGATTGCAGCACTACAAGATGTATTTCTACTACTACAGGCATTGGCCTAAGGGTAAGATCCCTGGTCTCAGCCCAAGTGATGGGGAGTGCAGCAGGTCTACATTGTTGGAGGCTGTTGTAGACAGTGATCCTGATGTAACCTTTGGGTCCGGAATTTCCTATAGCTTCTGTTGGAAGGTATGGCAGGAGAGGATCAGTGTGTGCCTTGTTTCTTGAGTCAATCTACTAACCATTCACTATAGAGTTGAATGGACATGTGCACTGACTTGGGAATGGCTGGTCATTATGTTCTTACACCTATTTCAGTACAGATGTATGTGTTCAATAATATAAAGGAAGTGAGTACCAAAATGGACCAAATAGAGCTTCTGGTGAATAAGAAACACATTCATGACTAGAACACAGAGGCTGAGAGATCCACAGTGTTCAGGAGAGTAAGAAGTGAGGTAAAGAAGGGTAACATTATACATCAATCATATACTATCTCTAGAAAACAGGGACAGCAAGAACAGATCTAAATGTTTTGGAAGGGCTGATGGATAGCTGAAGAGCTGGTACTGTCTCTTTGGATAATTTGGAAAAGCCAACAACTGACAGGGTTTATTCCATTCTTGCCCTGCAGGACTAGATTTTTGACATGGATATATTATTTGTAAATATTATTAGAGAGGTAAAAGTTACCATGTTTTCTCTTTGCAGGTAAAAATTAGAAAAAAAGTGTGTGAACAATGACAGAGCTTATTTAATCTTGAATTAAATGGAAAGACAAATAAAAGTCAGTCACCAGGTAAGGTTTTTTATTTTCAAAGGAAAACTGAGAAAGCTTAGAGCTTTTGTAGCTAAAAATGCAAATGTTTTATGGAATTTATATTGAATTTATGTGGAAAAGAGTTCCATGTGTACATAAGAGACCGCCACAGAAAGAATATTAAGATAAGCAGATTGCCTACAAGGAATGCATTAATGGATTAGTCAGCAAAGAAACTCATGTCAGAAAGTGGGATGAGAATTTCCTAATCCATTTCTGTTTAAATCATGTGCTGTCAGCTATTCAGAGACGTAGGGAACAAAATCTGCCCAAATTTTCTTAAAATATTGGCCAATGAAGCACAGTTTCTTTTTATAAATGATCATCTACCTTTTGAAACTTTTCATCTTATATTAACCTTTATTTTAATTTTTTCCTTTGTTGGTCTTAATATTCAGGTTTTTTCAACATCTTATTTCAGAATGATTTTTTTTTTTTTTGGGGCCATACAACTGTTGTATCCTTCTTGTTTCTCCTATGCAGCACTTAGAAAGAAACAGTCTCTCTCCAAGAGCCCCAGAAATAAGTATTGCAAAGCCAAGCTGTGCAATGTATCAAGACTTTTTTCCCAGAACAATATTGTGTTGGGACATTTGACCTATTGGTGTGAAGATAATTTTTATGAAATGACCAAAACATGAGCAAAACAACAACAAACTCCCCCACCTTGTTTACACGACTTTGGAGAACTAACTATTTTTCTAAGGAAACAATAGTTTGCTGTCTAATAATCCCAAACTTGGGGCATGATTACTCATGCTTCAACCTCAACATGAAATAGTGCAGAAGATATGGACTAGCTATGCATGTTATTAAACTGCAGATAAACAAGGATAGAAATATAGAGATATCTGTCTTGGATATCATTAACACATCTTTTATAAAGGGGATGTTCCTTCAGAAAGTAACAAATCCATTTAACAGTAAACTAAAGGAAAAATTGGGCTCTGAACTACTGCAGTGATACTGATGTTTGCAAAAGGTCACACTGGACATACAGGGAAAGTCTGCAAACTCTATAAGAGGTAAGGAACAGTGTTCAAAGCAAAGATATTGTCAGTGTGCCTCTGAGATGGACTCAAGGGCAGAGCTGTGACTGTGCTTGATTGACACTATAACATGTCCGTCTCAGTAGTGCAGAAAGCTACAGGCATTGACGTAGATTGTAATTGATATAGCAACCCAATACTAGATGTCTAATATGAAAGATAACTAAATCAGATAGGCTTTGTTATGCCTGAGATAGCTCCTTCAGCTATTGACATCATATGCAGTGACTAATTGGAATGACAGATAAGTAATTAGACATAAACTGATTGTGGCAAATCCTTCTGGAGATGAATAATATGGGAAAGGCAAAGTAAGCCTCCCCTTACAGGCTTCTTTTCATCTTCAAAGGAGCCAAAGGAAAAAACTCCCTAGAATCATAGTTCCTCTGGGTGTTTCCTGGGATACAAGGCTCTCCAAAGAGCAGAGTCAGGAGACAGAACAAAGTTGTCCATCACCACGATGACTGGTGCAGATTCGGGACTGATCCTCAAATTGCTGCAAAACATGCAAAGAGGCTGGCATGGCCTGGGGAACATCTGAAAGGAGGACAAAATAACTAGGTCCCCTCTGTAGGTTTGGCAGGTTTGAAAGCTGTGCTCAGGCTAGGGAGGTTCAGATCCCCAGAAATGCCAACACGAGCTGTAGCCTTTGATTGCTGCAGTGATGAAAGATTGCAGGAACACAGTGGCTGATTTTCAGGGGCTGGTGGAGCTGTGAGAAGTGTACAATGCCATAAACTGTTGCTGCCTGTAGAGACGAGATTGTTAGTCTGGCTGCAGTACAAAGCCAGGACAGTGTAATAGGCATACTGTCTATACTCCGGCATTCCCAACCCTCAGTCTTACATTCAGGATATTAGACAACAACAGCAGTAATACACAGCTGGAGATCTGTGTGATTATTTTTTTTTTTCCCCTGAAGTACTGCACATTTTCTCTTTTTTTTTCTTCTTACATTTGGAACTTTGTTTTGGTTACGGAAAACAAGCATCCTCCCAGCTCCAGAAGCGCTATTGGTGCAGCTCCTGAATTATTTTAGCAGCAGGGGTTGAAAACTCAGTGTGGTTGGCACTCTCTGAACCTGGAGCTGCTGCTGTGCCTTTCAGCTCTGCTCACTCTGGGCTGAAAACTACAGAGCGCTCTGTACTGCAGCAGGCCATGGATGAAGTTTTTTTACAACCTTCAAGTATACTTCTGCTCAGGTGCTCTGGCAAGAAAGACAACAAAGATACATCTCTTCAGTTTCATGAAATGCAGTGGAACTGTTGCAACAATTCTTTAAATTTTGCTCTTGCCAGGGTACTTTGATGTCCCTGCGGCATTTTAATGAATATTTTGATGGCCAATATGAAGGTGGCTGTTAGTTCTTCACAGGTGACTGCCAGTGAAGATGAAACATCACTCAGCGCTTCAAGTTGCCTCTTGATGGGTGCTTTTAAGTAGTATTTGAGCTTTATTGTGGTGATGGTTCTTTGACATCTACTGCCCCCATAAATGCATGCCTGTCTGTCCTGCTGCTTCTATTAAGTGCTTCTTTGGCTTTGTAAAGCTTTTAAAACTTGAGCATACTCCCTGTGCAGTGCTTACCTAGAAAGTTCACAAGCCCCATAAGGAAAAGGAAACCAGTGGTAATAGAAGTGTTACAAAATGCCACAGTGTGGAATACAGCAAATATTTGTAGAAAGCAATTCTGTTGAAACTTTGTGTCTTTCTTCTATTCCACTTCTGCCATACAATATTTTTAGAACTACCTTTTCTTTCAGTATGAGTAATTGCTATTTGTGGAGCTCTTGGAGACCTGAAATCAAAGTGTCCTTTCCAAATACCACCAACAGATGATCGCAGAGCAAGGCATTGCCATGAATATGCATTTAGTCTTCAGGCAAACTTGACTTATTAGTGTTCTTCCTGTTTCATGTTTGTTATCCATTAGAATTTGAAGTGAATAAATGAGATTCATGACATCAGATTTATACCAAAGCATCTTCTTGACAGCAAGTGTTTGAATCTTATATGTCAGCATTCATGCCAGAAAGGAGGAGAGAAAGCTGGATGACTTACACCTCTAGCAAGCATCACTTAAATTTCAAATGTTCTCAAGCATGTAACAAACATAAATTTATCTTGGTCATCAGAGACCACAGAACAGTCTAAAGGCCTATATAAAGAAATTAAATACAATTTATTTATAGGCTAGGACTAGCTTCACAATGTTTCAATTTAGAAAAAAACTATTAGAAATGTACCCTCTATAAACTAGAGCAAATTAATTATTATAGAACAAGGATACTAATGCTATCCCTAAAAAGCAACTAAACATGCTCCTGCTAAGGACCAAAAATAACTTCAGCTGCTCCAGGCCAGAACCAGAGGAATGGCACTTCTTGGTACTATAGCATATTATATATACTTGCCTGTGCCACTCTGGTACCGTGCAGAGGCTGTGGAGAAGAGGAGATCCCCAGGTGGGCAAGGAAGCAGGAGGTGGGGTCGAAAGTGGCCGTACACATCAGGGGCTGCTGGCACTGGGTGCCTGGAAAGGGGTGTGGACAGGGAAAAGGCATGTCTGGGACCAGCAGCTGGGGAGTGAGGAAAGGGAGGTTGATGGAGGGAGTCCATGGGGAAAGTTCATCTTTCATCCCTCCCTAACTCTCATCAGCATTGGGGCGCTACAGTCTCCTGTTGTGACCTGTCACTCAGTAGCTCAAGAGGCAGCAGGAGGTGTGGTGGACGCAGAGGTCCAAAGCCTGGAAGTGACCCTTGGGACCCAATATGATATGCTCAAATAGGAAATATCAATATGACCTTTCTGCTGTTTTCTACATTTTTTAAAGAAAAACAAATAGGAAAATATCCCCTTTAATCTATGCTTGTGTTATTATTAAGAGTACAGACCAATTTGGCCAAAGGTTGCAGAACTTCACTATTAGGATGGCAAGTGTGGCTGAGGTCAGCACTTTCTAAAAGTTACTTCATTTAACTTTTATTTCATGCTTATGTTTTTTCCTTATTAGGCCTTCTGTTGCAATGAGCATGAGCGAGGGGCTTGTTTTGCAGCCAAGCAATGACCACACAAGAGAGCAGGGGAGGAAGGAAGTAGCCTCCCTCGCATGGGGCAGCAAAACAAGACAGCAGCTTGCAGGAAAGGGAAGCCTGCCTGATGCAGCTGAATGCTATTTGGAAGAAATGGCAGCTGCCCTGCCTCTGCCACTGACTCCTTATTTACTTCTACACTAGCTGACCAAACCCTGATCTTTGGTAGCTGTCAGCATTTTATGGATACTCAGTTCATCTTGTGGGGTGCTATCTGCAGAACATCTGATGAAACCTAAACATAACTGCAGATGAAATGATGGAGAGATGCTCTTTCTATATGTAGTGTGCTGCACAATACAAAACTCTCACAAAATAAGGTCTCAGGTATCCACAAATAGTGTACTTTAAATTAGTGAAATGTTTTGACCTTAATGTGCCTCTTTCTCTGTTTTCCATCTCACAAACTAAGGTAGCAATATCACTTAGATATAGGTACTTTATGAAATGCTTGAATGATATACAATGACCATAGAATCATAGAATGCTTTGGGTTGGAAGGGACCTTGAGATATCATGCTAGAGAACATGTGATTACTACTATTAATACAATTGTTTCCTAAGAGGTAGGTTCTGAAAATGACTGGTAATGAAGAAGAAAATCTACTAGTATCGTCTGTCGGAAGCACTGAATGAGACAGGGATCTTACAGAAGAAATTTGTATAATTAAATAATAGATACTAATTTTATAATATCCTCAAATAGTAGCAAAAAATTTATTGTTATCAGTGTTGAAGATTTTAGAAAATATTCTTTAATCTATAAGAATACACTGAGTGTTGAAATAGATTTACTTTTGATCATTAGAGGTCTGTGTTTTGTTATTCCTCTGGACCTCTACTTAGACTGTGCCACAATATTAATCTTCAAAAATTTTTTGATCAGTGGAAGAATTCTTCAATTTGGGCAGCTAAAATCACCAGAACTACATACACCTGTTACCTGAAATAAGAAAAAACCAGAATAATAGTGTTGCTTTTAATAAAAATAGACTCTTTTAAAATTAATAATAACATTATTCTTTCTAGCATTTTGATGTATCTGGTTACAGAAAAGAGTATTTCAGCTGATGTTTAAATAGAAGTTGTATTGTGAGAAACCTTTGGAAGATCCTAATAAATGAATAAAACAAATGGAATATTAACATCCGCAGGTAATACTAAATTGATTCCTGCTGCAAGAAACAAAGCTAGTATCTTCATTTCATTGGAAATATTTTTACTATGAGTAAATATCAGCTTCTTTTTGAAATTCTTTTGCTAGTTACGGCAAACATAAGATACTGATTTTGATTCACATCTCAAGCTATCTGCTAGAATCTGATTTTTGTCCTTAAGTTTATTTGAAGAATACAATATCTAGGTTAAAAATAAAGTTCATAAAGTTAATGACCTACAGGTCCTCTGAAGTCCTGCCAGTTTTGGGATTATCTTTTTAGACAGAAATAAAGCACATTGTTTGCTAGGTAATTCTACTGCCAAACAAGGAAAAAAAATATTGTAAATTATAGGATTTACTTTCAGGTGTGCAAACAGTTTTATCCCGTGTTAGCAAAAATCAGTGAAATGGCTTTCTACAGGTACACTGTGAACAATATAAATGTGTGGTTAGTTTAGTAAGAAAAAACACCTAAAAGACTCAAAATCAAATGCTTTGCTTTTGGAAGTCCATTAAAATCCAAACTGTTTCTTTAGCGTATCTCTAATTGCAGTCACAGGCTGCTACTTTGGCCTCAGTGGGGGTGGGTTCCAAATCCGGAGTCAGTCTGTGATATCTGGATATTCAGAATTGCTTTCAGCCGGTCATACATTTACTCTAATATTACATTTCCTGTTACAGTTCAAAGTGCCAAATCCTTCATGAAATATTATTTTTAAGAGGCATTTGTTAACATGAAAATCCCCAGACAAATATTAAGCCCTGAAAATAAATCTGCAACTAACTGACACACAAGTCTCATTCTATATTCTCTCTTCAGTGGCTGATTATTTTCCTGCAGAGAATAAAGAAGCCATTAATGTGTAATGAAAGAGACAGCTTCATTATTTTCTCTTTGAAAAATATGTACTTAGCTGTATGGGGCCTTTTATACACAAGGATTTTCTCTTGCTAACAAGTTCAGTGCTGATGGTGTGATTACTTAGCTATCACACCACTTACAGTTATGAAACACCTTCTTGGATATCAATCAGAAGGTCAAAGGCAAAGTGGTTTTTTGTTACCTCCAACACCAGCCATCCCATGAATGCTTTGCTCCTGGTAGCAAGTGACTTCTTCTCCCAAGTAGTTAGTGATAGGACGAGAGGAAATGGGCTCAAGCTGCACCAGGGGAGGTTTAGGTTGGAAATTAGGAAAAATTTCTTTACGGAAAGGGTGGTCAAGAATTGGAACAGGCTGCCCAGAGAGGTGGTGGAGTCACCATCCCTGGAAGTGTTCAAAAAACAGGTAGATGTGGCACTTTGGGACATGGTTTAGTCTAGTCTACCCTTGATTGGCTTAGAGTGGAGTTGGTAGTGTAGGTTAATGGTTGGACTGGATGATCTTAAAGGTCTTTTCCAACCTAAACGATTCTATGATTCTATGATTCTATGACTACATTGGCTGTGTGTGTAGTTAAATAGACTTTTTTTGTTTATGGTATGAAGCAAACTCACTGCTATAATAAAACAATGTAGGCTTGCTTGAAATGATGCTTAGCTAGTGCAGAACTCTCTCTGGATAACAGCAGAAAAATACACATATTTACATATAGCCTAGCTGGAAAATGTATGCTTTTTGCATCTGGAAGGAAGCACATTGCTTCTCTGAATTGCTTGTAGCCAGGCCAGCTGCTACACTAGAAGCTACAGCTGATGCTGAGTCAAAGACAAGAACAAAAAAGCAACTCTCTCTCCCTGTTTGTGCTGACCGTCTCGCCTCCATGTTGCGAAAAATGGGACTCCTGTAATGTTTCATTGTTTTATGTAGCTAATTTGCACCACTGTAGTGATGGATTCCAAGATCACAGAATCAAACAGGCTTCTGGAACAAAGTAGGAACATACAGTTGAGTTAAATCAACTCTGTTAAAGGTACTTGTTTGAAGGGACTGGCAAAGGATAGTTGGGATAATTGTGAAATTCTCAGGTTATTACAGTTGCATATTCTGCTGATCTAAGCAACTCCTTAAGACTTTGTAGAGATGTCATCAATACATGGATTGCTTCATGTCTTGCTTATTTTAATGCATATTCCTTAAGGTGACATCATAAACTGAAAAATGAGTCAGTAAAAGGGAGTAGGTAGGTAAGAGTAATATCAAATACCGCACCTGGCTTTGGGCTTGTTTGAAAATTTGTGTAGTTTAAAAACTGTTTTCTCTCTCTCTCTCTTTTTTTTTTTTGGTGTGTTTCCTTCATGCTACCAGAATATGAAACCAGTAGTGAGAGCTGATGATGTAACTGATGACCCAGTGGAGAGGAGCTGTGTTGGGGAAGTGGCTGGGGACCGAAGTGGAGCACCCTCTGCTCCTTTCCTGGCAGAGCAATCAAAGACGAGACCTGCCACCCTGGTTCTTGCCAAGCACACACACGGAAATGTGCTCTTCTGATTGATGAATACTCACCATTACATGTGTTTTGGAAATCTGACCCATATGCTGCTGTTCACACATTTCTTACCAATCTCAAGGCCTCAGCAAACTCAAAATGACAGGCAAGGAAATAGCTGTGCCTCTCAGTCTTATTCAGGGGACACCTGTCCTACATGGTCTTATTCAGTTCATCTTACTGTTACTCCTTTTCCCTTCATCGTCCCTCTCCATTCTGTTTGCTTAGACATCACTTTTTGGGGCAGTGAGTTGTCATTTACTATGCATGTGAATAATGATAATGTATGGCCTTCACAAAAAATTTGAGCCAAAGGAATATTTTATTTAAAATCCACAATTTCCACCATGCAGCACCATTTTCTAATCTCTGTGTGCTGAACTTTTGCCTTTGAGACCTTAGATACCATATATGTTTTTCAAAGTGTTTGATCGGTTTATGACATCTTTTTCACATATCTTTTATTTCTTGGATTAGGGTAGTGGAGTCAAATCTTATTCAGTGTAGGTTATGAATACTTATGTGAAATATTTATTTTATTCTGCAACGTATCTACTAGCAACAAACTACTGAGATTGCATGTAGCACATGGAACTAATTTTATTTATCAATCAAAAAATTTTTATGAGAAGGCACTGGTTAACCAGGTTGACGTTTTGGGGAAAGCAACAGGTTTTGCACATTTTTCATTTTACAAAATCGTTTTAGGAAAGATTAATTTTTATTTTCTCTTACAAAACCTTTTAAATACTTTTAATACAAAACACCAGGAATCTGCCCTTCTGTCTTCTACACAGATGAGCAAATAGACTACACAAAAGCATAAATATTACTTCTTAGGAAAGCAAGCTTAAAAAAAAAAAACAACTCGGTGTTCTAGTTTTGAGTTGGTTTTGTTGGTTTTGTTCTGAAATTTAAGCATCTCATCATAAATTTTCTGGAAATAGAAAGTTCAAACATTTAAAATATTTTTTTCTGAGATAATTTGCTAGAGCATTTTTTAGGATTGTCATTGTCCTCCTGCAATTCTGAATGACAAACAAATTACACATCTCAAATCATCTTGGACAGGTACAGCTTTTTCTTAAACTACTGGCAGGAGAAACTACCAAAAATTTCTGTTCTGTGCTAATTCTTGTACTGGCTTATTACCAGCTTTCTAAGTTGGTTCTGTTCTCAGGTGATATGATTTGAAATTGTGTATTGTAAATGTGTTTGTTCACTTAACACTAGTTTTCTTCTTGTAGTTTAATTGATTGTCATATATTTAAACCTGGATGCCTAGTAATGGCATTTCCCTCATTATAGCCAACAAAAATTACCATCTGTCAAACACCAGTGCCAGAGCTCACAGGACAGGGGCTCATATGCCCTTCAAATGGCATATTGGGTTGACTTTTTGATGAGGAGCATTCACCTGTTTGTTGCTATTATGCAGTGGAAGGGATCGCTGTGCCATAGTGATTTTTTTAATTTTAAGACCCTGAGACCCTGAGATCATCAAGCCCACCAAAATCCCAATGGAATGCCAATAGGCTTTTGATCTGGCTGTAATTACTTCAGTTGATGCAATATTCCTGATATATTTAAACTAATTCAAAATTATAATTCTTACTGTTTTTTATCCTTTGGGTAGCGCTGCTTTCTTTCTAGGATGAGATTAGGTTATGTGTCGAGACTGGAACTCTCTTTGTCTTGCTATTTGTGCCTGTGTGGCTTTCCCTCAGTCCTAGGGAGGCATGTCCTGCTGGCTTGTTATTTTTGTATTTGTGGTTTGGTTTTGGTTTTTGGGGTTTTTTTTTGGGTTTTTTTTCCCTATGATTCATATTTACTGGATTTTATTTTGAAGTGCATCAGGTTGCTCATTAGTTTGATAATGTCTACGGCAGTCATTTCCTGTTCTGAATAAAAAACCCCAGTCTTAATGTTATTCCACAACTTTATAATCTTGTTTTGCTATTCTCAGCATTTACAGATACCAGTTTTAATGAAGCTTCTCCCAGCCTTGCAATTGTATGATGTCTCTTCTATCCCTTATTCCAAAGGATCCCACAATGAAGATAGGTGTAATTACCCATTCCAACCAGGAATGAGAAATAATTTGCAAATTACTTGGTACAGTTCAACTGTTTGCAGCAGAAGGGAGAGAGGGAGGCAGTGTTCATACAAGCTATTTCAAGGTCTTAAGGTAATATTCAGATATGTATATGTACTATGCAACCACAAATTGTCATGGAAATGCTCAGGAAGCTGCAGTAATCTGAGCTGCCTCAGATGTAGGAGAATTGTGGTAGATCATACCTCTGCAGGACACAGGGACTCCAGTCAGGTTGTGAAGAACTTGTGGTGATGGTTTCATCAGATTTCAACAGCTTAGGGGGTTTGTACCAGGTAGGTCTTAAAACAGTAGCAAGCATATATGCCTGTGTTGTAAATAAGCACTTGCAAGGAACTGAGCCAAGACAATGCTCAGTATTATTGTTGTTTCCTATTTCCATTTTAAATAGGACAAACCCCACAGACAAGAGTTACTTGAGCACAGACACCACCCACCCCATGCTTTAAAAAGCTGAGTGGAAGATGCTGCTATTTAAGGCCCCAGAAGCTGACAGAGTGTGTAGGGACAGCTGTGCCCTGGAGAAGCCCTGGTGATGAATCACTCCCTGAATATGTCTTGTGCAATTTCAAAGCACTTTGGGATCCTTTGTGATAAGTGTTATTACATAAGGGCAAATATACCTCTGAGGTTTATGGCAGAAACCCTGGCCGTGCTCCAGCTTACAGTGGTGCTGGCAGACATCACCACAGCTCTCTTCTGCTGACAACAGAAAAATCCAGCCACTAAAAGCATGTCAGATTCAGAAAGCTTTCTGCTAATTTATGTTCCTTCTGGTAGCTAGCTACTAAGGAGGAAAGTTAATGACCAAATCTCTTCCACACAGATGCAGTGACTGCAGAGTTGGCCTCTTTTTACCTGCCTCAGGCAGAGCTGCTGTGTGAACAGAGGCAGAGGGTAGATAGACAATCAGTCTGGATTTCACACATTGAGGGCCAACAAAATAAATAACCACACTTCTCCTTACCTTGGACATAAGGAATTTGGAACCATTCCTTGAGACCAAATGACACATCTTGTGTTTTACACTTAACTTGGTAAGGATACAACTGCAGAATCATTTAGCTGGGAGAACTGAGTGAGCAGTCATGGACTAAGCTATTAAAAATGGTGTGAAAATGCTCCTGGCAATTTGCTACTTAGGAAACCTGACTAGAGTTTTCCAGCCCTTGCCACAGAACATGGCTGTAAGAGCCTCGGCGTTTTCAAGGGCTCTGGAGGCAGTGTGCTAAATTGATTTGGATTGACAAAAGCATATAAAATGAAGAGGTTCTATCTGAAAAACCTGTGTAATTAGGCTGTGCTTCAGGCATCAAAGCTAAATGTAATGATGTCCAGGACTGCAAATGAAATTAATATTCTTTCAGTTTTGTAGGTTCCTTGCTAATGTTACTGCACTACAATTATTAAAAAATCTTTATGAGTAAATTGCATGCCCATTCTTTCAAAAGAATTTTTGAGCTAGAAGTAGTTACTTTGTCAGGATAGCCACCACTGTTCTGTGGTTAAGCTTCCAGCCTTGTTTTCATTATAAATTAATTACATAAGTTTTCAGCCCAATCAGCTAATACGTAAGTGAGCCATTTTGTTCAGGACTGCTTGCCTCAATCAGAACAGCACTTGAGGACTTCCCCTACCCACAAGAAGGGGAGACTTATTGTAACAGAAAGCAGGGATGACTGAGCAAACCTCCAATGATGCTGAGAAAAAAGATGTGCTGTCAGGTAATCCCTATCTTAAATAAGATGTTCAGAGCAGTTATGATGTATATGAAGACAGGCTGGCACACTCCCTAGATTGCTTTGCCTGGGACTTGTGCACAGAGTGGGAAAGCCAGCTAGAGCATTCTGAAAAGGGTGAATGTGGAGTAAACATCATCCTTGAGTCACTCACTAAATGTGGAAGAGGCAGAACTGAGAAACAATCCTTTCATTTAGCTGATGACCTAATTGCTGGACCATCCTTCCTGCCTCATTCTGGTGTGTGTCCATCTTTATTTTCCTTTCAGGGAAACTGATTTTGGCACAACATTCTGCAAATATTTTTATAGTTTGCTAAAATAGAAATCCTTATCTATTATTTAAAAATCCACGTTTATGTATTTTAGCTATAGTAAAATGCATAGCTCAGTGCTGGATTTCTAAATAGAAAAATCTCAGATCTGGGTGTTGCATGTCCAGTCCTGTCAGCACAGATGTTTGGGTTTCTTTCCTAATCTCCTATTGTCTTCTAATAGAGTGTTCGGGCTTTATAACAATGGGCTGGAGGACAAGATGCTCAAAAATTAGTCATAAGGTATCTCAGTCTTCAGTGCTCAGTCTTAAGGTCTTCAGATACGTGTGTCCCATAGATGCAGTATTAGATAGAAATAATTATGGTGTAAGTTTATGAAATTAGGTTATGAATATATTAGTTGTATACTTAAGGAATGAATGCTAATGATAGATAATAAATACAGTCTTTGACTAAAGTGAGCTGCTCTACAGCCACTAGCAACACCTATGATGCTAGCACTGTTAAAATCCCTGCTCAGTGAAAATGTTGAAGCATACCTGCAACAGCCCCTGCTGATCATCCCCATCAGTGGATGAAAACCACCCTGCCTCCACTGCAAAAGAGTGGGCTTTTAATATTCCCAAGGCCAGGGAGGACTGAGCTTCAACCAGTGCCTCTGGAGACCTTTGAACCAGTGAACTCTTTTGTACATCTCGAGTCCTTCTTCAGCTTTCCCTGCAGGGACAGCGATGGGGGCTCAGAGTGCAAGGGGGGCTCCTCAGGCAGGAGTCAGGAGCCTCACATCCCTCACACCTCCTTGCATTAAATGTCTTCAGCTGCATATGCTTCTAAATCATTGCTGATCCTCTTTCAAGCTCATCTATTTCTTCCCACTTAAGAAAGTTGAGATTTAACTTTAAAAGTCTCATAATGTATTAATTCCTTGACAGAACTGTCAGTTGCAAGTCAGTTCCTTGACAGCCACAGGTTCCTGCTGCTTTGAGCCCTAGCAGTAAGAGAGGCTTGCAGCCTTGGAAGTCCCTTTTCCTGCGAGAAAATTGAGTTCTCTACCCCTTTGCCTTGGATGTACCTGCTCCAGTTCTCAACTGGGAGATGGTGTGTGGGGGTAACTTTTCAGAAAACCATAAAGATTTATCAAATGTTTGCTTCTCCCTAGAATATTTTCATTGAGACATTTTAAAATCTTTTTTTCCAGCTGTGCTACATCCATGACCCCTGCCACAGAAAGTAGCCCAAAACAGGCAGACCATTTCAAGGGCTTTGCAAGTAGCTGCTGTAACTTCCATTTGCCTTCACCAAATGAATGTGTTTAGTCTCCTTTAAGCTGATATATATCAAGTGTACTGTAAAAATCTTCTGATCAATGCTTGGGAAGAGATGAATGAGTAAGAGGAGAAAGTGCAGAACAGTGACCTTATTACAGTATTGGTCATATATGATTAATACAACTACAGAGTTGTCAGCAGGCACTGATAAGTCAATTCTGATTCAGTTCATTAGGGTCCAATGAAAAACCAAAATAATTCTTGGGCTGTTTGAGGACGTGTATGTGTACCTTTAGGATCAAATGTTTTTCAAAGTTTGAAAATTATTTATAGGAAGACAGAAGTTGAAAGTGCAAAATGTTAACCTTTCCCTTGCTATGAGTCAGTGAGCTGAGATTTGGACATGTAAGGTTACATTCAGAGAAACATTTAAAAATACACCAGGTGCATATACTTACACAGCATTCATTATAGCCATTTTAAAATCAAATGGACTGTATGGTTCATCATATGATGCTGTCAGTCTGGTACTTCTTGTGGAAAGCCATGTACAATTTTACAGGTATCCAAGTGTCCAAAAATGTAGACGTGTGCCTCAGGTCTTACGTGTCATCAAAACTGATGAAATAGGAATACAGAACAAAATCTGTCATTAGTTACCTTTGTACTTTCAAAGATCCTAGTGCACACCCCAAATCTTTTTGGTATCTAAATATTTATATGATTATGACTTAAGACTTCACATTGGAGAATGGACAGCTGAGAACGTCTCTTTACCTGATGACTGAGGTTTGCCACATTGTTTAGCATTGTTCTGTTGATGGGAGAAACAAATCCATATTACTTATGTCTGTTATAGGGAGAGGAACTTGTAAGAAGGATAATAGCTGGCTTGGCTCATCCATCCTATATGCTTGTTACTGTGTCAATGACTTCACAGATACAACATTCCCAAAACAGACCATTGTTTAGAGAAAAAAGATAAGCAGCAATCATTTTAGCCCTAATGAGTTTAAACTGAAGGATGTTGTCTAATGGCTGAAGAGGATGTATATTTAGAAATTAGGTTCAGATGATTCCTCAGGTATCTGAAAATCAGGGGACTTCACGGGGGAAAAAAAAATGTTAATGTTTTTAAACTTACAAGCCTTGGTTAACATTTCTTATTTTGAGCAAAACTTCCAATATCTAGTTAAGCTTGTTTCAAGCTCTTCTGGAATTTCCTGAGGTTCTTGCAGCAGCTTTAACTACTTTGAATCTCCATAATGAGTTCTCTCAAGTGCCCTTTGGCTGCCTAAGCTTAGAGGCAGTTCTTGCCATTTCTGTTTTCATTCTTCTATTTTGCAGTACACTTCTGGTCAAAAGAGACATAACTTGCTCAGAGAAAGCAGGCCAGTAGAAGGTGTGTGGCTGAAAACTGGGAAATTGGCAGTCTTTGTTGTTTATAGCACAGGAAGGCTCAGACAGTGCTGACAGGGGTTTCAATCCCTGCATTGTGAATCACATGCTGGTGTTACCACAGTTCAAGGAATACCTTTTGATGGAGCTGATTAGGAGGTGCATACGTACACCAAAGGCACAAATAAATAAAAGCACGGCAAGGCAGGGATTTGTGTACAATTCTCTGGAGAAGGCAGGTAGCTGGGGCATGGTGGAAATTTATATCTGTTACTGGAGAGCAGTACAGGGATTTGTCTGTGGACCCTCCTCAGTAAGACTAGCTTAGGAAGCTCTTTGGCAGTGCTGGTGGATGCTGGGATTGGAGCGCTGATATGGGTGTGCTGTCCCTGACACCTCTTAGGCAAACTAAGTGATGCTACACCATTTTCAGAGTCTTGAAGGACTTGGAAATTTGACTGTGCTGAACTGGACTTCCCATAACCACAAATGATACTAAGGGTGGCAGTGTCATTTCTGGGACTGATCTACGTGGGCAGAACAAGCAGGATCAGTTGCCTTAGACAAAGGTCTATGAAATGATTTAATAAATTCGTAATTAGGGAGCACTGAATTTACAGAAGCCCTTTATAAGTCAGGAGAAAATATCTTCTCTCACAAATGTAAAGTTTGCATTTATTAAAGAAAAAGAGAGGTAACTAATGACTGTTCACAAATCCAATCCCTGGGTGTCAAAACGGCACATCCATAAGGCAGTGTCACAGCAGTGCATTCGCATTCACAAATGAGAATGAAAATGCTGGCTGCATGTGGAATTGCTGCATTTGCTCATTCTGTGACTGACTGTACACACAGTATTGGGTGAATGTGTGTGTTCAGTGCTCATGCAGACCTAGCCTTTGCACTTTGGAAAACTTCCTGTGCAAGTTAGTTAACATACAAAGTCTGTATTAACCATTTTCTATGGTAGCTATTGGAGGAAGTTGTATTGTCTCCAGTGAATTGAGAGGAAAAAAATATACTTCCGTGATCTCATTCTGAATCTCTTATAAACATCAAACACTGCATTATTGCAAGGGATAATTCTTTCTTTATCCACAAGTATAATATGTGGACATGCTGCAATAGACTTGTTAATCATTATTCAGATAACCTGGTCTCTTTCACCTCTTTCTCCAGTCTTCAATTACTAGTTCAAACACTGTGAATGGTTCTGCTAACTAACTCTTTAAAGGTTCCTGATTGCATTAACTGAAAAAATGGAGGACCACAAAAATCTTGGATATTAGGAAGATTAAAACACTGTCTAATCTGCCAATCACGAATAATAAGTTTATTGAGTACCAACTGTACCTTTCAGAATTTCACCCTGCATTGATTTCTCAAACAATGAGAAATCTATTTAAAGTCTTTAATAAGCCATGCTCTTGATCCAGAAACAGAGATGTGTATGCTGATGTTTATTCTGAATGACTGGAAATATTAAAAACTGATGCAGGAGTGATATTCCTTTTTCTTTTTTTGTTACTTGTGTTTACTGGAAAAGTGGTATATTCTTTTTGTGATGGTACAAAACAGGAACGGGACAGGGAGAAACAGCTGCCTAACTCTAGCATAGCATAGCAAAGTCTCTGTGGGGCCCAGACCCAGAAGGCAACTGTGACCATAGAGAGCTGAGGGAAGGAGACCCCTGGGAGTGTGTCACAGATGAGAAATATCTCCCTGGGAGTCCCAGCCTGTCATCCTGAGACATGGTTTGAGCATGCAACTGGGTCCCAGTGTTTCCCTGAGCTGTCCTTTGCTTTTTCCTGACTTTAAGAATTAGGATTACCTATTGGTTTGAGCATCATCACGGCCCTTTTCCTGTGATCTGGCTTTGACCTGGAAACTGTGCTTGAACTGTTAAGCAGCCCCAGGCTCCAGTAGCTCTGTACGCAGAGGTTCCCCATCTACCCTTCATCTCAGAGTACAGAAGAAGCACATGCAAGGGATGAAAAATATGTGAGCCAGACTGAACTCTGGTGTGTTTTTTTTATGCTCCTTAGCTTCAGGAATATTGAACTACTCCTAGAAGATGTTCATTAGCAGGCAGAAGAGAAGTCAGGTGCACAGCTTTACAGCAAATATAATTCATGGCACAGACATCATAAGCACACAGAGAACATTTCAGACTAGATACATTTGCTGGGGTTTCAGTGGAGTTATGTAAGAAATAACTCAGATTTGAGGTTCTTTTGTTAGCTAACACCTTAAAGCAGTTTATGCCACATTTAGGCCCAGCTACCTGCTGTTTCAGGGAACAAGTGAATCACAGAAAGTGATGGATGGCCTAGCTACAGTCCTCCAAATAATGCCCCCTTACCTCATAGTTCCCATTTAGTAGTGAGTGACCAGCAGTTCTGGATTCCCCTTGCATGTCTCCAGCGACATCACAGAGCTAGGAGGGACTGCTGTGATTTGTATATATATATGCACTACAGAAAAGCTAACAACTCAGAAGGGAGGACCTACCTAATTAAAAGACATGTGCACTCTCAAAAATGAAGTTTCCCTCTGAAAATATCACCTTCTCAATATTTAGTCCCTGGTGGGTCCATTTATTACACTCCAATCTGCTTCATTTGTGTTGGTATTAAAGGCAGAAGAGTTTGAAAAGTGACACTAGCACCGAGAAGGATGGAAAGGTTATTTGACCATTGGCATAAAGGACTGTCAGCAAAAGTTAAAAAATGGCTGAATGTTTCACACATTAAATCTGAAAGCTGCCCTTAAACCTGAGACTAGAACCCTACAACATTGTTCAGGTAAAGTACATTTTGATGTCAGAACTACATTCCTTATTTTGCCACTTCCTGTGTATGACTAACAATAAAGCCTTTAACTGCAGTGTCTCCTGCTATTATTTCCACAACCCACCCCCCATTTTTCAGGCTGTATTAAACAGAGGTGGACACGTTTCTAGTAATATATTAGAAAAAAAATGAAAGCAGTTGTTTCCAATATGTACTTTCTAGAAATCATGAAAAATGAAGAATATAGAATCATAGAATCATTTAGGTTGGAAAAGACCTTTAAGATCATCCAGTCCAACCATTAACCTAACATTACCAAGTCCACCACCAAACCAGTTAAGGGTAGAGTAGCAATTTCATGTTTCCTGCCTTGGTGGCTGGGTTATTTATAATGAAAGTAAAAACTAGGAATCATTAAGATTGGAAAGGACCTCTAAGATCATCAGTCCAATCATCAACCCAACATCACCGTGCCCACTAAATCATGTCCCAGAGTGCAGCAGACTCTAGGAGAGATGCAGGTGCAGGGAACAATTTCATACCATGCAAATAACTCCATTTCATTTCCCTAGTCCTGCTGCAGTTTTACATACAGCAGCTCTCTCTATGCTGAGTTAGGGCAGCCCTAAGGTAGATATAAGTCCCAAGTGCCTGACCGTAAATAGGTTTTAGGGAACTGGGGCAGAGACATTCCTGCTTGTTTTGGCAATCCCTTTTACCTGCAGTGCTGCCATGGGGTAGTGCTTGTCTGGCATCCTGCCACTGAGATTCCCATTTCCTTGGTGTGATGTTGCTAGGGCTGCTTTTCAGGCAAGGATGGTGTTGTTAGACAAGAGGTGTACTGTGCTGGAAAATCCAGTTAATAAATTAGTTTTGCACGCCTGCTCTCTTATGAAAGTAAATGCAATTAGACACTGTCAGTCAGCAGTGACTCCATCACCTCTTCTATGACATTTCTCCACATGGGTGAATAGAATCATTGATTTGTAGAATCATAGAATAGTTTGGGTTGAATGGGACCTTTAAAGGCAATCTAGTCCAACATCCCCTGCAATGAGCAGGGACATCTTCAACTGGATCAGGTTGCTCAGAGTACCGTCCAACCTGACCTGGAATGTTTCCAGGGATGGGGCATCTACCACCTCTCTGGGCAACCTGTTCCAGTGCTTCACCACCTTCACCATAAAAAATGTCTTCCATATATCTACTCTGAATCTACCTTCTTTTAGTTTAAAACAATTACCCTTTGTCCTATCGCAACAGGTCCTACTAAAAAGTCTGTCCCCATCTTTCTTTTAAGCCCCCTTGAAGTACTGAAAAGCTGCAGTAAGGTCCCCCTGGAGCTTTCTTTTCTTCAGGCTGAACAACCCCAACTATCTCAGCCTGTCTTCACTGGGCAGTTGTTCCAGCTCTCTCATAATTTTTGTAGCCCTCCTCTGGACCCACTCCAAGAAGTCCGTGTCTTTCCTGTGCTGAGGACTCCAGAGCTGGATGCAGTACTCCAGGTGAGGTCTCACCAGAGCAGAGCAGAGGGGCAGAATCAGCTCACTTGACGTGCTGGCCATGCTTGTTTTGATGCAGCCCAGGATACGGTTGGCTTTCTGGGCTGCAAGTGCACATTGTTGGCTCATGTCCAGCATCTCATCCACCAGTACCCCCAAGTCCTCCACAGGGCTGCTCTCAATCCCTTCATCCCCCAACCTGTATTGATATCAGGAGTTGCCCCGACCCAGGTCCAGGACCTTGCGTTTGGCCTTGTTGAACCTCATGGGGTTTACATGGGCCCACTTCTCAAGCTGGTCCAGGTCTGGATGGCATCCTATCCCTTAAGCATGTCAACCGCACCACTCAGCTTGGTGTCATCTGCAAATGTGCTGAGGGTGCAGTAGATCCCCCTGTCTTATGTCATTGATGAGGGTATAGAATCATAGAATCATAGAATCATAGAATCATAGAATCATCTAGGTTGGAAAAGACCTTTAAGATCATCCAGTCCAACCATTAACCTACACTACCAAGCCCACTCTAGACTAATCAAGGGTAGACCAGACTAAACCATATCCCGAAGTGCCACATCTACCCGTTTTTTAAACGCCTCCAGGGATGGTGACTCCACCACCTCTCTGGGCAGCCTGTTCCAATGCCTGACCACCCTTTCCGTAAAGAAATTTTTCCTAATTTCCAGTCTAAACCTCCCCTGGCGCAGCTTAAGCCCATTTCCTCTTGTCCTATCGCTAGCTACTTGGGAGAAGAGACCAACACCCACCTCACTACAACCTCCTTTCAGGTAGTTGTAGAGAGCGATAAGGTCTCCCCTCAGCCTCCTCTTTTCCAGACTAAACAACCCCAGTTCCCTCAGCCGCTCCTCATAAGACTTGTTCTCCAGACCCTTCACCAGCTTCGTTGCCCGCCTCTGAACACGCTCCAGCACCTCAATGTCTTTCTTGTAGTGAGGGGCCCAAAACTGGACACAGTATTCCAGGTGCGGCCTCACCAGCGCCGAGTACAAGGGGACAATCACCTCCCTGCTCCTGCTGGCCACAGCATTCCTGATACAGGCCAGGATGCTGTTGGCCTTCTTGGCCACCTGGGCACACTGCTGGCTCATGTTCAGCCGGCTATCTACTAACACCCCCAGGTCCTTTTTGGCCAGGCAGCTTTCCAGCCACTCCTCCCCAAGCCTGTAGCCTTGCATGGGGTTGTTGTGACCCAAGTGCAGGACCCGGCACTTGGCCTTGTTGAACCTCATACAGTTGGCCTTGGCCCATCGATCCAGTCTGTCCAGGTCCCTCTGCAGGGCCATCCTACCCTCGAGCAGATCAACACTCCCACCCAGTTTGGTGTCGTCTGCAAACTTACTGAGGGTGCACTCGATCCCCTCATCCAGATCATTGATAAAGATATTGAACAAGACTGGCCCTAAAACAGAGCCCTGGGGAACACCGCTCGTGACCGGCCGCCAACTGGACTTAACACCATTTATCACTACTCTCTGGGCTCAGCCACCCAACCAGTTCTTTACCCAGCGAAGAGTATGCCTATCTAAGCCGTGAGCTGCCAGCTTCCCGAGGAGGATATTATGCGAGACGGTGTCAAAAGCTTTGCTAAAGTCGAGGTAGATGACATCCACAGCCTTTCCATCATCTACCAGGCGGGTCACCAGGTCATAGAAGGAGATCAGGTTGGTCAAGCGGGACCTGCCTTTTGTGAACCCATGCTGGCTGGGCCTGATCCCCTGGTTGACCTGTACTTGCCTGTGGAGTTCGCTCAAGATGAACCTCTCCATAATCTTCCCCGGCACCGAGGTCAGGCTGACAGGCCTGTAGTTCCCCGGGTCCTCCTTCTGGCCCTTCTTGTAGATGGGCGTCACATTGGCAAGCCTCCAGTCATCAGGGACCTCCCCTGTTAACCAGGACTGTTGATAGATGATGGAAAGTGGCTTGGCAAGCTCCTCTGCCAGCTCCCTCAGTACTCTTGGGTGGATCCCATCCGGCCCCATAGACTTGTGAGCGTCCAGGTGGCATAGCAGGTCATTAACTGCTTCCTCCTGGACTATGAGGGCTCCATTCTGGTCCCTATCCCTATCCTCTTGCTCAAGGGCCTGAGTACCCTGGGGATGACCGGTCTGGCTGTTGAACACAGAGGCAAAGAAGGCGTTAAGTACTTCAGCCTTTTCCTTGTCCTCGGTGACAATGTTCCCCCCCACATCCAGCAAAGAATGGAGATCCTCCTTGGCTCTCCTTTTATTGCTGATGTACTTATAAAAGCATTTTTTTATTGTCTTTTACAGCACTGGCCAGATTGAGTTCTAGCTGGGCTTTTGCCTTTCTAATTTCCTCCCTGCAGGACCTAACAAGATCCCTGTACTCCTCCTGAGCTGCCCGCCCCTTCTGCCAAAGGCGGTAGACTCTCCTTTTTTCCCTGAGTCCCCGCAAAAGCTCCCTATTCAGCCAGGCCGGTCGATTTCCCCTCCGGTTGGTCTTACGACACACGGGGACAGCCCGCTCCTGCGCCCTTAAGACTTCCTTCTTGAAGAGGGCCCAGCCTTCCTGGACCCCTTTGCCCTTCAGGACCGCCTCCCAAGGGACTTTCCCAACCAGGGTCCTGAAGAGGGCAAAGTCTGCCCTCCGGAAGTCCATGGTAATATTTTTGGTGCCCCTCCGCTTAGCATCACCCAAAATTGAGAACTTTATCATGTCGTGGTCGCTAAGCCCGAGACGGCCTCCGACCTCGACATTTCCCACAAGCCCTTCTCTGTTGGTAAACAGCAGGTCAAGCGGGGCACCTCCCCTGGTAGGCTCGCTTACCAGCTGCATTAGAAAGTTATCCCCCACATGCTCTAGGAACTTCCAAGACTGCTGCCTCTCTGCTGTGTGGTATTTCCAGCAGATGTCTGGCAAGTTGAAGTCCCCCATGAGAACAAGGGCTAGCGATTGCGACACTTCTGCCAGCCGCTTATAGAAAGCTTATAGAAACAGTACTGGTCCTGATACGGACCCCTGAGGGACACCACTTATCACCAATCTCCATCTGGACTTTGAGCTGTTGAACACTACCTCTGGATGTGACCATCCAACCAATTCCTTATCCAGCAAACAGTCCACCCATCAAATCCATATCTCCCCAATTTAAAGAGAAGGATGTTGTGGGGGACCATGTCAAAGGCACACAAATCCAGACAGATGGCAACCATAGCTATTCCCTTGTCCACTGATGCAGTCACTCCATCATAGAAGGCCACTAGGTTGGTCAGGCAGGACTTGCCCTTGGTGAAGCCATGCTGGCTGTCTCGAATCACCTCCCTGTCCTCCATGTGCCTTAGCATAGCTTCTAGGAGGATCTGTTCCATGATCTTCCCAGGCACAGAGGTGAGGCTGACAGGTCAGTAGTTTCCAGGGTCCTCCTTTGTACCTTTTTTAAAAATGGGTACAATGTTTCCCTTTTTCCAGTCAGCAGGGACTTCACCTGACTGCCATGACTTTTCAAATATGACGGAGAGTGGCTTGGCAACTACATCAGTCAATTCCCTCAGGACCCTGGGATGCTTCTTGTCAGGTCCCATAGACTTATGCACGTTCAGGTTCCTCAGGTGGTTATGAACCTGATCTTCTCTTACAGTGGGAGGGACTTTACTCCCCCAGTCCTCTTCATGTGGCCCATCCACTCGAGAGGTGTGGGAAGAGAGGTTGCCAGTGAAGACTGAGGCAAGGAAGTTGTTGAGTACCTCAGCCTTTTCCCCATCTGTTGTTAAAAGCTTGCCATTTGTGTTCATGAGGGGGTGTATACTTTCTTTAACCTTCGTTTTCTGGCTGAAATACCTATAGAAGCCCTTATTATACTTTGCATCACTTGCCAAGTTCAGCTCCAGCCGTGCGTTGGCCTTCCTGACCCCATACCTACACAACCGGGCAACATCCCTGTGCTATTCCCAGGATACTTGCCCCTGCTCCCACTGCCTGTGCATTTACCTCTTGCTCTTATGTGTTGTTCAAAACACAATACATATTAGTTATCTCTTCTCACGAGAAAACAGCAAAGACTAACAATTTCCTGGGTGTTTATTGAGTTATAAATACTGCAGAGTACACTACTCT
Organism: Pelecanus crispus; assembly: GCF_030463565.1. Classification (NCBI taxonomy): domain Eukaryota; kingdom Metazoa; phylum Chordata; class Aves; order Pelecaniformes; family Pelecanidae; genus Pelecanus; species Pelecanus crispus. The sequence goes on along the minus strand of NC_134676.1, from coordinate 24,006,738 downwards.
ATGCAAAAATACTGCTGATAGGTTTTTTTAAGAAAAGGTTTTATGATTACCATTCTTAACTCTACTGTCTTTTAAACTGAATTTATAAATGAAGGCAAATCCATTTTTCTTCCCATGATTTAGTAGGACTGAAAATATACCAGAAAAAAAGCCAAATTATGTTAAAAGTTACATTTCCTGCATTGCTTTCCAGTTAAGTGCTGTCTTGTAATTTAGAGAGAATCATTAGTTATGAACATAATTTAGTAGCCATACAGGGATACACACACTAAATAAGACGGATTACAGTACAGATGTATAAAAGAGCAAGAATAAACAAACTGACAAAACACAGGATGCTTGCAGCATGTCATGGATGAATCATAGAATCATAGAATCATAGAATCGTTTAGGTTGGAAAAGACCTTTAAGATCATCCAGTCCAACCATTAACCTACACTACCAACTCCACTCTAAGCCAGTCAAGGGTAGACTAGACTAAACCATGTCCCAAAGTGCCACATCTACCTGTTTTTTGAACACTTCCAGGGATGGTGACTCCACCACCTCTCTGGGCAGCCTGTTCCAATTCTTGACCACCCTTTCCGTAAAGAAATTTTTCCTAATATCCAACCTAAACCTCCCCTGGTGCAGCTTGAGGTCATTTCCTCTCATCCTATCACTAGCTACTTGGGAGAAGAGACCAACACCCACCTCACTACAACCTCCTTTCAGGTAGTTGTAGAGAGCAATAAGGTCTCCCCTCAGCCTCCTCTTCTCCAGACTAAACAACCCCAGTTCCCTCAGCTGCTCCTCATAAGGCCTGTGCTCCAGACCCTTCACCAGCCTTGTTGCCCTTCCCTGAACACGCTCCAGCAATTCAATGTCTTTCTTGTATTGAGGGGCCCAAAACTGGACGCAGTATTCCAGGTGTGGCCTCACCAGTGCTGAGTACAGGGGGACAATCACCTCCCTGCTCCTGCTGGCCACACTATTTCTGATACAGGCCAGGATGCTGTTGGCCTTCTTGGCCACCTGGGCACACTGCTGGTTCATGTTCAGCTGGCTGTCAACCAACACCCCCAGGTCCTTTTCCGTCAGGCAGCTTTCCAGCCACTCTTCCCCAAGCCTGTAGCATTGCATGGGGTTGTTGTGACCCAAGTGCAGGACCCGACACTTGGCCTTGTTAAACCACACTTGGCCTTGTTAAACCAAACATGGGGTCTTAATCTATGTGTGAGAGAAAAAACGTAGAAGTTAAAAATCATAGAATAATTTAGATTGGAAAAGACCCTTAATATCATCAAGTCCAACTGTAAACCTAACACTGTCAAGTCCACCACTAAACCATGTCCCTCAGTGTCATGTCTACATGTCTTTTAAATACCTCCAGGGACGGTGACTCAACCACTTCCCTGGGCAGCCTGTTCCAGTTCTTGATAACCGTTTCCATGAAAAAAAATGTTCCTAATATCCAATCTAAACCTTCCCTGGCACAACTTGAGGCCATGTCCTGGTTTTGGCTGGGACAGAGTTAATTTTCTTCCTAGGAGCTGACATAGTGATGTGTTTTGGATTTAGCATAAGAATAATGTTGATAACATGCTGATGTTTTAGTTGTTGCTAAGCAGTGCTTACACTAGTCAAGGATTTTTCAGCTTCCCATGCTGTGCCAGGTGCACAAGAAACTGGGAGGGGGCACAGCCAGGACAGCTGACCCGAACTGACCAAAGGGATATTCCATACCATATGACATCATGCTTAGTGTATAAAATGGGGGGAGTTGGCCGGGGGGCAGCGATCGCTGCTCAGAAACTGGCTGGGCATCATGTGGCGGTTAGTGACCAATTGTATTGTGCATCACTTGTTTTGTATACTTATTATTGTTATTATTGTTGTTATTATTATTATTATTATTATGGACAGGACAAGGTGTAATAGTTTTAAACTGAAGGAGGGTAGATTTAGGCTGGATATAAGGAAGAAATTTTTTACACTGAGGGTGGTCAAGCACTGGAACAGGTGGCCCAGTTTGGTAGTGGAGGCTCCATGCCTAGAAACATTCCAGGTCAGGTTGGACGGGGCTCTGAGCAACCTGATCTAGTTAAAGCTGTCCCTGCTCCCTGCAGGGGGGTTGGGCTAGATGACCTCTAAGGTCCCTTCCAACCCAAAGCATTCTATGATTATATTCTTCTTCTTATTGTTGTTGTTGTTGTTGTTATTATTATTATTGTTATTTTCCCTTCCTTTTCTGTCCTAGTGAACTGCCTTAATCTCAAACCACAAATTTTACTTTTTTTTTCCTGATTCTCTCCCCCATCTCACTGCAAGAGGAGAGTGAGAGAATGGCTGTGTGGTGTTTAGTGGCTACTCAAACACTAGTGACAGGCACTGCGGTTACTCCAACCCTTGCAACAGGCACTGTGGCTGCTCAAACCCCAGTGACACACACTGTGGCTACTCCAGCTCCAACTCTTGGGTACGTGAGCATCTATGTGACATACTTTTACAGCCAGGTTCTCTACCCAGGAGGCAATATCTTGCCACAATGCAGCAGCCCAGATAGGTTTGCCTCTGCGCTGCCAGTTGCTCTGCTTTCATTGCTGCAACCACCCCTACAGGGCATTTGCCACCATCCATGAGTCAGTATAAAGTACTGGCCACTTTTCTCATTCAGCAATATCTAAAGCCAGCTGGATGGCTTTCACCTCTGCAAACTGACCTGATTCCCCTTCTCCTTCAGTGGTTTCTGTGACTTGTTTTATAGTAGGACTCCATACAGCAGTCTTCCACCTCTGATGCTTTCCCACAAGATGACAGGACTCATCAGTGAACAGGGCATATTGCTTCTCATTTTCTGGTATTTTGTTATACAGTGGGACTTCTTCAGCACAAGTCACTTCCTCTTCTGGCAGAACGCATCAGGGGAGACTTAAGGTCCACCCCTAGGGTTTTGGAGTTGGGCATACAGAGGATCTGAGGCCTGCTATACTCAAGCTGAATAATATATTGGCAGCCTTCAAAGGGGTTTGAGCTGCTTCAGCAGTGATAGGTACTGAAGCACAGCTCCTCCTGGTGCCCAACTGTTGGCGCTGGATTGGATGTTCAAAGGGAGGATCCTCTGTACGCATCATGCAACTGATGCTACATGGAGTAACTGGGTCACACTGATCACACAACAGGCTCCAATAAGAAACCCCAGTCACCCAGGAATCTTGGTAGCGATCATGGGCTGGCCAGAAGGCAAAGATTTCAGAATACCAACTGCAGGGGCAGGGGGAGTGAGGGGTTGGAGTAGCTGTGGTGCCTGTTGCTACGGTTTGAGTAGCCGCAGTGCCCATCGTGGAGGTAGATCTCCGGATGGCATTCTTAAATAGTTGTTTAGGACCATGCTGGTTTGAACATCACAAGGATATTCAAAATTTTCAAGAGCTGTTGTAACTAGCCTGAAAGAGAAAGGGAAAGTGAAGGAGTGGGGGAAATTATCCCCCCATGTCTCCCCCATAGATTGGTTTACCTTTAACATGCTCTGGTTAGGTCTGTTGTTATCACAGCACTTCATGTCCCACACTGGGCACAGAAATGGACTGTTGTGGTTTAATCTGGTAGGCAGCTGAATACCACACAGCTGTTCACTCATTCCCCCCCTCCCCGGTGGGATGGGGGAGAGAATCAGGAAAAAAAAGTAAAAATCATGGGTTGAGATAAAGACAGTTTAACAGGGCATAAATGGAAAATAATAATAATAATAATAATGACAACAACAACAGAATATACAAAGCAACTGACGCACAATACAACTGCTCGCAACCTGCCACCCAATGCCCAGCCAGTTCCTGAACAGCAGTCACCACCCCCTGGCCAACTCCTCCCAGTTTATATACTAAACATGACGTCATATGGTATGGAATAGCCCTTTGGTCAATTTGGGTCAACTGTCCTGGCTGTGCCGCCTCCCAGCTTCTTGCTGGCAGAGCATGGGAAGCTGAAAAGTCCTTGACTAGTGTAAGCACTGCTTAGCAACAACTAAAACTTTAGCATGTTAACATTATTCTCATATAAATCCAAACCACATCACTATGCCAGGTACTAGGAAGAAAAATGACTCTATCCCAGCCAAAACCAGGACAGGCCCTTTCCTCTCGTCCTATCCCTTGCTACCTGGGAGACGGGACTGACACCCACCTTGCTACAAAATCTTTTCCGGTAGCTGTAGAGAGAGATAAGGTCTCCCCTCAGCCTCCTCTTCTCCACGCTAAACAGCCCCAGTTCCGTCAGCCGCTCCTCGCAGGACTTGATCTCTAGACCCTTCACCAGCTTCCTTGTCCTTCTCTGGACATGCTCCAGCACCTCAATGTCTTTCTTGTATTGAGGGGCCCAAAACTGGACACAATATTCCAGGTGCGGCCTCACCAGCGTTGAGTACAGGGGGACAATCACCTCCCTGCTCCTGCTGGCCACACTATTCCTGATACAAGCCAGGATGCTCTTGGCCTTCTTGGCCACCTGGGCACACTGCTGGCTTATATTCAGTCAGCAGTCGACCAACACCCCCAGGTTCTTTTACACTGGGTAGATTTCCAGCCACTCTTCCCCAAGCCTGTGGCATTGCATGGAGTTGCTGTGACCCAAGTGCAGGACCTGGCACTCAGCCTTGTTGAATTTCATACAACTGGCCTTGGCTGATCGGTCTAGCCTTCCCTGATCCCTTTGTAGAGCCTTTCTACCTTCAAGCAGATCCAGATCAACACTCCCACCCAACTTGTTGTTGTCTGCGTACTTACTGAGGGTAAGTATCATCCCCTCATCCAGATCTTTGATACAGGTATCAAACAGAACTGGACCCAAAACTGAGCCCTGGGGAACACTACTTGTGACCAGTCACCAACTGGATTTAACTCCATTGACCCTAAGTCTTTGGGCCTGGCCATCCACCCAGTTTTTTACCCAGCAAAGAGTACACACCTCCAAGCCATGAGCAGGCAGTTTCTCCAGGAGAATGCTGTGGGAAACAGTGTCAAAGATTTTACTAAAGTCTAGGTAGACAACATGCACAGCCTTTCCCTCATCCACTGAGTGGGTCACTTTGTCATAGAAGGAGATCAGGTTAGACGAGCAGGACCTGCCTTTGATAAACCCATGCTGCCTGGGCCTGATCACCTGGTTGTCCTATATGCAGCAATCCTGAAGCATGTGGTTAAGTTGCTCAAAAGGCTGAAAACTGCACTATCAAAATTTATATGACCGATGAGGAAACACACACAGGGATAAACCTTGGCAGCAATATACAATCATGTTCTTTATGTGGATGTTCTACATAAGCTAGCAGTTTAGACCTAACCAGACCTTCCTCTCCTGTTTTGCTTCCCCTTGTATCATGCAAGATTTAGTGCCATTCAAGATAAACTTCACATGGCATTAATGGTAAAACAATTGCAAACATCACCTAAAATAGACGGGGAGCCAGAGACTCCTTACCTGCTTCTTGTCACTGAGAGGAAGGTGTTAATGAAACAGCATAAGGCAGTGAGCTCTCCTGTCTGGGAAAATGTGAAAAAGCTCTGATTTCAGTGTTACTCTGGTTTATGATAAAAGACCATTCTGTAACACTAGGGTTTCAAGGTGTCCAGCAGAGCCAGGAAGACGATAAATTTCATTTATCACATATTCCTGATTGTTAGTGTCTCCAACACTGTTCAGCTTATATCCAGTGTCTCTCTTTGGGTGAAATTCACTGCTTTCATTTCTATGCTTGTAAAAACAACCAGTTCGTACTGTGTATATAGGCAAGAATTACATGGTATAAGATGGCAATTGTATATTTTTTTGAAGACATGAAAGCTTTTGGTATCCATAACTAACTTGAGGCGGAAAGTTTCACAGTTTATAAAAACCCTTTTTTTGTTTGTATTGACCCCAAGGGGCCCTAAAACACAAGCCTTCCAAATCACCTGTGAGCATTTAACCAATTTCTTATTGCTTAAAAAGCCAGCTGGGATCTCTATTTGTCTTTCAAAAGGGCAAATAGAAGGGGATCTGCTGCTGCTTTTTTACTGAGCTCTCTGCTGGTTTTGTCTGTAGAAGTGTTGTAACTCAATTTAACAGGCTGCGTCTCATGAGCCTTAGGTGAGCCTTCACCTAGTTTGTGGATACCAAGAAGGTTTACACAGGTGAAAGGTGTATAGTTGCTGAGTTGGAGCAGTTCTGCATGTGTCCAGAAGACAAAACTGTGGGTGTTTAGGGCACTTTCAGACTAAAACTGAGGGAACCTATGGAGTCCAGTAATGTCCAGGGGCAGATGGCTGCTAAGTTGGGAGACTGTATTTTGCTGAGTTTTTTGATATGTGCTTAAACTGTTGGGTTTTTTGTTTTAAGTTGGCCTTGAATCTTTCAAAGTTGCTGGAGTTAAAATTGTCAGCAAAACAATGGTCATTATGGTTTGTTTTCTATAGAGATGCAGAAAGATCAAGAGGTTTGAGTTAAGGTAAGTCACTCAACACTATATCCATTTCTGCAGCACCAGCCATTCAGCTGACATTGATATTTATTTGTCCCTGGACAGTTGTCAGATACTACACAAAATGCCAAGAAACCACTTATTTTGTAATTTGTGAACAATGAATTGAATCCTGTAGTTGGTCCAAGTTTTAGAGAGTTCCGATTTAATTTCATCTGGTCATCCAGTTCCGTTTGATTCATACACAAAGTAGGTATTTTTGTGAATGCCACTATGTGCTGGATGAGAAACATGTGGTCATAGTGTGTATGGTACACCAGTAGCAGGGTATCAACTTTACCTATCTAAATCCAGTCGCCAGTCACTAAGTTGAGTGATGAGTACTTTTCCTCCCATGTAACATTACATGTATTGGGGATCTAGAATTTTTTTTTTTGTAGATATGAATGCTGGCCTTTGTTTGGGTCTGAGTTGGCTTAAATAGTGGTTTTACACCAAAACTTAAAGTAGGAGGAGAAAGATTTCAAAACAACATTGCAATTTCTTTCACAATCCAAGCTATTAGGTATTTTACATTAGAAAAACTAAAAAATTAGAATTTAATTAATCTGATGAATTACTGGGATAGTGGCTGTATGCATCTTGTTAAATTCAATCCATCTTGCTTATATTTGTATGAAACCAGTTATATATGACACTACTGGTCTGATGATATTTTCATCACATAGCTCTTTTCTGATCTAACTGCAACATTTAGACAGTTGCCTAGAGCTTGAATTTTTCTTCAGTCTTCCTGTGTGGATAAATTCTTCACTGAATTTTTACTGTGGCTATCAGCAAGCTGCACAACTTAACCTATTTAAATGCCTGCTCTAGGCTTTCTGTACCTTTCTTCTCTAGAAAGACAGAGAGTCATGCTAGGTGTTGGAGCCCTATTTCCCAATTATGTTAATACAGCAGACATAATTGAATCTGCTTACTGCAAATACTTTCACTCAGGGACCTCTGGCCAGAACACTTATTAGAGCAGCTCCAAAACAGAATCCTCAAGCCAAAACATCATTTATTTCTTTCCTTAAGATATAAAGCTGGTAATGCAAGAAGTCCATCAAAAAAGGCTTTATGTGCATCTGTCACTCTCGTTATTACATGCAACAAAAACAGGTGAAAACAAACTTTGGTAGTACTTAGTGTGTTAATGGTGACCAGCTGCAATGAGTGTATTATTTCCTTGGCCATCCAAGGAACATGATGTCTTTAAAATATGTGCATCAACACAGGTATTACCCAGGGACAGACAGACAAAAGAATCCAGTTTGCAGACTGAGAATGCTGGTTTTGAGGTTATAGGACTTCACATCACTTAAAGCGCTGCTATTTTTATTCAGAAAAGAGCTAAAGCAAACATGCTGAGGCCAGTCCTCCCCAGTGCTAACATGCATACACCTGCACTGCAACCTCTGGAAATGTGAGGAAAAGCAGCCAGTGTCCTGCTGCAGTGCGGCAGAGCTGGCCAGGCAGAAGCTGAAGGCTTCACTTTAGGCCAGAGGGTTCGAAATTTTCCTATCTCTCTCCCTCCTCACATGAAGCATATTTTCCCACACCCTACAAAATGCTGCTCCATGGTGATTCTGTGCCTTAAAGTACTCTGACTTTTCACATAAAAGTTGTGATCCCAAAACCATAAAAGGAAGAAAGGAAATCTCTTATTGTACATATGTAAGCTGAAAGAAAAAAAATCAAAACTGAAGTTGTTTGGTTCAGCTGAAGTTTTTTCCCCCAATGTTTCTTCTGACAAAAAAAAAAAAAAATGGCAAAAGCAGCTTTTGCTACTGGAAACATCAGTTTACAGGAGGTGACACTGTTTGGCCTACCTCTCCCTGCTTCCAAAACACTTTCAGTTGGCATTATTTTTGTCCAGCTAAGACTGCCATTATTGTGATCTTCTGATGTACAAGGTTTTTGCACAGAAGTATATGGCTATGTCTGCTTCAGGAAAATGGAATTTATAGTTGTATTTATTCCTGCTTACTGGGCCACCATTGAGACAGACAGAATATACTGACCCACTTTCTCAGTTTCATTCTTTAAATCAAAGGGGAAAACAGTTTGCTTATTTAAAATTCATGCTTTGAACTGGATACACTGCAGATGAAATATACATATTTAAGTTTGAGAATTCAAACTGGAGATTACAAAATTATGACTTTTTGGAATGCTGCAATTGGGGTTCTTTCTTTATCCTGTATACAAAGGTATGGGAAAAAGAAAAAGTTGAGGCTTACTTGTAATCCTTTTGTTTTTAGGCTGCTTCTTCAGTTCCCTCACCACTGGGCCAGTGGATGCCACCCCTGGGCAGCTTGGTAGCTAAATTCCACTTTATGCTCTTTACATATTGAGCTTTTCAAGATAAAATTGCATATTTCTCAATGAAGAATTAATTAGTTCAGTTCAGATCTCTGCTCCCTGGGAAATGTGGGGCCAGGATGCTTTGGAAATTGGAAAAATCAAAATTATGGTATATTTTAGGATCTGTTCCATCTTATGGCAACTACTGTGACACAGATGTCCATAAAGCCTGTTAATATCCAGCAGGGTTTATTTCTTTGGGCACAGGGTTGTCTGTGTTGAGCATGAGTTGCATTTGCAAAGCCAGCCCAAGCTAATTAGTGCTGTGCTTTGAGGAGCATGTATGACCTCAGGAGTGGCACCAGAGACATGCACAAAATTATTAGACACCACAGGAGCCCTTGGAACAAGGGAGCATGGCCAAGACCTGGAAATGTCTATGTAGGATCACTCAGGCAAATGCAGGTTCACTCTTTTTGGGCTGGCTGGACATTTCTGTGTGTCTCAGCCAATCATCTCCCTGGTGCCTGGACTGGCTACGCTCCCAGGGAAGATATGGTGTCATTGCTGCACACTCGCTCTCAGTGACTGCAAACCAAGTGCTCTGCATGCAAAAAAATGGAGAACCAACTGCATTTAAATAATTCAGACCAAATCACTGTGAAGGGGTCTGTGAGGTAAGTGGCACCTCTGATGTGTTTCATCATTTTAATAAGGAAGTTAGTGAATCCAGACCCTGTGTTGATTCAATTACAAAGCCAGACTTAATTCCTGTGTTAAACTCTGCCAAGCTCTGAGGCACTTTATGACCGATACTGACTTCCCTGTGTAGCATCCAGATCCTTTTGATTGCAGGCGGAGTTAAGTTCCCTTTCCTGGTTTCTGATTGTCTTGTCAGTTATGGATATGACTTACTAAATGCTTTCTATTTCCTACAGCCTTTTTAAAAGTGGAAGCATGTTTATTACTATCCAGGCACTTAGATCACAGATAAATAAGAGAGATCTTGAAGACATTAAAACAGTGATGAATTAAAGACAAGTGATTTGGACTTTGCCTTCATAAAGATGTAAAGGCAGACACTGCTTCATTCCTGGGCCCTTGTTCTTCCTGCCATTTATAGGGTAGAGGAGTGGGAGAATATAATTTTATAATCTCTATTTCTTTTTAAAAAGCACCTTGGTACTTGTGTCAACATCTTGAAATGTCCATGTGTCTTGAGCACACCTTTGAACCCAACCTCTTCCTTTCCTGCTCACAGGGAAAAGTTACTGCTGCTGTAAGTGATGATAAACCAGAAGTGAAAGCTCACTCAAACTCTCAGCACTATTTTTGCTTTGCAGTGAAGATGTGTCAGGTGCCCTCTGTTAGAAGCATTTGTCCTGGTCATCCACATGGAGAAAGGGTGTCCTCTGCAGCCTTTTGCTGCATCATTTAAATCCACTTTCAGCTGCCCATGTCTATGCTCCAGGAGAGATGACCTGCATACATCATCAGGGCAAAGAAATGGGGGTGAAGCTGCAGAAATAGTCTCTGACTTGGAGATAAAAGGGCACAGTTTACCTATCCAGCATTCCACCCAGTATTTCCCCCCGGAAAAAGCATGAGTCTGTCTTTATTGAAGCAAAGTGAATGGCACTCTGAGAACTAGTTATACAACATAGCTCAGATGCTGGAAAACAATAGCTCTTTCAAACTGCATCTATGCCGCATATTTCTGTGAGGAGTCCTATTAGAAATATGTGATAAGACCATGTTGGTGCACACAATTATTATATTATTATTATACACATTATTATAAATGAGTGTGACTGTGTCATACAGCCTAAGGGATTATATTTTTTAGCAGTGAAATAAAGCTAGTCTCCAGCATTGATGCTGCCGCAACACTGAATGCTGTTCTAAGAGCACTTCAGTTTTTAGATCCTACTTATCTTCTCCTCTGGGTTTAATTTTCAAAGGACGTTATGGGAATGGACATACTTCCTCTGAAATTACTGGTAAAACTCCCACTGACTTCAGTGGAAAGAAGTTAAGACGCTATTTGTAAGATGGTGACTCTTCCCTATTGTAAATATCCCCTGTGATGCTCTGCCAATCATTGCATTACAGATACACGGAGCTTTTGAGAAGACAGTGAGTCACCAAAACTTATCAGACTAAACCAGAACACATAGCATTTCTATAGTGTTTTTCATTAGAGTTCTCAAAGTCCTTCATAAGCATAGGTAAGTTTATCATCTCTCTGCTACTCTGTCCCAAGTAAAAATATCCAAAGCAAAGTATTAAGGTCATAAAAGGAACTCGTATGTGAAGTAGCAATAAGGCTGAGTTCTTTGCTTCCATAGCTTCAATTTTTCAGTGGATATGAAGACTTATTTGTGTTATTCATAGTTGGGCATCAGCTATGCCTTGGTGTTTTCTCTTCCATTTGAAGTCAGTATAGAAGTAAACAAAAACCCTAACAAGCAGTCTGGTTTTTTTTCAGTGAAACACAAAACATTCAGGCTAGATGCTGAACACAAGCAAAGATTTTTAAAGTAGTGAACCAGTTGGAGTTTTGCCTGAGTACAGAGCATGAGACAGTCCCAGTCTGTGAGCACTTACACCAGGCTTGCATCAGCTCTATTTCCATCTCTTCAGTAGGCATTAATTTGACAAAATCTTTTTTTATAACCAAAGTAATCAGAACAAAAAAGAAATTCTGCAAGTGCTCCCTTCTGTGCTCACTCACTTGAATAAAAACCCCTGTTGTCATGAAAAGTACACCAGGGATACAGAAATACATTTTAATGAACTAGTTATTGTGGCAGCATGGAGTCTGGGATTAGATATACAGTGCTATTAGTCTTATTTGTGTCTATCTAGTCAGTCTTCTGTTACTTTTATCTCTTTTCATAAACGTTTAAGCTGGTAATGTAAATCATTCTCTTTGTTTCCCGTAGTGCTCTGAGAAGCAAAAATAAAATAAAAAAAAAAATCTTAACCTCCAACAGTGATTTGCAATCAAGCTCCAAGGCTTCAAATTGCATCACCTGATTCTGCCTAATGATGATAAAGAGCTCCAGGAATGGGCTAAAGTTGCTGATTATTGGCCACAGTGATCAGCTGTTGGGAAAGGCTCTGTATAAACAGTGACAGATGTGTGGGTGTGATTTCCTAGGGGAGATGCCACTTTTCAAACGTGTTGTTGTGTTTCCAGTAGCCTGTGTTATGCCTAGTTTTATTGTTGTTTGCATTATGCTCACATAAGCAAAGCTTAAAAGATAGGATGGTGTTTTAAAAGCTACAAGATAAGAAGAGCCTGTACAGGGGCAGATATACCCCTTAGCCACAGTAATTCTCACCCCAAAACTTGGCACTGCACATGGCATCGCTAAGTGAATGTATGATTTGTACGTACACCAAAAAAGAGCTTTGACTTACTTTTTTGAGCTATGCTTATGTTGGATAGAACAGTGGGTCATTTCTAGAATTAGGGAGCATAACTGAAAGGGTTTTACAGAAGTAATATTATTCCTCACAAGTTATGTACAAATTTTAAGAGTAATGCTTACAGAAACTCATAGGCTTCATCCAGATTCAGTTTTCTAAGACTGTTTTGGCCTGATTTTGTGAATATAATTTAAATTTCTAGCTGTTGCCTTTTCGTCAGCCAGTGCAAATTAACATGCAGCAACAATGTTACTTGCTTACATTTCAAGCTTTCAGCATCAAGTCCCTAGATTATTAGGTTTAAACAATTCAAAACAACATCAATATTTCTTTAATGCTCTTTAAAGATGACTGAACATGTGTTCTGACCAGAAACCAATACATTGCCTGCTATATGAAATATTTGTGCCTAAATTTCTTTTGCACTTAGGCCAGTAGGGACCAGGAGTTGGTTTTGATGCATTTTTGGTGACCTCTGTAGGGAACTCACATTGTGACATTAATGGGAAGGCGAGTTCAGCCCTTTCGATCAATGGCAAGCATAGACCAAGCTATGATGCCTTTGACAATGTCTGAAAAATCCCCTGAGATGAACACAATTTGTTACTTTCCCCAATAATGTCACAGGCTTTCATACATTCCTGTTTTGATCTGATCAATACCATTTGGGAGTTTCTTTTCCTGATTGTGACTTTTCCATACGTTCGTTACCTAGAGGTACAGAACATAATCACCACTGCCAGACTGCTGTTCTGTCTTTCACAAAGCTATGCTGGTGATGTTCCCTAGCGGCTTTTGAATCAGGTGCTTGCTCAGTCAAATGCAAGATTATGATGTTCCCTCTGGACTCTTCTCCTCCCAGGCCAACTGCCTGGCAGACTCTCATCTGGAAATTCTTGACATTGCTTTTCTAAATCCTGCCTCTGGCTACAAACACTTAAGATACTGTCTCATCAGTATGCAGATGTACTTCACTGGTTCTGTTTAGATATTTTCTAAACACTGACTAATTAATTTCCAGTTTAAGACATACCTGATCAGAATATCCAACTGAAAAACAAAGTTAAATCTGAAAAATATGTTGGCTGCAAACTTCTTGCCTTCCAAGAAAACAGAAGGGATGTATTTTGCAACCATTTCTGTCTTCCATTTCACCTCTGCATCTGACATTCTGGATGTCACTGCCATACTTAACTCTTCTTGGACTCACCAGCTAGCTCCCCTACACATTTTACACAGGGCTGTGTGATGGGGATGAAGAAGGAAGGAAAAGGAGGAGGGGGACACTGACTGGAGTCCTCTGCTGGTTTTGTATATCCCTTCTTCTTTCCATTGCTTATGTTTATGCTTTTGTTTAGAGATGATTTCTGGTGTCTAGAAAAGTCTCACTCCTACTGGAATTTCTTCACTAGACCTCCCATACATGGTGAGGAGATCACCATGTGACTATGCAGTGACTTTTTATAGAGGTTAAAGAATAATAAAAATGTTGACTGCATACATTAGTGAAGATAGAATCTGTTGTAACACAGTGAGATGTGTCTTACTTCTGAAATAAATTCTAGATCCCCAGCTCAAATGAAAACAAACTATTCATATTGTCTTATTCTGAAAAATCATTCTTGAATTTTTTGTTACCACTCTGAATTGCTCCTCCACATCTCAATTTTTTATTTAATTTCTAAATTTTGAGGTGAACTTGCTACTGAAGGCAGGAATTCTCTGTCATGTACAGTGCTTTTTTATTTTTTTTTCATCTGAAATGTGTCAATACAATGTGCATGAAAGAAATACAAGATTTTCAAAAGCATAGAAGTTAGGAAAAGTGGGAAAAGCTGCAAAAGGGAAGTACCAATTTCAGGAAAGTCAAAGACTCCTTAAATTTGATGAAAGGAGTATCCTTCCTGTGAGCCCTGTGAGACTTCTTTTCAGGACAGGGCACGGCAGATTGCACTGACTTCCATAGACTGACAGGCGCACAGACCCAGCACTCAAACAGCCCTTGGAAGTGTTTTCTCTCTTTAGCCATGTCTGCCAGGCAACATTTTTTCATTAATAATATTACAGAAGCTTCTATTTAAAGATTGTTTCTAAGTAAGATTACTGTAAAACGTGAGCTGGGGAATAATGAATAATCTATGAAGGATTTTGCATAGTTCATTGCCCTGAGCTTTCATACGTCTGAGCAGTAAGAGTGCCATGAGAACATGCAGAGGAACGTATTTTAGAGCCCTTTGCTTCTTGCCAAGAAAGTTGCAACAGAGTTAGTCACTCAGCTGGAAGTCACCAGATTTTGCCTTACTAGGAAAGGCAGGATTGGGTACAAAAAATCATATCATTATAAGGCATACCGACTGCACGTACACATGGACTTGACAGCCCTTGCCCTTAGTTTTCTCATGCTGAACATGTCCTACCAGAATAACATTCCAAAGAAATACATCACTGTATCTTGGTACCCAAAAATATGTTCCCTTTGCTAATCACTGCCTTCATGAGCAGCCTCTCTCCTTTTCTCTACCCCAAAACAAGGGCCTTAAGAAGAGCAAAAATATTTTCTCCTTGTTAACTTCAGGATAGCAATGACAGAAACAGACTGTTTTGGGCATCTTGGATGGATATAAAACTGAAAATCTGTGTAAGAACCCAACTAGTACAAATGTCACTTTTAAATCACTGAAGAAAAAAGATGAGATTCCTTGATAAAGTCCTCCATGTTCTGACTGATGAATGCTCTTAAAAAGGGTTCAGGAAATATGTAAGCCAATTTTTTAATCTATCTGTATTACAAAGACAAAAAATTAATTCTACTAATTTTGATAGCACTACTACAATTTTATGGAATAATCATCACACTTATATGCTTTTACTGTAAGAGAGTGGTGACCAGACCCATTTGAAATAACTAGCTCTTCTTTAACATCAGGCTTACAGATTTCTTGTCTTGCATTGCATGTTAAACTATCCAACACCTTCCTTTGGATAAGCTACAGAAAAAAGCCCTTTGAGATTATCTTTGCAGACACTCTGTCATTCTGCAGCAAGAGGAGGAATGGTGGGACGTGAGGCATGAAAACACTGTGTGTGTTAAAGCAAGCAATCCCAGAAGCCTTCAGACACAGCAATAAAAGCTGGAGAATATTTGTTATGAAAGGTCTACTCTAGCTAGCCCAGGAGGAAGCTCTCATTCCTGCATGGGTAAGCTTTCTTATGTGCCCAAGGGGTGGAGATGTTTACTGAGCTCCCCGCCTGGACTTTGCAGCAATGTTTCAGACCTTATAACCCACATCACTGAACAGATGCAAGGTAAAACTGATGAGCTGTGGGAGCAGCAGAGTAGGGGATGGATGCAATGATGCATTGAGCACTGGCAAAACCCAGGATCAACAGTACTCAGTGGCATGCAAGAACATTAAGGGCAAGCAACAAACATCTGGAATGTTACTAATTAACACAGCCACACTGACGACAACTTCATCTTGAGAGGGTTATGTTTCAGACACCTCCAGCTGAACTAGCCCTCAGCCTTTGATGGAGAAAGATACTGTCTTGTTTGCAAAGAATGCACACTGGAAACAGATTGACTAAAATCCTTTCACCAGCTCTACCTGTGTCACATTCACTCATTGTGAAGGAAGGTTAACTGGGAAGGACCATGACAAATCATTTGAAAAGCTGCTGACAGATGTAAGGGAAAGTGTGTGGGTACTTGGCTACTCTGTGTTGGTAAAAAATGAGTTGATGCATGAGACCAACCCAGCCTCTGTATCATTCTCACATTTATAGCTTGACTGAAAGGGACAGAGAAACAAAGATTCCAGCAAGAAACCAGAATTGCCCTACTATAATGCTCTTAGCCTTTCTCTGCAAAAGAAAGATTCAAGACAGGATGATAACTGGTTGGCAGCAGCCATGTCAAGCACTGTGAGGAATTCTGGAATACTTTTAAAGAATTTATATCATGGAGATTTTATATGGTTTTATTAGTAAACGTGGGGTTTTTTACTGCTATTATTGTTCACACAGCACAGCTGAAAATTATGTACATTGGTCTGTGACTGCTCAATATGATTCTTTATGTGAGTAAAGCAGGTAGACTTTGGTCCTTCCAAAGCCTGCATATCCAGTCATAAGATTTGCTTCAAAGATGCCATTGAGTGAGGAGAGAAAGAACAGCATACATTTCTGGAAACAGCTTTGAAACTCTGGTTCTAGTACATTTATCAGGACTTACACAAACCTCTTTTCTCCTCCTGTCTGTTAATGTCAACAACACTAATGTTCTGTCAATAGAAATGACTGGTCTTACGTTACTTGAATAATTGATAGCTATAGCCAGTGCAATTTTTAGCCAAAACATCTTCTTTCATTGAAATCTGCATGCTTTTTTAGAACAGTTCCAATTCTTCTAAAGTCTGTTTTTAAAAATTTTTTATTTGTACCTATTACATCTATAGAAATTATTTCTTGATGATGTAAGTAGTGTAGTACACACCAATCTCTTCACAGGTATATCATATGAAGGGTGAGATATTTAGCCCATTTTACTCCCACTAACATAATAATAATGTTCCTTTTAAAATCATTAATGGCAATGGCTACTTAATAGTAACACACAACTTCTCTACAGCAAACATACTCATTCATATGATTGAAATAAATTGGAATTAGATACTTATATAAATATGAGAATCTAGACCTTAATCTATTGATTGGAAATTAGTTTAATGCTGCTCAGTATTTCTTGACATATTTTTTTTCATATTCCTATAACACTAAATGTAAACAGTCAAACAGATCATCACTTACTTAACATATTCAGCCAATATGGACTCTGCATGATGCCAAGCAACAGATATGTGTTTTCCTTACCAAGATGGTATGCTTGCTCTATGGTATCTTTAAGTTGCACTAGGATAATGTACATGGATATGAAATTATTATCTGCAAAACATCAGTGGAAATTTTCTTGTGCCCCACATCAGGGAGCCAGTGCAGAGTTTCCTGATGATTTATTTCTTCCCAGTGGAGAAAATTTCCCGGTGTAGAAACAACTAGTAATCCAATGGAGTGACTGGAAGATTATTGTAAACTTCGCTGGCAAGCTGTTGTTAACAAAATGTTCCCTAAACTTGATTCTAACTGAAATCAGCCAAAGGAAACTTAACACATAAAAGAAATGCAGGGACATGACAGGATGTGTGGGATAACTCAAGGAAGCCATTCACTGAGCAGTGAAATTACAATGGCTGGAAATTCTTGCAAATCTGCATGTGCTTAATGTAAAAGGTAGTGGTCAACTTCTAAGTAAACACAGAAAAACTGTGGTTCAGTTTTCCATTTAAAGACAACGAGCAAAAAATCAGACCATGGTCAGAAAAACATTATAAAGTAAACCACAGCTGACTAACCAATTCTCCACAGTGCGCTGCACTCTCTGAGGCCTTAAATCATTACCAACCCCAGGAAATTGTGTGGACAGTTAAAAGAAACTTTGTGATGGTTGACAGGCATTATATACCATAAGTTTACAAGTTCACAGCAATCTTTCTGAAGATGATGAAATGATTTCCTGAGTTTTCAGTGTTTATTTAGTGCTGGAACTGTAAGGATATATTGCAAAAAGAAAGTCTGGCAAAGTATGTAACTGAAGTTATGAGCCCCATGCTCCTCAGCAGTGAAGCTCTAAGTGACCTCAATGCCCTTCTGTCTAAATTTGTGTCTACATCACATACTTGAGAACTCATTGAAAAGTTTCATATCCTAAATAAAGGCTTTTCAGCTTCAAAAAGCATCATAATTGCCACCAAAACAAGGATTTTATGAGACAAATCTTAGTCACAGGAAGGATTTTTTTATTTGGGATGGAAAGGAGATTTGTGTGTAATTTACATTGTCTTTTGTTAGTGTCTCACCTGCCACACTTTTTTACCTTTCTGCCAATGAAAAAAAAGCTAAGACCAGAAGGTCCTGCAGTAGCTTCTGAATGTGGAAACACATAGTGATCTTTCCATACAGTTTTGACTTGAAGAAAACTGCTCATTATTGAGTTAGTTTATAATCTTCTAAAGTGCTTTCTGAAGTCTCTACCAGGGAAACATCATCAAAAATTCAGTACACAACTCACTCATCTCATTTGTCCCCGAGTGTGTTGTGCATCTGCTGTTCTGGATAAATGAAAGTGTTTCAGTTCTTCAAAGAATGAACTTTGAAACACACAGGACCAGTTGGCCAAAACTAGAAATACTGCTTTGGTTTAAAGAAATTAAGGGGTAAACCCCTACTTTTTCTTTAAGTAACTTGGCTTCAAATGATGGTGAGGGTCTACATGGTGCATGCAAATATAATAGGATAGTAAAACTACCATCAGGAAAATGATGTTCCTTTTCATGTGCAGATTCCCACCCTTAATGTGGCCTTTTAATTAGCTTGATTATAGTGGTGCTTTCCTGTTAGTGCCTTAGTGCTCTAATTTAAGAAACTGACCGTATGTTCATTATAAATTCCTCTTACAAAGATTTATAAATAAGGCTGAGCAGCAGCAACAACAAAAACAATAAAAGATAAATTTACTTGGAAAGTGTGGTTAGAGAAATATCACTTGGGGACATTTCCAAAATCACCAGCTCAAGCTTGACTTCAGCTTGACAGAGTTAAGAACTGTACACGTTAGAGAGGAATTCTTCCAGCTTTGAAATGTGGGGTCTTATAGCATTTGAGTTGTTCAGCATGTGAAATAATTAAGTAAAATATAACACCAATGTATGGAAACAATATAATTGGTAAAAATGAAAAGGTGGTTTGAGAAACAGAGACTGCAATATGCTGAAAGAGTTGGAGTAGAACTGGTAAACTTTTTCTAAATGGTATACTAGGGAAAACATTTTTTTTGTATTTGTGGATTGTCAGTCTGTTACTCGTGAGGAAATTATTGACAAAAATGTGTTTGAATATATTCACATACCATAGTCTTGCAAGCACCTGGGGACCTACGTGTACACTTAGTGAAAAAGACACAGTTAGCAGGGTTGCCTCAAAGGCAAAACACAGTATTGCAGGGCAGAAGGGATCTGAGTGGGAAAAGAGTTTGGAAGCAGGACTGGGAAGAGTCTGCAGGAATCTCAGAAGGTGAAGATAAGTGAGGAGGGCTGGCAGAGATGAAGGAGATTTTCAGGATTGTTGTGGTTTAACCCCAACCAGCAACTAAGCACCACAGAGCTACTCACTCACTCCACCTCAGTGGGAGAGAATTGGAAGTGTAAAAGTAAGAAAACTCATGGGTTGAGGTAAAGACAGTCTAATAGTTAGAGCAAAAACTGTGCATGCAAGCAAAACAAAATAAGTAATTCATTCACTACTTCCCATCGACAGGCAAGTGTTCAGCCATCTCCAGGAAACCAGGGCTCCATCACGTATAACGGTTACTTGGGAAGATAAATGCCATCACTCCAGACATCTCTGCCTTCCTTCTTCTTCCCCCAGCTTTTATATTGCTGAGCATGATGTCATAGGTATGGAATATCGCTTTGGTCAGCTGGGGTCAGCTGTCCCAGCTGTATCCTCTGCCAGCTTCTTGTGCACCGCCAACGTACAGTCTGGTGGGGTGGTGTGAGAGGCAGAAAAGGCCTTGACTCTGTGTAAGCACTGCTCAGCAGTAAGTAAAACATCCTTGTATTAGCAACAGTGTTTTCAGCACAAATCCAAAGCACAGCCCCATACTAGCTACTATGAAAAGAAATAACGCTACCCCAGCCAAAATCAGCACAAGGATTTAGTCTGGAGCTCCCCAAAGGATCAGAAGATTTCTGGGGTGGGGATGGACCAATGGAGTTTGTGGAGGTGATGAATGGGACCTCCCTTGTTTTTATTTTTCCTTCTCCAATGAACCAGCCCTTCTGGGTTCTCCTTCTTTGGTACCTCTGAGTATAACACTTGTAGCCACAAACCCCCCCTTCCTCAGCTGTTCACCTACTTCTAGCCTTGGAGGAACCGTGCAACCTCCTGCACATCAGCCCCCAACCATCTTCTTGTATCTTCCAACCCAACGTATTCTATGATTCTATGATTCTATGATTCTATGATAACT